>NC_081330.1:133900108-134224359 GCF_026419965.1 Kogia breviceps
ATGAATATCCATAGCATTATTCGCAACAGCCAAAAGGTGTGAACCACCCAGATATCCCCCCCTTTGATGGACGGGTGGGGTCCGTGCACACAGTAGAATAAGACTCAGCCGTGAAAAGGAGGGAAGCCCCGACGTAAGGCTACCGCGTGGCTGGACCCTGAACACACGATGCTCAGCGAGGGAAGCAGACCCAGAAGGACGCACGGTGTGTGATTCCGTTGGCAGGGCAGGTCCAGAACGGGCCCATCCACAGAGACAGAGAGCGGGTTAGGGGTGTCAGGGGCTGGGGAGGCAGATGGGGAGTGACCGAGTGTTCCGGATGCTGAAAAAGTTCTGGAACTCAGCAGTGGTCCTCGCCCAAGCCTGGAATGTACCACACAGTTTAGTTCAAACTGGTGAAATTCATGTCATACAAATCTCTCCTGCTTTAAAAAAAAAAAAAAAGAATCTAAAAAGTGGACAGTGCAGCTTGCCCAGAGCAGCTCAGAGAGCGGAAAACGACGCTTTCTGTCCCGTTTCTCCTGCAGGTGGTGGGAGCGGTGATCCTGGAGAAGCCTGTGGACAAGCAGGACGCCTACCGCATGCTGTCAAGGTGGGTGGGGGGCTTGGCCACCGTACGGGGAAACAGCCCCGGATGGGACAGCGGGCGGGTGGAGCGGGGCCCGCGCCGGTGGTGCCAGGGATGGCGCTGCCCCGGACACCCCGCGCGGTCGCCCGCTGGGCCCCGTCGTGTCTTGCAGGCTGAACGGGAAGGAGCACAGCGTGTTCACGGGCGTGGCCATCGTCCGCTGCTGCAGCAAAGGTACCACGGCCACCTCCGTGCCGCCCAACCCGGGAGCCGGGCGTCGGGCGGGGGGCCGGGTCCGCAGGGGCGGCGCTGTCTTTGCTCCACGTGACCCTGCCTGCCCGGGAAAGGCAGGGTCCCACGTGGAAATCCTGGGGTTCACCCTGAGCGCCCGATGGAGACCGTGCTACGGGCTGGGGCCGTCATAAAAGCCCGTCCAGCGTGGCCGGCCCACATGCTTGCTTTGAGGTTTTTGGTCTGGAAGGTAGGGCTTTTTTTTTTTTTTTTAATGCACAATTTTTAAAGCTGCTTAGAAGACATTTCAGGTCCAGGACGGACCCTGAGGCTGAGTTTGAGCTCTTGGGCCCCCCGAGCACATCCCGGAGGGGGGTGACCGCGCGTCTGTCTGCTGATTAGCGATTGGGTTACTCTTACCCTCTTGGTCCATCTTGGACTTTAACCTGTGCTCTTTGGGGAGTAAAGCCCTTGCTGGACCGTGCGGTTCCTTTACCTGGGGCTTGAGACCACAGGCATCCATCCTCCCCCATCCTGGAGACCAGACGTCTGAGGTCAAGGTGTCCCAGGGCCGAGCTCCCTCCAGGGGCTCCAGGGGAGGGTCCTTCCTGCCTCTTCCAGCTTCTGGGGGCTCCAGGCGTCCCTGGGCGCGTGGCCGCCTCCCTCCCGTCTCTGCCTCTGTCTTCCCGGGGCTTCTCCTCTGTGTCTGAGTCTCTCATCTCCCGTGTCTTGTAAGGACCCTGTCATTGGATGTAGGGCCGCCCTCCTCCAGGAGGACCTCATCTCAGACACTTCACTTCGTCACATCTGCAGAGACCCTGTTTCCTAATGAGGTCCGGTTCTGGGGTTCTCAGAGGGCGTGACGTTTGCGGGGCACCATTTACGGCAGGACGGCTGGTGCGGAGAGCCCTCGCGGTTGGCCGCCGCGCGCAGCCACTGTGCTGTGCGCCTGGGGCCTCGTGCAGACTGCAGCCCTGCCCTGCGGCCCCTCTGCTCCACGCGTGAGCACAGAAGCCAGCGGCCCGGGCCGTCTGGCTCCGCAGGCTGCAGCGTTTTCTCCTGCTTGCCAGTCTGTTGTCCTCTTTGCCGTTTTATTCTTTCTCCTCTCCCTTGTCTAAAAGGAACCGTTAACGGCCGTGTGTGAATTCCACGCAAAGCTCAGGCCAACTCCCCGCAAAGGCAGCGGCTAGAACCTGGGCGCCGGCCGCGTACTCTTACTGCGCGGGCTCCTTCCTTGCAGACGGCCGGCTGGACACGGAGGTCTCGGAGTTCTACGAGGAGACCACGGTGAAGTTCTCAGAGCTGTCGGAGGAGCTGCTGTGGGAGTACATCAACAGCGGGGAGCCCATGTGAGTTTCTGCTGGGAGAGGCGGTGCCGGGTTCCCGCTGCGGGCGGCGGACACGCCGGGCACGCGGCTCAGCCTGTGTTGGGCGCCGGGGCTCCTGACGAGCCCGGAGCCCCGGTGCCTGGAAGGCGCCGGAAGGATGCCTTCCTGGGGGTCCCCGTCCCGTGGGACTCCCCGACCGGCTTGTCCGTCTGGCGGGCGTGGGAGGCCCCGTTGCAGGGTAGTAAGGGGCGTGCTGTGTGCCCGCCCTGTTCTCACCGTCTTCTGTGGTGATGAGTCCTCACAGGAGCCTCAGATCTGGGGCATCCTCGTCTGCTTGGGGTCCTACAAAGCACCGCAGGCAGGGAGCTTGTAAACAAGAGGCATTTCTCACTGTCCTGGAGGCTGGAAGTCTGAGATCCTGGCGGGGCCAGATTTAGCATCTGGTGAGGCTGCTTCCTGGTTCACAGATGGACATTTCTCACTGTGTCCTCGCCTGGAGGAAGGGGCCAGGGAGCTCCCTGGGGTCTCTTTTAGAAGGACACTAATCCCATCCACGGGGGCTGCACCCTCATGACCTCATCACCTCCCCGAGGTCCCACCTCCTGCCACCATCGCGTTGTGGGTCAGGATCCCGCAGGGTGCCGGGCCGAGGACCCACATGAATGGACATCTGAGGGACGGGGACACAGGTGGCAGGAGAGCACAGTCGGGGGCCTGGGTCCTTGGCAGCAATCCCCCTCCCCTCAGAGAGCCTGCTGGTGGCCGTGCGCCGGGCCTGGGGTGGGGGGCAGCTTCCCGAGTGGCCGCCAGGTGCCCCTTGTCACGTCCCAGGGGCGGGACTGAGGGCTCACTTGGGATCTGGGCCCGGACACCCCAGTGCACAGCCACTCGGGTCCAAGGTTGGTGGGTTCCCCTGCAGGGGTCCTGGCTGCAGGTCTGCGGACCCCAGGAAGGTCAACGCCGCTGCCATCTTCTCTACCCTCCTTCCCTCCCCACCGTGGTTTCCCGCCCCCCGCTGCAGGGACAAGGCTGGCGGCTACGGGATCCAGGCGCTGGGCGGGATGCTGGTGGAGTACGTGCGCGGAGACTTCCTCAACGTCGTGGGCTTCCCCCTCAACCACTTCTGCAAGGAGCTGGCGCGGCTGTACTACCCGCCCCGCCCCGAGGACCTGCGCCGGCTCAGGCACGACTCCATCCCCGCCGTCGACACCTTTGAGAACCTGAGTGACACGGAGGCAGGTGGCTCGGACCCAGGTCAGAGTGCCGAGGGCGGCCGTGGCGGCGAACAGGCGGACGGAGACCGGTCACAGGCTCCGGGCGCGCCGGATGCAGCCCTTAACGGGGCGGACAGCCGGCCCCCGTTCCCCACGGGCCTCCTGGAGCTGATGGACGGCTTCAAAGCATCCAAGGTACTTGTGTGATTCGTGACCACGTGACCCCAACACAGGGGAGCCTAAAACCACAGGCATCCACCCTCCCCCATCCCGGGGACCACAGCTCAAGGTGTCCCAGGGCCGCGCTCCCTCCAGAGGCTCCCGGGGAGGGTCCTTCCCGCCTCTTCCAGCTTCTGGGGGCTCCAGGCGTCCCTGGGCTCGTGGCCGCCTCCCTCCCGTCTCTGCCTCTGTCTTCCCGGGGCTTCTCCTCTGTGTCTGGGTCTCTCCTCTTCTGTCTCTTAGGAGGACCCTGTCATTGGATGTAGGGCTACCCTCATCCAAGGGCACCTCATCCCAGACCTTTTGCTTCCTCACCTCTGCAGAGACGCTGTTTCCACATAAGGCCTCATTCCCATGTTTTGGGGGTCAGGGCATGCACATATCCTCTTGGGGCCACCGTTGAGCCCATAACCGTGGTCTCTGCCTGGAGGGGGCAGGGCGGGGTCTGTGTGGGTGTTGGAAGGCGAGCAGGGCTTACGTGACCCCAGCGAGGGGCCCGCACTGTGTCGCCAGCCCAGGGAGGTGGGGCTGGAATGCCGGCCGTGCGGCCGCCTCTGGGACCCTGCAGCCCTGCTGGCTGGGCGGCAGGTGGATTGCGGCCCCCAGGACGCCAGCTGCCTGCAGGGCAGACCAGGTCAGTGTGTGTGTCCTCGTCATCCTGCGGCCTTGGGATCCCGGGCAGCCGTCCCAGCCAGAGGGTGTCCTGGGCAGGGGAGGGGGCAGCACTGGGCCAGCTCGACGCTCCCTGGAACCAGCAGGTACCTGTGACCACAGGCTGCCCCGTGCCCACGTGCAGGGCAGCCGTGCGCAGGTGTTTCGGGGAGCCCCAGGCCCGGGGCCCGATGGGAAGCGAGTTCGGCCGCGGCCCGTCCAGCTGGCCTCTGCCGTCGCTCTGGCCCTTGCGGACGCACTTGTGCGCCCGCCCGGCTGTGACACACGGCCGGCCCTCCCCCCTCCCCAGCAGATCCGCTCCTACAGCTCTGGGCTGCTGGAGGTTGGAGCAGGGGGCGGCCCCGCTCGTGCTGGGGCCCTGCAGGGGCAGCCTCAGCAGCTCGAGGAGAGGCAGGACACTGGCTGGGGAGGGACTGGGGGCCTGACCTCGCCCCCTCCATCCTGGCCACCTTCCTGTCACCTCCTCCTCAGGAGGGGGGACCTGCGTGCCTGGGACGGAAGGCGGTTACGCTGCGTCGTAGGTCAGATCCTCGGACCCACCTGGAGACGCTGGTGCAGGCGGCGCTGCTGCAGCCCGTCAGGCTGGCGCTCGGTGGGGCTGTGCTGTGCTTCCCCGGTCTGTCGATCTAGCGTCTCTCCGTCCGTCCGTCTATCCATTTCATTTGTCTGTCATCTGCATATACTGTCATTATTGTCTGTCTATGTACCTATCATCTGTCCGTCCACCCACTGACCTATAGATATAACCTATTCCCGTCATCTCTGTATGTGTATTGTTTACCTGTATCTACTGTTGTTATCGTCCACCTTCGGTCCATCCGTCTATCCATCTACGTATCATCCACGTCTGTCTACATCTGTCATCTAGCTATACACGTCATTTATCTATCTATCTATCTATCATTATCTTCTCTCGACCCACCATTAATCTAGCTATCATTTATGTATCTATATCTATCTGTTATCTATATTTGTCTGTCTATATCCTCAGTGTATGTATACCTATGGTTATCTATCTATATAACTGTCGTCTGTCTAGCCATCCCTCTACTTACCTGTGTATAATTTATACTTATTATCTCTCTATATCTGTTGTTATCATCTGTCTTCTCTCCATTGTTGATCCACCCATTTTCCTGTCACTTGTCTCTCTCTCTCTCTCTCTCTATCACCTGGCTATCCACCTGGTTATCTGTCATGTCTATCTGTATCTATCGTCTGTGTCTGTTATTATTCCTATCTATGTATCCACCCATTTCTTTATCATCTCTATCTATCTATCTATATCATCTGCGTGTCTGTTATTATCACCTGCCTACCTGTCTATCCCTCCATCCACCCGTATACCCATCTATCACCTGTCTGTATCTGTCACCTATCTACATACCTCCCCATCTGTCCATCCGCCCTCGTGCGACACGGGTCTCCTCACCAAGGTCTCCCAATGGCTGACCGTGCCGACCAAGCCGGGGTCTGTCGGGGGTCTTGGGGCAAGTGTCACCCACCCCCCCGCCGCCCCAGCTCAGTCACGGGGGTACTGGACGCAGCTCAGGTAGGGCCCTTTCCCGAAGTGTCCCTTTACTTGCCCCTGGAGGCGTCTGCATTACGAGGTGAGAGCTCCAGGGAGGGTTACAGTGTCACGGGAAGGTGCGTCCGTGTCCTGCGCGGGGGCCCCGTCTCCACGTGGCCTCATCCTGACGTCCTGGGACTTGGGGCGTCGACGTAGGAACCTTGGGGGGACACCACGCAGCCCCTGACAGCAGCGCTTTGGTCTCTCTCCGCTGGGACAGTTTCTCTGCTTGGTGTTCATCGACTTGGGCTTACCTGGAGCAAACCTTGTACAACCTGGACCCTAAACCCGCTCTCCTCTGCGGAAGCTCCCCTTGATGAGCTCGATGTTTTTGACCATCCTGCCCTCCGTCTTTGGAGTCCCTGGGGATGAAGAGCGATTGATAAGTCACGTTGTATGTCTAACTGTAACTGTTCTTCACGGACAGGTCCTGTTCACGGCTTGCAAGCTCAAACTGTTTGACATGTTAAGAGACCAAGGCCCCCTGAAGGCCGTGGATGTCGCCCGCAAACTCAACGCCTGCGCGGGCGGGACTGAGCGGCTGCTGGATGTCTGCGCGGCCCTGGGTTTACTGGAGAAGACGCACAGAGGTGAGGGGCCTCCTGGGTGTCTCTCCAGCAGCTCTGCCTGCGAGACCAAGTCACCAAGTGACAGTGGCTTCTGAGCCGAGGCTGGGAGGACAGACCATCCATCCTTCCTCTGCTCCTGACCCTCTGGGGCATTCTTGGATGGAAGGAGGAAACGTGTACGTATGTATGTATGTATGTATGTATGTATGTATGTGTGCGTGCGTGTGCGTGCATGTGTGTGGTGTGTGTGTAAGGAGACAGGCTTCTTTATGGGCTCAGAGGGCCTGTATCAGCCAGGGATCTCGAGAGAAACAGCCCATACGGTATGTTATGTGTGCACAGCATGGATATCTGTTTATTCTTACTTATTTGTTTAGACAGGCAGACAGATGAGGTGGATGGATGGATATCGATTGATAATAGAGATGATAGATAGGTACATGGATGGATAGATGATAGATAAACAGATGATACATGGATGGGTGAATGGACAAATAGGTAATAGATGGGTGGATGGATAAATGATGGATAGATAGATTGTTTGGTTGAAAAGTGGGTGCATATATAGGTAGATAGATAAGCACATAGATGGATGAAAAGGTAGAAGATAGAAAGATAGCTAGGTTGAAAGGTGATACAGAAATAGAGGACAGGTGGATGGATAAATGGATGGAGAGATAATAGGATATGTAGATGGACAGATGATAGATAAATAGATGATGGATGGATGGGTGGGTGGATAAATAGGTAGTAGATAGATTGATCAACAGATATACATTGATAATAGAGATGATAGATAATAGATGGGTGGATGGATAAATAATAGATGAATAGACAGATGATAAAAAGATAAATAGATATGATAGATACATATATAGATACATACACAAATGCTAGATGATAAGTAAAAAAATAGATACATAGATGGATACATGATGATGAAGACAGATGATTAATAGATGAGAGAGATACATGGAGATGATGGATAGGTTATAGATGCATAGGTAGATAGTTTGATTGATGGGTGGATACTTAGGTATGTAAATAGATAAGTAGATGGATAACAGGTAGATGACAGATGATAGAATAGATATGATGGATGCGTAGATCAATGACAGGTGATAGAAAAATAGATAATAGACTAGATATGGATGCGTAGATCAATGACAGGTGATAGATGATAGTTAATAGAATAGATATGATGGATGTGTAGATCAATGATAGGTGATAGAAAAATAGATAATAGAATAGATATGGATGCGTAGATCAATGGTAGGTGATAGATGATAGGTAGATAGATGATAGAATAGATACGATGGATGCGTAGATCAATGATAGGTGATAGATGATAGATAACAGAATAGATACGATGGATGTGTAGATCAGTGATAGGTGATAGATGACAGGTAGACAGATGACAGAAAATACCTGATAGATGGAGGGATGGATGAATAGATAATAGATGGGTGGACGGATAAATGACAGGTGAATAGAGAGATGATAACAAGATAAAGGACAGGTATACAGATACATGAATGTGTGCACAGGGGACAGATGATAAATGAGTAGGTGGCTGGCAGATGGGTGAGCAGGTGATGTTGAAGACAGATGATCACCGGATGAGAGAGGTACACGTAGGTGACGGACAGGCGGTACACAGGTGGGCAGACACACAGACAGAAAGACAGATGAAACGAAGTAGATGGCAGATGAGGTAAATGGGCGGATGGAGGGTGACAGTGTAGGTCTGCTGGGTGCACAGAGCTCTCGAGGGTGTTCTCAGAGCACAGGCTGCTACGGATGGTCCTTGAGCAGACAGAGAGAGGCAGGGGCTCAGAAGACCCCAGAGCAGGAGACACGGCATCCCTTCTCTGGTGAGCAGGGAAGCAGGTGCTGGCGGAAGCCCCCCAGAGCTGCCCCTCACACTAGAGGCGGACAAGTACACGCCAAAGATTTGGGTCATGGGATGCAGAGCTCCCCCCCAGCCAGAGCATCTTAGTAACCTTCTCCTCCATTCTTAAAAAAAGATATTTATTTACTTATGTTTGGCCACGTTGGGTCTCCGTTGTTGCGCGCGGGCTTTCTCTAGTTGCCGCGACCGGGGCCTACTCTTCGTTGCGGTGCGCGGGCTTCCCATCGCGGTGGCTTCTCTTGTTGCAGAGCACGGGCTCTAGGCGCACGGGCTTCAGTAGTTGTGGCTCGCGGGCTGTAGAGCACAGCCTCAGTAGTTGTGGCGCACGGGCTCAGTTGCTCCGCGGCACGTGGGATCCTCCCGGACCAGGACTCGAACCCGTGTCCCCTGCATCGGCAGGCGGACTGTAAATCACTGCGCCACCGGGGAAGCCCCTCTCCTCCACTGAAAATAATGGCCAAACGTGGAGAAAGGGCCCGAGGTCAGGACTTTCAATCCCTGCTGCCTGAGGAGCGTCTTAGAAGTCTTGCTGGCAGACGCCCGGCAGGGCCCTCGCTGGAGCCCTAGAAGCCCCTCCTGTGCATCTGCGTGGGGCCTGCGGTGGGCCGGCTGGGGCTGGGTGCTACCCTTCAGAGGACCCCAGGCCTCAGAACTAAGAACACTCACTCAATCATTGAGGAACTCTGCTCTGTAACAACCTAAGTGGGAAAAGAATTTGCAAAAGCATAGATACGTGTCCACGCACAACTGAATCACTTTGAGTGCACCTCAAACCAACACAACACTGCTCATCAACTATACTCCAATATAAAATAAAAAGTTTTTAAAAGGTGTGTATTTATACAATTAAAGATAGTAGTCTTTAAAAAAAACGTGTGACTGGGACTTCCCTGGTGGCGCAGCAGTTGAGAGTCCGCCTGCCGATGCAGGGGACGCGGGTTCGTGCCCCGGTCCGGGAAGATCCCACGTGCCGCAGAGCGGCCGGGCCCGTGAGCCATGGCCGCTGAGCCTGCACATCGGGAGCCTGTGCTCCGCAACGGGAGAGGCCACAACAGTGAGAGGCCCACCCACCGCCAAAAAAAAAAAAACAAAAAAAAACGTGTGAGGACTTCCCTGGCAGTTCAGTGGTTAAGGCTCCACGCTTCCAGTGCAGGGGGCCTGGGTTCCACCGCCAACTAAGATCCCGCGTGCCACGCGGTGCTGCCACAAAAAAGAAAAAAAAATTAAGCAACAGTAAAAATTCAGTTTCTAAAACAAAACAAAAAAAAACAAAACAAAGACAACATGTAAAGTGCCAAGTGGGGCTTCCCTGGTGGCGCAGTGGTTAAGAATCCGTCTGCCGATGCAGGGGACACGGGTTCGAGCCCTGGTCCGGGAAGATCCCACATGCCCCGGAGCAACTAAGCCCGTGCGCCACAACTACTGAGGCTGCGCTCTAGAGCCTGTGAGCCACAACTACTGAAGCCCGTGCGCCTAGAGCCCGTGCTCCGCAACAAGAGAAGTCACCACAATGAGAAGCCCGCACAGCACAACAAAGGGTAGCCCCCACTCACCGCAACTAGAGAAAGCCCGCGCGCAGGAACGAAGACCCAACGCGGCCAAAAATAAATATAATTAATTAATCAATTAATTAAAAATAAAGGGCCGAATGGACAGTTAGTTTCAATAAACTTTTAAAAAAAGTTCAGAAAAGGAAAACCGTAGACACCATGCTGTTCTTTCCGTCCAATGACCGGTGTTACGTGGGGCTGTGGAGGTACAGGGGGTCTCAGCCACCGTCCCCTCTGACTGCAGCCTCCAATTCTGCAGGTAGGGGTGTCCCGGAAGGGCCCCGGGGGCTGGGCCGGATGGACAGCCCGCCAGGCAGTGGGAAGAGAGCGGACCGCCCCGTACCCCTCAGGGCTCCGGAGAGGCAGACCCCGCAGGACACGGACGGACGGGTTGCGAGCAGCTGCTGTCCGTGCCTTTGGGCTCCGGCGCGTCTGAACCCCTCCGGCTGGCCGCTCGGTGCTTTTCTGCTCCCAAGGCCGTCAGCTGATGGGATGAGACCCACCCACATTACCTAGGGTCACCTCCTTTACCCAAAGTCCGCCGACTTGCAGGTGCCCAGCACGCTGACCAAACCGCGCCCTCTCCCCGACGGGGACGGTAGCCCGGCCAAGTGACCATCCCAGGGGCTCGGAGGGTCGCCTCGAGGAAGAGCGGCATCCTTGCGTCGTTCTCCGGGCTGCCTCTGGGCGTCCGTGCGCTTGGCACTCAGTCAGATAGACGATGCTTGTGCTGACATCGCGATGGCGCCGAGCGATGGCTCGCCCCGCGGTCAGCTGAGCCGTCACACGATGCCCCGTCCTTTCAGGTTACAGCAACACGGAGGCGGCGACCCTGCACCTGGTGTCAGACGGTGAACACTCTCTCCATGGCCTGGCCGAGTACAATGACGCCCACGTCTGGGGCGTCTTCACAGGCCTGGGCCCGGCCGTGCAGGAGGGGGCGGACCAGACCCGCGGGGCTCTGCGGGTGATGGAGGAGGAGGGCCACCTGTCCCAGGTACTGTAACCCCCGCGTCCCTTTGCACGTCCCGTCCCGTCTGTGCCGCTGAAGGACCAGTGGGCACGGAAACATCTCAGGTTCCCCACGGTCGGAAGCGGCCGCCGCGGGAAACCCAGCGCGAAGCTGCCGACGGGGAACAGCGGGGACGCCGCGGCAGGGCGGGTGCGGCTGGCTGGTCCCAGCTCCGGAAAAGAGGGCTTTTCTAGGAAGGGGCTGCCCGAATCAAGGCACCGCGTTTCCTACCTGGAGCTGAGTTGCACAGACGCGTGCTTCTCAGCCCAGCGCAGGGCGAGCACAAATGCCGGGTGGAACCTCATCCCGGGTGCAGGACAGCCTGGGCTCCAGGTGGGTCTCCTCAAACCTGCTTCCACCACCAGAGCAGGGAGATGACGCTGCAGTTCATGAGGGCCATGCACAGCCTCAGCAAGCTGACCGCCCACCACGTGGCCACGGCCTTCGACCTGTCCCGATTCACCTCTGCCTGCGACCTGGGAGGTACATTCACCCCCTCCAGGAGTCGGGTGCAAAGGACTACATGCTTTTCTTCTCTTGTATTAAATCTAGGGCACCTTACCTGCTAATAAGACTTGCAGAATGGGTTTATCTCTGCAAACCATCTGAGGACCTAAATATATCCAGGGTGGGTGTGGGGGCTTGGGCTGCTATTCCCAAGCGCTAGGAGGTCCCAGGGATGGCCCAGGACCCCCCGTAGAGGTTATGGGACCCTTTCTTGTGGCTGCCAAGTATGGGAGGGGCCGTGGAGCCCATGGGCCGCCATTGCATCAGGTCTAATTATGCCACACACACCCTCCACCCCATCCCAGCCAATCCTTTCCCAAGGACAGTGGACGGAGAAGTAGTTGCCCTGCCCAAGGAGTGTAGTGGGGTTGGTGTCCAGGAGGGCTCCTGAGCTGCCAGCTTGTGTTTCCCCACCCTCTGCACACCTGTCCTCCTGGTGGCCCAGAATGGCTGCTGTGGCACCAGCCATTGCGTCTGCATTCCCACAGCAGAAAGGGGCAGGTAAGAGTACAACTCCCTAGAGCTTTGCTGCCAGGATTCCCCACAAGTCTGTGCCCACCCCACTCACCTGCTCTGGGCCAGCACCCACCCACGAGGCCCTGACTTTGAGACACCAGTGATCTCCCCCCTGGCTGACCTCATTTCAGGGCACAAGCCTCAGGCCGCATCTGAGAGCATCGTTTTGGTTTTGCCAGAGCTGAACTCTGAAGACACTCCAAGGGTTTCAAACATACCGGGAGAGTCCAGAGTATGCCTTTGCTTCTCGCAGGCTGCACGGGCGTCCTGGCCTGCGAGCTCACCCAGAAGTACCCGCGTCTGCAGGTGACTGTGTTTGACCTCCCAGAGGTCACTGAGCTCTCCGGGGGCTTTCAGCGTGGCGGACGACAGACAGAGCGGATCCACTTTGTGCCAGGTTAGTGTGGCTTCATGTCTGCCGGGTGTCAGCATTTGGGTACCTTACTTATCTTGTATACAGAGTGTGTGTGTGTGTGTGTATCCATCTTGTGTTTCTGTCTGTATGTCTGAGTATGTTTCTGTTTGTGTTTCTGTGTCTGTGGGTATGTATCTGGGTCTGTGTCTATATGTGTATATACGCTCATTTCTGTGTGTTTCTGTGTCTGTGTGTATCTGTGTGTCTATGTACATGTATATGTATTATCCGTGTCTGTGTAGCTCTTTGTGTGTCTGTGTGTGTATCCATGTTCCTGTGTCTGATTGTGTTTGTATCTGTGTATCTATATATCTGTGTGTATTCTGTGTCTGTATGTGTCTTATATCCATGTTTCTGTGTTTCTGTGTGTGCATATATACTGGTGTATCTTGTGTCTGTGTGTATATCTCAGTGTCTCTGTGTGTCTCTATACATGTATGTATCTGTGTGTCAATGTGTCTCTATATGCGTATGTGTCTGTGTGTGTGTGCACATCTGCGCACAGGGGCACGTCGGCAAACCCCGAGAACAGGAGTTTGAAGTCCTCAGCGAGGGGAGTAGCTGGGCGGGAGGGCAGGTGGGGATGGGCACGGGCCAAGATCGGTGTCTGTGGATGTCGACCAGTGACCCAGGCCTCACGGGGAAGTGACACGGGGGCTACAGCAGGAAGGCCTTGGGGTGGATGTGAGGAAGGACTTCCCGGCGGGACCGAATTGAAAGGAGACTCTTGTCATCTGGTGACTCATCCGCACTGCAGCCCGGCCTGAGGGTGGATGTGCCCCGCGACCGACTGCCTGATACTTGCCTGCTTAAAAAAAAAAGAGCCAGTCGCCCTGCTGTGGACTGAATTGTGTCCCCAGGTGCCTCTGTTGAAGCCCTACCCAGTGTGACTCTTACCTGGAGGTCATTAAGGTGAAGGAGGTCACAAGGGTGGAGTCCTAATCCAGCAAGACTGCATCCTTAGGAGAAGGGACACCAGGAACATCTATCTATGTATCTATCGTTTATCCATCATCTATCTATGTATGTACCGTTTATCTATCTCTTTATCATCTGTCCATCCATCCACTTACTGGTCTATCGGTGTATCTGTCTATCCGTATCTATCCATCTATCATCTATCTATGTATGTATAATTTAATCTATCATTTATCCAGCCATCCTCTGTGTACCGTTTATCCATCCTCTGTCCATCCATCCACTTCTTCATCTACCAGTGTATCTACCCGTCCATCCGTATCCATCATCTCTCTGGCTGTCTGCACATTATTTCCACCGTCTAGCTATCTATCCATCCATTCATCCATTCATTCGTCTATCATCTGTGTAACTATCAATGTAGTTATCTATTCATCTAGCATATCCATCGATCTATCTTTTATCCACCTGTCTTTATATCAATCATCTATCACTTATCTATACATCTATTATTTATCATCTGTCCATCCACCCACCTATCATTTATCTGTCCTATCTATCCTATTTATCTACTATCTATTATCTGTCTATATCATCTGTGTATCCATCCATTACCTCTATTCTATTATCTATCATCTATTTATCTATCACATGTCTATATCTATCTCTCCACCATCATGTTACCAATCTATGTATCTATCATTTATCTATTATCTATTCTTTATCAATCTATCATTTGTCTACCTGTCTTTATATCAGTCATCTACCTATTATTTATCATCTATCTCTCCATCCATCCACTCACCTATCGTTTATCTGTTCTTTCTATGTACACATGTATCTATCATCTCTCTCTCCCCACTGTGAGGACACAGCGAGTATAGGCCGCTACTTACAAGCCAAGACGAGGGTCCTCACCAGGACCTGACCCTCTGCCAACACCTGGATCTTGGATATGTCCAGCCTCCAGACCATGAGAGATCAGCGTGTGTTGCTGAAGCCCCTGTCGGTGGGACTTTGTTGCTTCTGCCTGCGCTTGACAGAGACACGCCGTAAAGCTTCAAATCTAGGAGCAGCACGGTGGCAGCCGTGGGGCACTGATTCACCATGTGTAGGAAAGAGAACCACGAGAGCAAAAAAAACACCCCAAAGAAGTGCATATTGTCCGTCTCTGTGCAGCTGGCTGGGGCCGCCCTGTGTAGACCTGTCTGCACCCCCGTGTTCCCTCTCCCTTCATGTCTATTCGGAATGTTTTCTTTCTTGTTTCGTTTGTGTAAATGTCAGCGACATCTGATCCTTTGTGGAACGAGGCATGGTTAGGAGTAACCAATAGCAAAGGTGTCTGTGTCCATAGTTACAGATACACATTTGGTAGATGCAGGGACAAATGGCCCCAAACTGGGAGCGTAAAATGACCCGAATCCATCCTCCCCCAGTTCTGGAGACCAGACCTCTGAGATCCAGGTGTCCCAGGGCAGTACTTCCTCCAGAGGCTCCAGGGGAGGGTCCTTCCCGCCTCTTCCAGCTTCTGGGGGCTCCAGGCGTCCCTGGGCTTGTGGCCGCCTCGCTCCCGTCTCTGTCTCTGTCTTCCCGGGGCTTCTCCACTGTGTCTGTGTCTCTCCTCTTCTGTGTCTTAGAAGGACCCTGTCATTGGATGTAGGGCCGCCCTCCTCCAGGAGGACCTCATCTCAGACCCTTACCTTCATTTCATCTGCAAAGACCCTATTTCCAGAGGGCCTGTCCCCAGGTCACCCCTTGAACGTCTCTTTTTTGGAGAACACAGATCTCCCCACTGCAGGCAGCGTCTCCTTCGGTTTCATCCCTTGTAGAACGTGGTGCAACTCCTTTCTGTCAGGTGCAGGACCAGTTCCTGCCTGTGGCCCTAACGGTTCAATCCCATTTGTTTTTAAACCAGGTGACTGTTTCAAAGACAACCTCCCGGAAGCAGATCTGTACATTCTCTCCAGAATTCTGCAGGACTGGCCGGATGACAAACTCCACAAGTTACTGAGCCGGATCTCAAGCACCTGCAAACCAGGTGAGACCACATCATGGACTTGCCTTTTTTAACACACAAAAGACAGTTTCCAATTTTAAAAAAAGAGTACATTTTATAGAGGAAGCTCCCCCGTCCTCCAGCCCGTCTGGTGCTCAGTTTCCCGGCTCCCTGAGGACGTACCTGATTCTCGGGTGTCAGTGACGCGTTTCTGAACGTTATGGCACCGGCATCTGGGGTCTCGGGCTCGTGGACGCCCCCCCGGCCGTGTCCCTCCCCGGGCCCCGCTGGGCTCAAGGTCTCCCCTCCTCCGCTGATGATGATTTTCCAGCCTGCTCTGTGGTACCCAGCCTCTTCCCACGGCGCCAACATGGGTCACTGGGCTCATGGAGTCGAGGGGACCAAGCCGCCCGGGCCCCTCCCTGGGTCCCCACATCCAGCGGTGCAAGACGAGCTCTCTTTCCACGTCCTGCGACCCCGGCGTCTCCCGGGGCACCTCCACTGCCTCTTCTGTGCGGTTATGAAACAAAATATTCAACAATCCGGGGTCATCTATCATATCTATCGATCTATCTGTGGTGGAAGAGGCGAGAAGGACCCTCCCCTGGAGCCTCTGGAGGGAGCTCAGGCCTGGGACACCTTGACCTCAGACGTCTGGTCTCCAGGATGGGGGAGGATGGAGGTCTGTGGTTTTACGTATTTTGTTCCAGCCGCCCCAGGACACCCACGCAGCCTGTGAGATGCAGGTTTTCATGTGGTCACAGGAGCATCACACAGACATTTGGGGTACCCTCCCCAAGAACGTGGCCCCAGGAGGGCCGGGCTGGTTCCTGTTTGCTCCCTGCTGGGCCCCCAGTCCGAGAACAGAGTCCCCACATAATGGATGGAACACAGTCGAGAAGGAAGAAATCACAAAACGGGTGCCCCCGGGGGCGAGGCAGGGCCGGGAGATGTGAGAGCCGGATTCTCACCCGCGTCAGAGACAGTCACTGAACCTGGGGACAGTCAGGTCCAAGTCGCGTTTACACTGCGAAGGGTTTTTGGGGGGCGGGGGGGGACACGTGAGTGTGTTGCAGCTTAGACCTGCTGGCTAGAACTGCTTGTTAAATGTGCGGTACTGCTGCCAGCCAGCTCATACCAAGCTGTCAGTGTGAAATTGGCAGTGGGGGAAATACTTAGAGCTCAGAAATTGGCAGGAACCGGGACCGGGGCTTCCCTCCACCCCCAGATCCAGGATTGCAAAGGCTGCCCGCACCCTGGGGACAGTGGGGGTCACAGATAAGAACTGAGCATGACCTCCTGGGAATTACCTGGCGGTCCAGTGGTTAGGAGTCTGCGCTTTCAGTGCCGAGGGCGCGGGTTCAAGCCCTGGTCAGGGAACTAAGATCCTGCAGGCTGCACGGCAAGGCCAAAAAAAAAAAGAGAAGACCTCCTTTAATATAGGGCTTTTGGAGCCCGCTGAGTTAATCGGCCCGTATCTCCATGAGTCTGAAAAACATAAAAATTGACAGAAAACAAAGTGAGCACACCATGTGACCCCAATTCTTTTTACTGAAGTGTAGTTGCTGTACGATGCTGTATAAGTTACAGGTGTACAGCATAGTAATTCACCATGTTTGAAGGTTACACTCCATTTACAGTTATTGTAAAATATGGGCTCTGTCCCCTGTGCTGCACCATATACCCCTGCAGCTGATTTTACACCTCATCACGTGGAGCTATGATCCCAGTTTTGTTAACTTCACGTTTACTTAAACGCCTAGAACCCAATGCGATTTTGCACCAAAATTCTCCCAGTTACGTCACCGGCGTGCAGAGCTGGGGCTCATGTGCCACCAGGTGCTTTGTGCCTCTTCTGGGGGTCTCCCCAGGTAACCCAAACAAGAGGAAGAAGCAAGCGTAAGCTACCTCCTGCCTCTCTGCTTTCTGTCCCAAGGCTTATCTTCTCCCGGCTTGGTTCCCCCTTCTTCACAAGCGCTTCTGAAAATACATATACAGAGAGGTGGACAGATACAGGTGTTACACACACACACACACACGCGCGCGTGCTTTCTACTTCACAAGGCTCTCACGTAGCTGGTTCCCACCAACAGTGCCGCTGCACGTATAAACACCACTCTATATGGACTAGAGAACCAACAAGGACCTACCGGACGGCACAGGGAACTCTGCTCAGTATGCTGGAATAACCTATAATTGAAGAGAATATAAAAATATATATATATATTTATATACACACATGTATAACAGAATCACTTGTCTGTACACCTAAAACTAACACAACATTGCAAATCAAGTATAATTCAAGAAAAAAAAAAAAAGATCATCTCACTGAACCAATTAAAAGTCAGAAAAAAAAAAAAAAAATCCTGCTCCTGGCGCCCTGGTGGCCGGTGCCATGCCTGTCGCACGCAGGTCCGCCCGGGATACCGCTGCCAGGGAAGTCCCTGTGCGGTTCCTTCCGGCATCCAGGAGGCTGCGGCTGTGTCCCTGCACTCAGGATCCCTGCCGTCCGTGTCTCCCTGCAGCGAATCCCTTCAGTGGGGAGCCCGGGGCACCGCAGCCTGGGTCCTGAGCCTCTCCCCCCACCCCGTCTCTCTCTGTCTCTGTGCCTCTGGCTCCCCAGGCGGTGGCCTCCTGGTGGCGGAAGCGGCGGCGGAGGAGGAGCGGGCGTCCCGGAGACCCCGGCTGCGGACCCTGAGCGCCGGGCAGCCCCGGAGCCCCGACGAGCACCGGTGCCTCCTGCAGCGACACGGCTTCCAGGACGTGCGGGTGGCGCGTGCGGGGGACCTGCTGCGCGTGGTCCTGGGCACCCGAGCTGCGCCCTGAGGGTTACCGGCAACCCGGCGGGGCCCAGCACCCGGGAGTGAAGTGTTCCTGGAGAGCAGGTGTCACCGGACAGATTAAAGGAGGCGGAAAGCAAGGCTGTCTCCTCGCGTCTGTGGCACTCTGGACGCGGGGGGACGCGACCGGGTGGTGGGATGCGCGGGCCAGGCCAGGTCCCCGGGTGATGTCAGTATCTCCCTCGCTCCCTCTTAGCTGGTGACTAGATCTCGGCGCATCTAGACCCTATTTCCCAGTGCGTCACTCCTATTTTCAGTGCGTTCGTCCTCTGCCCTCCCGGCCATGGGGACCTTCTCTTACCCTCAGGGCGGCGGAACCCACCTCTGCCCCCGTCCACGGTGAAACCGCGTCCAGGAGCTCACGCGGGGGGAGGTTCATGGGGTCAGGACGCTTGTTTGCTGCAAACGTCCTCCAGGTACCTGTGTGAGGCTAAGTGTCTCCTCTCTTAATGACTAGGCGAGTACAGTGGTGACTGCGTAGCAATATATACATCGTCTGCTACATGTACACCGTCATGGTTAGAAAAAATGCCCCGGATGTCAGATGGGGTCCTTTCAAACAGGCCCCATGGGAGTGCTGACAGTTCATCTGTGCTTTCCAGCTAAAACCACCACAGACTGTTAGATACATAACTTCCTAGAGACGTATGTATATTTTTTGGTGTAAGGATATAGGGGCTTCCCTGGTGGCGCAGTGGTTAAGAATCCGCCTGCCAACACAGGGGACACGGGTTCGAGCCCTGCTCCGGGAAGATCCCACATGCCGTGGAGCAACTAAGCCTGTGCGCTGCAGGTACTGAGCCTGCGCTCTAGAGCCCGTGAGCCACAACTACTGAGCCCGTGCCACAAGTACTGAAGCCCACGTGCCTAGAGCCTGTGCTCCACAACGAGAAGGCCCCTCAGTGAGAAGCCTGTGCACCGCAATGAAGAGTAGCCCCCGCTTGCCGCAACTAGAGAAAGCCTGCGCTCAGCAACGAAGACCCAACACAGCCAAAAATAAATAAATAATTTTTAAAAAATCCTTTAAAGGTCTTCCCTGGTGGCACAGCACTTGGGAGTCCGCCCGCTGATGCAGGGGACGCGGGTTTGTGCCCCGGTCCGGGAAGATCCCACGTGCCGCGGAGCGGCTGGGCCCGTGAGCCGTGGCCGCTGAGCCTGCGCGTCCGGAGCCTGTGCTCCGCAACGGGAGAGGCCACGACAGTGAGAGGCCCGCATACCGCAAAAAGAAAAAAAAAAAAAAAAGAAAACAAAAAGAAAACAAGAGATCCTCTTAAAATCCTTCCAAAAAAAGCATACATTTTATATATTTAGAGCATATAAACTATGTGTGTCATATATAAATGGATAAGTATATATAACATATAATATCCACACACACACAAGTATATAATTTTGGACGGACTCCAATTTTTAAAAAATCACAAATTGTGTCTCCACGTGAGGCAAAGACAGAGGAGGGAGGAAATGAAACACTGGTTATAACGGGAGCCGTGCCATCCCGATGGAGTGCCGGCAGCTCTCCCGAGTGAGAGGGACAAAGGAGAGGGGTCACGGCCCCTCCGTCCGTCTGGCCCCGGTGTGGACCTGCAGCCTCAGTGAAACTGCAGCCAGGGTCGCAGGAGCGCAGAGCAGAGCGCCCCGCCCACCCAGCTCCCCTCTGCGCACCCCGTCCCCTTACCTGGGCAGGGCGGTGCTCGGCTGCTGGCTGGGCCACATCCGCTGCGCGGTGGACCTGGGGTGACGCCGACCCTGTTCACCGGGGTCCGCTCCCTTCCGCCGCCTTCCTATCCCGGGAGGAGAGGTGAGTCCCTGCAGGTGACCCTGCCTCAGCCAAGGGCACCGTGTTGCAGCAGGGCTGGGTCCCCAATAACAAGCGACGGGTACAGCGCATGTGGAACGCCCGCGCTCTGGCTCTGGAGCTAGCCGTCTCGACACTGGGTTTGCTAGAAGAAACTGCACTTGTAACCAGAGGTGTCAGAGCGCCGGCCTCGGCCGCGGGGAGGGGGGTGGTACCCGACCCCCCTTAGTCCTGGCTACTGGGCGCCCTGCGGGCTGCGGGCAGGGGGGCTGCTACAGGCAGGGCTCTGACCCACGGACACGCCCAGCTGGAAGAGTAACAGGCAGACGGCGTCTGTGGAAGCGATGACGGGCCCACGGCTTTCTTATACTGCTCGCTTCTCCTTCTCGTGTCACAAGTTTGCAGTTAAAAAAAAAAAAAAACAGAGAAGAGATTAAAAGGTGAGAAAAGAAAGTATGACTTACACACAACCTGTCTCTTCATTTCTTAGAAATACATGCAAAAGCAGGAATTTTAGGGAAGCTGGCGTAAAACAGTGTATGGGTGTGGCTGCCCGCACGTGCCTGTGTCTTTAAATCAACAGGGATTCCTAGGTTGGAAGTGCCCTGGACCTGACCCCCCCCTCCGGGTCACATCCATCCATCCATCCATCCATCCATCCATCCATCCATCCATCCATCCATCCACTCATTCAGGAGATGTCCGAGTGCCCACTGCAGACCGGGCCTACCTGGACGCATCACTGGGTGACACCTCTGTCCTCTCCACCTGTCAGGTGGTCGGGCAGTGGGCGGGGGGGACGATGAGGATGACACCCGAGACAGCCGCGTGTGGTCCCCCCGCAGGGTCCCTCCACCAGGCAGGCGCCTGCCCTGAGCAGCCCCCCGCCCCTCACCAGACTAGTTCACTTAAAGCCCAGCCCCACACCCCCGAATGCCACCCTCATCCCTTCTGTGACTCACTCGGAGCCGTCAGTGGAAACCCGATCATCTTTAAGCACCTCCTCCACTGCTTTTCGTTAGGCCACCCCGTTTTTCAGATACTCAGCTTCTAACATCGTCCAGGTCGTAGTAAGATCTTGAGGCAGCGTGCGGAAGCGGGGGCCATACCTCGCCCCCCCCACCCTGCCCCTGGGGACCCTAGAACGTAACCCCTTCCGCTCCCCGCCACACCCCCACCTCTCAGCCTCCTTTCTCCCTTTCCGACCCCCGGCGCGCAGTCTCCTTCCTTCCCCAGGTACTCGGTATTTTTGTGCATGGTCCTGCCGCCCTCCCGGGTCAGCCCCCCTGAAGCACGAGGGCTGGGCCGCCCCGCTCAGCCCCACCCCGACAGATGCACATATGCACTGGGCAGACATGGGTCTGCGTCTAAGGCCCACGTGAGATGCGTTTTTAAAGAAAAACGCGTTCTGAAGCCCAGTTAGCAACGAGGGGGGAGAGGTCACACCCATTCATTCCTCCCAACAGCGAGGTGCTGACCGGGGCGGGGGGCGGGGGGTGTGCGCTGGGAATGCAGGTGGGGCACAGGGAGGGGTGTCCCTTGCCTGGGGGAGGGGAGCGGGTCGCTCAGAGGTTAACCGCTCCCACCGGGGCTGGAGAGGCTCTGCAACCAAAGGGCCTACTTCCAGGGCCTCACAGCCGGAGCCTGCAGGACCAGCTTCGGTGGGCCCCTGCCGGCCCCTGTCGGCCCAGCGGGCAGTACAGGGTCCCTCCACGCCCAGACAGGTGGCTCCTCCGTACAAATGGAGACAGGAGAGATGCTTTCTTCACCTGGGAGTGCCCAGACGGAGCCAGCACCCTGTCCCTGCCCAGAAACCACGGCCGCCCTGTCCTCTACCCCAGAGCCCTGCGGCTGCTGTCAGCGGGAGCTGCGCAGGGCCCCCCAGCTCTGTTCTGCCCCCCAGTCCCGTGAAGCCTCAGAAAGCGCCAGAACATCAAGCCCCCCCCCACCCCGACACACGCACACACACCCACACCAATCCTCGCCCAGTGCGTGCCCCCCCACACACACACATTCTCGCCCAGTGCGTGCCCTGAGACGCCCCACCCTCTGCAGCGGCACCAGCCTCAGGCCCCGCCTCTTACCTGCTTCTCCACGGAGGTCAGCAGAGGGCAAAGCAAGGCCCTACAAGGACACCGGGGACCGGGGAAATGAATGGCAGGCTCCGGGTGCCCTGGGCTCTGGTGGGCCCGCCCCTGGCATGCATCCACCCAGTGTCAACGTATGGAGGGGATGCAGGAAAGACCCTCATGAAAACATGGGGGGGTGGAGCAAAGACAAAAAAGAGGGAAAGAGAAGAAACAGGCAGGGTGGGAAATAAGAAATGAAAGGACGCATCCTTGCACCAAGAAAAGGATCCTTTCTTGACCTAGGTGCTGAGACACCATTGCACTCACTTTGTGAAAATTCACAGAACGATACACTTAACGATTTGTGCCATTTAGCTATAATTCAATAAAAAGTTCAGAGCATTTCAAAACACCTACGTCTCAGGAGACTTCCTGGGGGTCAGGGGGGCAGATGTGCTCCTGCGGGTAGCATGTGTGCCTGTCTGCGTGTGTATGCAGGTATGCGTGGGCAAGTGTCTATAGGCATGGGCACGTGGGTGCACGTGTGAGTGAGCGTGTGCGGGCAGCACACGTGCCCCTGTCGCTCTGGGAGCCGCCACGTCGCAGCGCGCGGCCTGGCAAGGGGACCCGGGTCTGAGGCCCACTGGGCCCCGGGAGGGCAGGGCCCAGGGAAAGCGGCCGGGTGGGTGCAGACGGACCCTCGGTACCCCCCAGTGCCCGGCACGCCCAGTGCACCCGGAGTCTCGGGGTCAGGGTCGGGGGACCCCACGGCAGGGCGGGGTCCTCCGGGGGCGCTCCTACGGGTGGACCCAAGGTCTACCAGGCAGAGGACAGGCAAGCCCTCCAGAAACCGGGCCTGGGGGGCTCGGGGCGACCTCCTACTCCGGCCCTGACCTCGCGAACTGTCGCTCCTGCCGCGGGGCGATCCCTAGGGTCGCGGCCGAGACTCGGGAGTCTACAGGGGTCATTAGGACGAGTCCGGGGTCGCAGCCGGTCCTCAAAGGTCAGCGGAGTTAGACTGGGGGTCGCGGCCGGGACTCGGGAATCACCGGGACGAGCCCAGGGGTCCGAGCGTCCGAAGGCGGGGCAGGATAAACATCGGGTGTGGGATTCAGCGACCCCCGACCTTCCCCTTACGCAGCCGCCGTCTGTGGCGTCCCCGTGGCCCGGCGTGACCTTCATAAGGTCAAGGCGGTCGCCGCGCCCCCCCAGCCCGCAGGGCGCATGGGCGGGGCCCGGCTCCCTACAAGCCCCGAGACGCGGCGCGCGGGAAGGGGAAGGACGGCGGCGGCGGCGCAGCCAATGGGCGCGGCGTTCGAGGGTGAGGGGCGGGGCGCAGAGCTGCTCCCGGCAGCCCGTGGGGGCGAGGCGAACGGGAAGAGGCGGGGCTTGGTCGGTGGCGCAGCCAATAGGAGCGGCGCGCGGGGGAGCGGGGCGGGGCGTGGGCGCCTTAGCGGCTGCGCGCTACCCGCCCCGTCTTTTCGGTCCCGGCGGCGGTAGCGCAGAGCACCGTTGCCCGCCCTCCGGCTCTCCGCGCCTCACCTCCTTTCTCTCCCCGCTGCGTTGCCCGCCTCGCCACCATGACGGAACAGGCCATCTCATTTGCCAAGGACTTCCTGGCCGGAGGCATTGCCGCCGCCATCTCCAAGACTGCCGTGGCCCCGATCGAGCGGGTCAAGCTGCTGCTACAGGTGGGAGCCGGCTGCGCACACGCGGACGCCGGGCGAGGTGCGAGGGTCCGGGGCGCGGGGACAGCGGGCCGGGCAGGCCGCGTGCACCGGAAGCGGGAGGCTGCGCCGCTTTTGTCCGCGCGCCGCCGGCTTCCGGGGATTGCCCGGGCGCGCGTCACGCGGGCGCTATCGCATGCGCAGAAGTGGAGCCGCGGGAGGCCACGCGCGTGCGCACTGTGCCTTGCGGCACGGTTCGGGGGACGCATGCGCATGGGGCAGCCGCGTGGACGGGCCCAGCGGCGCGAGGGCCGTGACCTTGGGCGTTGGGCGGGTCGCGAGGGCAGTCGTCGTGCCCTTGGTTGGACTTCCGTTCTATTCCCCTTTTTGTTCCCCTTTTGCGGTTCTGAGCCAGAATAAGCTGTCTTTGTTCCGGAACTGTCAGAAATGTAGCGGTAATGGAAACATCGTTGTCAGTTTGTTGTTTGTAACACTTGTAGAGACCCGTAGTGACCAAAAGATGGGTTTCTCCCGGTAGGACGTTTGGGCAATTTAAAGACCCCATGCACATGTTGTCTTACGAAGACAGCGCGTTTCATTGGGGGTCTTTGGGGGCGTCTGACTTAGGCCCTCGTGTAAAACCCCTGTCTTTCCGCCTCCAGGTACAGCACGCCAGTAAGCAGATCGCGGCCGACAAACAGTACAAGGGCATCGTGGACTGCATCGTGCGCATCCCCAAGGAGCAGGGTGTGCTGTCCTTCTGGAGGGGCAACCTGGCCAACGTCATCCGCTACTTCCCCACGCAAGCTCTCAACTTCGCTTTTAAGGATAAGTATAAGCAGATCTTCCTGGGGGGCGTGGACAAGCACACGCAGTTCTGGAAGTACTTCGCCGGCAACTTGGCCTCCGGCGGGGCGGCCGGAGCCACCTCCCTCTGCTTCGTCTACCCCCTGGATTTCGCCAGAACCCGGCTGGCGGCTGACGTCGGCAAATCCGGCACGGAGCGGGAGTTCAAAGGCCTGGGAGACTGTCTGGTGAAGATCACCAAGTCTGACGGCATCCGGGGGCTGTACCAGGGCTTCAACGTCTCTGTGCAGGGCATCATCATCTACCGGGCCGCGTACTTCGGCGTGTATGACACCGCCAAAGGTGAGTGTGCTCTGCTCTCGGGGCTGTCAAGGTGCTGGGCGGGGGGGTTTCAACAGCAGATGTCTGTGGTCTCCCAGTCTTGGAGGCTGGAATCGGAGATGCAGGTGTGGGCAGGGCTGGTTCCTCCCGAGGCCTCTCTCCTGGGCGTGTAGACGGCCGTCTCCTCCCTGTGTCCTCACGTGGTCGTCTTTCTGTGTGTGTCTGTGTCCCAGTCTCTCCTTATAAGGACACCATTCCTATGTGATCAGGAGCCACCGTGAGGATCTAATTTTACTTTAATTATCTCTCTTAAAGGTTTTATTTCCTAGTACAGTTATACTTTGAGGTCCTGGGTTTTGGGGCTTTAGCATATTTTGGAGGAGGACACTGTAAAGTGAGTCATTCTGGAGGTCGGGGCCCAGGCCCGCTGGCACCTTTGCAGTGGAACAGATGTGAAACCTTCCACTTCCCAACGGCCATCTGTTTCCCTCTAGAGAGACCCCTGCCGCCAGGTACCAGGTCGGTCTCTGGGGCCGTCCTCCCAGCCTGCAGGTGGCTTCCCCGTCTCTGACTGGTGTGCCGACCCTAGTCTGACCGGTCTAGTGTCACCTGGTGCTGGGATCCCCGCGTGGGGCTGGGGGCGGCCGTGGGGCCTCACGCTCACGGTGACCCCACAGGCATGCTCCCCGACCCCAAGAACACGCACATCGTGGTGAGCTGGATGATCGCGCAGACGGTGACGGCCGTGGCAGGCGTGGTCTCCTACCCCTTCGACACCGTACGGCGGAGGATGATGATGCAGTCGGGGCGCAAAGGAGGTACGGTCTCTGCCCTGCTCCCGGCCACCCGTGCTCTGGGGGTGGGGCATCGCTGAGTGCTGAGTGGGCTGGCGTTCGGCCCTTTGGAAGTGCCGAGGCGGGGGGTGGGGGTGGGGCAGCATTTGGTCCCAGAAGGGGAGGTAGCCGGGCTTCGTGGGGGAGGCCTGGGCAGGTGCCTACCCCCTCTCTGCCCTTGACCCTCGGGTGTGCGGGGCCCTGGGGAGGTGGGGCTCGACTTTGCATTCGATCCCCATCCGAACGGTGGGTGTCCAGAGCTTCCTTTTCCTGCGGTCGAAATGCCTCGCCACCCGGATGGCGGCAGCCGGGGCTCAGCATCGGTACCGTGTCTCCGGGGGTCTGCTTCGCGCCTGCGTGTGATCCTCTCCGTGACCCCCGCCCTCTCCCCGCAGCCGATATCATGTACAGGGGCACCTTGGATTGCTGGCGAAAGATCTTCAAGGACGAGGGCGGCAGAGCCTTTTTTAAGGGCGCCTGGTCTAACGTGCTGCGTGGCATGGGCGGCGCCTTCGTGCTGGTCCTGTATGACGAGCTGAAGAAGGTCATCTAGGCGCCCCGCCCGCCCGCCACAGCGACCAACGCCTCCAGACCAACGCCTCCACGTAGGGGAGTGCCTGTTACGGACCATCGACCTTCGAGAAATTCCAGTGTCCTCGCGGGGGGCTGGGGCGGCCCCCGCAGAGGGCTTCCTGTGATCGTCGGCCCTGGGTCCATGTATTGATAACGGGGGGAGGGGAATCGTGGCGTCTTCGTGGGTCCATAGGTGGTGAGGCACCTCTGCTCGCCAAACCTAGACTCCAGGTGCTTGTAGGACCGACTCGTGTTTAAGTATTTATTTAAGAAAATCTTGTCTCCATTTGTACTTAAGCACTATTCTCTTTTGCACAGCCGAATATTTGCAATTATGTTCTATGTTGGGCATTCTGCTGCGAAACAATAAAATTAGGACACGTGGACACTGGTTTTGTTTCTGAATCGAGCAGCCTTGTGGGGTGGGAGCAGCTAGCAGGCGGGTCTCACGCTGGGGAGGAGAGGGGGAGGCCCTGGCTGCCCGTCTGTGGCCTGGCCTGGCCCGGGGGCTGCCCTCGGGGGCTGCCCTCGGGTGCTGCAGGGGACCCTGGGGCTTCTAACCTGAAGTTCCCTTCCCCCAGTGCCCGCCCTTCCAGACTTGGCACTGCCCCCAGGGTGGCAGCAGCTGTGGGCCACCCCTGCCCAGGGCTCACGGGGGAGTCCCATGCAAGGTGGGCCCGTGCACCCTCTCAGGTGTGCCCGACCCCCGGCCCCAGGCAGGTAAGCATGCTACCCCCTTGGAGCCGTATCTGCAGGAAGCCTGATGCTCACTGCGGGGAGAGAACTTGCTTTGAGAGTCTCTACCAGGCTGACCGCAGGGTCCTGGTATGAACGTCGGGGGAATGGGGTCTACTCTAGGGCCTACTCTGGGTGTTCTGAGGGTCCAGGACTGTGCCTGCGGGGTCATCACCAGTCTGAGGCCTCACGGTCACGTACACAGCCCCCCAAGAACGGAACTGTCCCCTGGGTTCACGTGGAGCTTCCAGCACCAAGTGACCCTGGAGAGGTCAGATAGGTCCACTGCAGGGGCTGGAGAGGGGAAGCCAGCTGCAGGACGGCCCCGAGGCCGGCTGAGTTCACCGAAAAGCAGAGCTTCCGTCTCCAGACCAGGGCAGGGTGAGGTCGGTCAGAAGACAAGCCAGAGCCGGCTTTCCCCAAGGTTACCTTGCTGGTGCTGGGTGAGGAACGGGACAGGACCAGCCACCACACACCCACGTGGGTCCCGCCCAGCCCGGCTCCACAGAGGAACCCCCGAGCCACAACCTGGGCTTCTGACCCACCTGTGCCCCAGCCCTTGGGGTGGAGTCACTTGGAACCCGGACGCCGTCTGTCCACCCAGACCTGTGCTGACTGACGGCCGGGGTCAGACCTGGGACATGGTTCCACCCACGTGCATTGAGGGCCATCGACCGTGCGCCATCCCGCAGACTCAGCAGGCGTGCTCAAAGCTAGCAAGTCTGCATCTGCCGTTTGAGGTGAATTCTTTGCTACAGAACTTGACATGTTAAGCGTGTAAACAAGGGAACGAAATCAGAGGTCCTCCAGGAAAGCCTTGCCTCTTGGAGACTCGGGTTCCTGTGGGCCAGGCTGTGCACGTGGGCGTCCTTTTCCGTGGGCGTACAGGTGGGTGTCTTCACTGCCCACCACGACCGTATCTGGACGCAGGGCCGCTCCACTGCGCCTGCCTGCCCCCGAGGCCCACAGGCCACGCTGCCCTGACACCCCCTTTCCTGCCGCCTTGACGCCTGTCTCCCGTGTGCCTTCCCTGGGGTCGCACACGTAGCCAGGAAAGGGATGTAGACACCACCCCCCCAGCCCCATGTTGTCACGCAAGTGATTTAAGGGGCTTACAAAGGGGAAATGCAGCAAGAAAACAAAGTTCAGTGAAAGAGAAACCAGGCAGGCAGGGCCCCTTAACGGACTTGCGAAGGAGCAAACCCGGTGGACGACATGTGAGCTCCAGCCAAGTCCAGGAGGCTGCAAAGTGGGTCTCAGCGGCGTTGGGGGGTGACCCCCACTTCCGGGGGCCACGGATGAGGAAAAAAGCCCTTTATTCGAGACATGAGCCCAACACGTTTTCTTTCTTCCTCCAGGTGACCCCGTGTCACTTGCATCGGGCTTTCCCATCCGTGACCCCGCTTGAAACATCCACGACCTGCCATGACCAGGCTGCGCGCCCTCCGCCTGGCGGAAAACGGGGCCTCTGCACCAGCTTCATGTTTCCCCCAGAACCTGCACCTCGACCACTGGACACTCCTCCTGGCTGTCTTGGTCGGGGTCCCAGGTCATCTGCGGGGTGAGGGAGGCGAGGTGAGGGGCAGAGCCACAGGGGGGTCAAGTGCACCCTGGAAGGCCACGGGGGCGGGGCCGGCGCAGAACACACCTCGGCGGGAGGCTCCCGGACCCGCACCTTGCGGTGACCGCCCGTGTCACAGGACCGGAGCTGGCTCCGTCCCTGCTCATCACGTTCCCGGGCCATCCTCCAGGGCCAGCAGTGCCCCGCTCCCTGGGCGGGGCTGCGGGCACCTGGCCCCAGGTGTGTCCCCCGGCTGCAGCCACCACGTACCGTTCTTCCGTTCTGAAGTTTGCCATTGATGTGGTCTTTCATGTGCGGGATGGGAGGGAACAGCTTCTGCGTTACCAAGAACCTCGGAGGAGAGAGAGAGACGCCTGTTCTGAAACCCGCACCCACCAGCGCAGGGGAGACGCGGCGTCCACTAGAGGACCCCAGCGAGGCCCCGATGGAGTAGGACTCCTGCCTCCTTTGGGAGGGGTCCCTGTAGGAGAGACGTGCGGGAATGAGAAAGCGGGGCCCGACACCTCTCCCGAGACCCCATCCTATCACCATGGCAACCTCCCCCTCCCCACAGCCTCCTCGCGAGGAGCCATTGGTCCCCTCCCTGGGGCGGTGTCCCATCCGCCCCCAAACCAAGGCCCTGGGCGGGGCGGCTCAGCCTGAAGCAGCGGGGAGAGGGGTGGGCGTGAAGCCAGCAGACAGACCAGGCAGGAGCCGGCAGCCGGGGGGGGGGGGGGGTGGGGGTGGGGGTGGGGTGAGGCGGGAGGGGCCGGCCTGGGCGGGGCCTGTGGAAGGGACCGCAACCGGCCGGGTTGACGCTGCCGCGCGCCTGCTGCCTGCCGGGCTGGGGAGGGGCTCCGGAGCCCCGTCGGGGGGGGGGGGGGCGGGGGCGGGTGGAGGGGGGGCGTCGGGGTGAGGTGTGAGGGAACGAACAGCGCGGGCATGTGGGGACCAGCAGGGAACTCTGACCGCAGACCCCCGCACAGGTGCTGGGGAGGGAGGGGCCTGCAGGGTGCTGCACGGGGGACCCGGCTCCTTGGGTCCCGCGGGCGGCAGGGACCAGATGGCACAAACCGGGGTCTGGTTGGGAAAAGACCGCTGGGGCGACGAGAGGCGGTGCCCCGCGACCGGCAGGGGCGCGTCCCGCAGCCCGGGGGGCGCACGGGGCGGGGCGGGGCGGGGGCGGCGTGGCCTGCGGCTCGCGCTCCAGAAAACGACCGCGCAAACCAGGGGCCCGCGGGCTCACCTGCAGAACAGGAGCGCGAGACCCGTAGACAGCAGCGTCCCCAGCGCGATCAGCAAAGACGTCAGCCAGGCGGGGAGGCGCGCGCCCTCCTCACACACTAGGGAAGAGGGGGGGACGCGTCGGGCAGGTCCGGGAGATCCGGGGAGGAGGTGGCCGGCACCGTGGGCGGGGGCGCGTCCAGGAGCGCCGTCCTCCTGGGGACAGCGGCCACCTGCTCACCGGGCGGGGCCCCGCGGGAATCCCTCCCAAATCGCCAGAATCCGATGCCCCCCGACCACCGACCGACACTTGGAGTTGGGGGCTGGTAGCGCCGACCCCTCGGATCAGTTCGGGTCGCGGGCGGGGACGTGGGGGTGGGGGTGGGGAATCAGCCACGCCCATCTGGAGGGGCCGGGCCGAGGTTGGTCTGTTCCCCACCTCCCTCCCTCCCTGCCACGCTGCGTCCTGGGTGCGCGCTGCCTTACTTCTTGAATTTAATATATGGATTAAACATCATGGATTTTTCGCCTCAATTTCGATTTTTTTTTAAACTGCATTAAAAGGTTTGTCTTGTAACTCAAGAGTGTTGGCGACAGCCGTCTCCGCGCGCCCAGCGCAGCTCCATGGAACAGCTTGGACACACAGAGTCTATCAGGGACGGGAGGGAGGCGGTCACAAGTCCAGGGACGTCTGGAGCCCCCAGAATCTGGAAGAGGCGGGAAGGAACCCCCCACTCACCGAAGTGTTGAGGGACACTCCACGGGCCCCAAGGTTTGTAATGGGAGAAGGTGGCATCCCTGGCCCTTACTTGCACCGTGTAGGTCCCAGGATTGTTCAGCTCCAAGAAGGCTTTGTAGATCTGCAGTTTAAAAGAAAGTAGAGGGGAAAGTCCATTCCCAGTCCGTGGAGGAAGAACGGGGCCTTCAAGGGGTTGAGTGGGTCCTCCCCACGTTCACGTGTTGGGGTCCTAACCCTCAGCGTCTCAGAAGACCACTTCATTTGCAAATAGGGTTGATGCAGATGTGATGAGTTAAGAGGAGGTCGGATAGGGTACAGTGGACCCCAAACCACTATGACTGGTGTCCTTATAAAGAGAGGAAACTCGGAGACAGACACATACATACACACGGGGAGATGCCTTGTGGATATGCAAGGGATACGGCCACAAGCCCGGGGATGCCTGGAGCCCCCAGAAGCTGGAAGAAGCAGGAAGGACCCTCCCCTGGAGCCTCTGGAGGGAGCTCAGCCCTGGGACACCTTGACCTCAGACGTCTGGTCTCCAGGACTGGGGGAGGGTGAATGTCTGTAGTTCTCAGTTACCCAGTCTAGGGTCGTTTTTATGGCCGCCCCAGGGAACTAAGACGGCCACCCAAGAGACAGCCTGGCCAGCCCCCCTTGGGAGACAGGAAGATGCCTGGTGCTCAGAGGGGCCCGGAACCTCAAGCTCCCTTTGCGTCCATCTCAGCCCAGGCTCTTGGCATCCAAACAAAAATATTCTTTCTAATCACTAGAAGGTCAGTATTCATGGTGGCCACCGCCAGTGAGGTCAAGAGTGGTGGCATCTCGGGTGTCAGGCAGTGAATGGAGCCTGTAGAACGTTCAGTGGGGTCCCCCCCAAGAAGATTCGTCCCCCCAGAACCTGGGACCTTATTTGAAAAGAGGGTCTGTGCAGATGTGATGAATCATCTCAAGATGCTTGAGGTCCTCCTCGATGAGAGTGGCCCTACATCCAATGACAGGGTCCTTCTAAAAGACAGAAGAGGAGAGACCCAGACACAGAGGAGAAACCCCGAGAAGACAGAGGCAGAGACGGGAGGAAGAGGCAGAGACAGAGTCAGAAACAAAGGAGAGACGGGGGGCGTGGGGTCTGTGGCCGGTAGTTACCATACGGAAGCAGCTGCCTCTGCAGGTTAGAGGCAGTTAGTTAGTGAATTTAGGGCATGGTGACACTCCCTCCGAATCCTGAGGGATTTGGGGGCCGGGGGGTGGACCTTTAGGGCAGCACCAGGCAGGTGATGGCATCTGGTCTATGGACCGGGGAGCTTCATCTCAGGGTCACTGCACAGTAACAGACATAAGGAGCCTGCGCTTGGGATGCCAGATTGGGGCGGGGGCGGGGGACACCCACCTCCTGTTTGTAGGCGAGCTCCATACCCTGTAAGAGAAAAGCAGAGCGTGGGTGCCTGACCCCATCCCCACGAAGGGTCCTCGTTTGTCAGAGCATCTTCAGGTTTACAGAAAAATCGAGGATAAAATAAGCAGTCATTGAGTAGAAATAATAAAAAGAATACTTCTTTACACAAAAATCATAAATAGAGGTAACTGAGTATAACATATCAATGAACTAAAAAGTACCTGGGGGAGGGATAAATCAGGAGTTTGGGATTAACAGACACACACGACTATATATAAAATAGATAAATAACAAGGACCTACTGTTCAGCACAGGGAACTCTACTCACTATCCTGTAATAACTTATAATGGAAAAGAATCTGAAATATATCTATATATATATATATAAAAACTGAATATATACAGTTAATACGTGCATATAACTGAATCACTTTGCTGTGACCTGAAACTAACACAACATTGTAAATCAACTATGTTTCAATTAAAAAAAATTTTTTTTTAAGTACCTGGTCTTTCATTAAAAAAATAAAATTGATAGACTTGATTTTTTTGAGCCGTTTTGGTTAACGGAAAAATTGGCCATACGCTAGCTGAGTCTAAATAATAAATCTAATACATGAATCAGTAGAGAACAATAGTAAATATAAGTAAATCGTAGAGTATAAAATACCAACTACCTCAAAAATATTTGGTCTTTTTAATCAATAGACGACTTTTTTTGAGTGGTTTTGGGTTTACGGAAAACTTGAATATAAGCAATAATTGAGTATAAGTAATAGGTATATAAATACATTGACATAATGAATAAATATAAGTAAATAATTGAGTATAAAAATACCAATGAGCTCAAAAATACTCATTTTCTTTTAATTTATGGACTAATTTTTTGAGCAGTTTTAGGTTTATAGAAGAGTTGAGTATGAAATAATCAGAACATGAATATAAATAATAAATATACACAAACAGGTAAATACACATAAAAGATAAATATAAGTAAATAATTGAGTATAAAATACTGATTGACTCAAAGAGCTCGGTCATTTTTTAATTAATAGATTTTTTGGAATAGTTTTGGGTTTATAGAAAAATTGAGTAAACAGCAAGGTCCTACTGTGTATCACAGGGAACTATATTCAATATCCCTTGATAAACCATCATGGAAAAGAATATGGAAAAGAATGTATATATGGGTATAATTGAATCACTTTGCTGTATAGCAGAAATTAACACAACAGAGTAAATCAACTAGACTTCAATAAAATAAACTCTAAAAAGAAAAAAGGAGTACAAGCAGTTATTGAGTATAAATACATAAATAAACAATAAATAATTACAAGTAGACAATTAAGTACAAAATACCACCTAGCTCAAAAATAGCTGGTCCTTTTTTTTTTTTTAATCTATTGACTCCATTTTTTGAGTAGTCTTAGGCTTATGAAAAAGTTGAGTGTAAAGTATAAATAAATGTAACACGCACAGAAAAATAAACGCAGTCAATAACTAGGTCAGTCATTGAGTATAGAATACCGGTGATCTCCAGCATATTTTTTTAACAGTAGCTTTATTCAGGTATGATTTGCATACAGCAAAGCACACCAGCAGAGCATATAATCTGCTGACTTTGGCAAACGTGTGCATGAAACCGGCACAGTACAGGAAACGTGTCCATCACCCCCAGATGCCCTCCAGCTTCTCCCTGCACCCCTGCCTCAGCCCTCAGATCTGCCCCTACAGCGCATCCTGAATTTTCCTGTGTCACTTGTTCCTTTTATGACACTTTTAAACATACCCACGGGACCCTCCAGTTCTTGGCGGATAGGATTCCACTGTGTGGCTATGTTTTGTTCATCCCTTCCCTAGGATTGTGTCCTGTTTAGGGACCATTGTATACGTAGGTGCTACAAACACTTAGGTCCCATCTTTGGGGGGCTACTGGTTTCATTTCTCGCAGGGGAATTGCAGGCTCTGTGACATACGGTCAGAGAGAGTTTCACCAAGTGGCTGTTTCAACCTTTTGCTCTTTTTCTGTAGGGTTGTTTATCTTCTGAGTGTTGACAGGTAAACATCCCTCTTCTACCCCAAACCTGATGGAAAGTATGCAAGCATTTCCTTCCATATTCTGACTTCCTTTCCAATGTCAGCGGTGTCATTCAAACGGCCAAACACCTTCAGTTTTGCTAAAGCTCATTTATTTTACAGTTCCTCTGGTTTTTTTTTTTTTTTTTTGAATGTTTCACCTTCCCCCAAAGCCCCAGGGTCCAGGGGGTGTAAGAGTGTAAGAGAAGCTCACCCAGGAAACCGTTTACCTTCTGTATCTGAAGTTCATACTTGAAGTCATCGTTAAGGTGACTCCTCACTTGCCACCGCATGAACGAGTAGCTTTGGTTACACCACCTGCTGGTGATTTGGGGAGCAGCTAATACCTCTAGGGGAGAAAAAAACACTTTTATGGGTAAAGCACATCACAAAAGAATTCCCCGCCCCCGCCGAGATACTTTTAAAAGCAGGCCTCCTACAAAGTCAGGGGGGAAGAAGAGAGGAAAATGTCATTCCAAAGTTAAAAAGTATCAAGAGACAGAGACAAGTGAGAGAAAACTGCTGGTATGATTAGGGTCACTGAGCCTGCGGACCGGCTCTCAGACAGTGGCCCGGGGGGAACCCCTCACCCACTCGGAGGCCCTTGCAAAGCTCTCTTCTCGCCCGTGCAGGCACACCCCTCAGAGCGGCCCTGTTCTTTTCCCTCTCGGCCGTCCCAGTCCCTGGGGCTACGCTTCTCCAGCGGAGGGGGAGCCAAGCGTGGTCCAGCTGCCAGGTCCCTTCCTCCTGCCCACTGGACCAGTCGGCTCTACTCAGACCCCACCCCCAGGGCAGCCTGGCCTCCGCCCCGAGCTGCCCGGGGCCAGTCCTGCCCCCATGACCTTGGCCGCCAATTCCACCCCCAAAAGTTCACCCGGAATCTTCTGCCCCAGCCTTGGACTCTGACCGGGTCACACCCCCTGCTTTCTTCTCACCTGCGCCCCCCACCCGCAGCGTGGCACCCAGCTCCTCCAGGACCCTCGGGCCCCCCTCTGTGGGCTGTCCCAGGGCTCCGCCCTTAGCCCTCCCTGGGGTGCTGTGCATCCCCGATGCCGGCTCTCCATCGGTTTCCGACGGGACCGCGTCTAGGTCTACAGGTCGGACCCCCCCGCCAGGACCCCAACGGTGTCGGCTCACCATCCCACCTGGACCCCTGGCAGGAAACCCAGGCTCGGCATGGGGTGGTCCCCGGTCCTGGGTCCCCCCACTGATGTACACTCAAATCTCCTGGCACCTCCACTCCCACTGCTACAGGGGCTGGCATCAGCCCGCCACCCCTGCTGGGAACCACGCCGTGGACACCCCACGTGGACAGGAGCACAGGTGCGGAGTCGGGGCGGGGCCACACCTGTAGGGCTGCACTCGCCCAGGGGCGCTTGGTGTGTGAGGGATCCGGCATCAAAGTGAGGCTGGCTCCGGGCCGGGGTGACACCCCAGACAAAGGCAGGAGCCCCATCCCGGCTTCGGAACCAGAGGCCCCCATCTTCTCCCTTTCTGCACCCACCTCTCCGCTCATATGCTTCCCTGCTACACGTGGACCAGCCAGGGTGGCGAGGGGCCAGGTTTCATGGGGCTTGAAGCTGTCATAATTTGGGGGGCGGGGGGTGTCTAATTTAAAGTAAAAAGTATTGACGGAACTTTGCTAAGATGCGTTTTGTATTCTGAAAACCTGCAGTCGATAAATTCACACAAAAAGAACAACTATGTTTGAGCTATTTTTGAACACAGGGCCTGGAGAGGGGCGAGCCGTGTGAGACCCCCAGCCTCACGGTGCGGCTGTCCTCGGCGGACGGGGGGCACAGAGCCGTCTGCTAGGCGCGTTCTGGAAACGCTTCCTTAGGCCCGGGGAACACAGAGCAGCTGCTGTGAGCTAGGTGCGTTCTGGAAACGCTTCCTTAGGTCCGGGGAACACAGAGCAGCTGCTGTGAGCTAGGTGCGCTCTGGAAACGCTTCCTTAGGTCTGGGGAACACAGAGCAGCTGCTGTGAGCTAGGTGTCTGTGTCTCCCTAGATTCACGTGCGGAAGCCCTGACGCCCCGTGGGACAGTTTTGCAGGCAGGGCCTTTGGGACATAATCGGGGTTAGATGAGGTCCTGAAGGTGAGGCCCCCATGATGGGATCAGTACCCTTATAATCAGAGCAAGGGGGTGTGCAATGAACTGGGAGATTGGGACGGACATACGTACCCTGAGATGTGGAACATAGACACCTAACGAGAACCTGCCCTACAGCACAGGGAAGTCCACTTGGCGGTACGTCAGAAACGAACACAACATTGTAAAACAACTCCACCCCAGTAAGAAATAAGAATAAAAGAGAAGCAGGGGGAAGGGCTAGCAGAGCTCTCTCTCCACTGTATGAGGACACAGCAAACATGCAGCCACCCGCAAGCCAGGAGGAGGGCCTCGCCGGGAACTGACATGCCCACGCCACCATCTCCGACTCCCAGTCCCCAGGACTGCGGGAGAGAAGTGTGTTATCTAAGCCTCCAGCCTGGGGTATTCGGTTGCAGGACAGCGAGCAGCGCCTCCAAGCCGAGTACGGCACTCGAGGAAAGTGTCACATTTTCTTACTCACCGATCTTGGCTAATTTATCGCTCGTTTCCGAGCAGGGGATTTTGGAGCCACTGCTGGTGCCGTTCACCAGGAAACGGGTTTGATCCTTGGATAACACAGAGATGTTGTGAAAACGGCACTGGACGTTTGTCCCTTGCTCGTCTGCTCTGTACTGGGAGCACGGCCACTTCTCATAGGAGCTGCGCGGAGCGGGGTGCATCTTGAGCGGCCCCGAAGCCCCCGCTCCAGCCCGGGGCGCCCCGGCGAGCCCAAGGTCACACCTACTCTAGGTTCTCCAGGTAGAGATTGTACTGCACGTCCCTCGGGGCCTGCCGGCCCACCGCCCAGCGGCACGTCACGAAATCCACGTCGTGAACCCAGCAGGTCAGGTTTTCTGCAGCCGCCCAGGGATTCCCTTCTGGGATTGCAAAGAAGGGGGAAAAAAAAACAGAAACAAAAACTGAGTCCCGGATAAACAGCAAGGTCCCACTGTAGAGCCCAGGGAACTATATTCAATATCCTGGGATAAACCATCATGGAAAAGAATATTTATGTATAACTGAGTCACTTTGCTGGACAGCAGAAATTAACACATCGTTGTAAATCAACTATACGTCAATACAATTAAAAAAAAAATTTTTTTTTAAGTGAGTCCCTTTTTAGCGATCCTTGTGAATTCTCACGCGGTTCTAAGAAATAATAGAGACATACATGTAGCGCTTACCGTTTCTGCAATGGTAACAACTCCCGTCCCTGCAAGGCTCCCCGCCCATGGCCCGCCCCCCCCGTGACCCTATATACCCTCACCGGACCCCTCCTGTCCCCAAACCTGCCCACCTAACTCTAACCCTAAGCAACGCCCAACAGTCTTTTAGGAGCTATCTTTCTCTTACTATCTTTCTCTTTGCCTACTACTCCTCAGCTAAAGTCCGTCGCCATCAGAACCCTATTTTTTTTTTTTTTTTGCGGTACGCGGGCCTCTCACTGCAGTGGCCTCTCCCGTTGCCGGAGCACAGGCTCTGGACGCGCAGGCTTAGCGGCCATGGCTCACGGGCCCACGTGGGATCCTCCCGGACCGGGGCACGAACCCGCGTCCCCCGCATCGGCAGGTGGACTCCCAACCACTGCGCCACCAGGGAAGCCACCAAAACCCTGTTTTTAAGAAGTAACATATTTTGGTTGAAACCTGGATCAGCTAGAGTCATGAAAGACATTTTTTTTTTTAATGAAAGGGGAAAAGGAAAATCCAACAACATAAACTGCGTTTCCAACAGTTTGGAAAACTGCATTTCCAAACAGTGGAAATGTGCTCTTCTCAGAAGAGCACAGTCTTGTGATATTACAACTTCCTAACGAAGAGCACAGGAAATGTGCAGACTTGCTATTGGTGTTCTCTCTGTCCCAACTGTATGTGGGATCAGCCAAGTTGTTTGCTTGACATGAGGAAAATGATAAAACTCCGTTCTCAAACTAAAAAGACAAAACAAAACAAAAGAGCAAAACCACAAGAACAACAACAAGGAAACTGCTCTATGTTTCTACGGTCCTGTTCACCCAGGCAGGTGCCGTGCATAGAATCGCATGAGACCCTCCGAGATGGTCTTTTTTCCACAAAGCTCTGTCCCTGCAGACCCGTCCAAGGTACAAACCATGATTTTGGTATTCAGAGCACTGACGGGTGATTGAGAGCAAAGGAAGCCCCGAGAGAGCATCTTTCCCTCACCTTGACGAGGATACTGAAGCCACGCGGAGAACGGCTGGCCTTTGGTCACCGTCACGCTGTAGTTTGTCACTTGACATGACAAGTCAGAAATATTGCAATACGTTCCTTTCCGTGCCTGAGAGAGACAGAGCAATCTATTCACAATCGGGGCCGAACTAATAAAACACGGAGACTTTAGATTTTAAAAAAAAGACAGAAAGCAAATCATAAGTTTTCTTTAGTTTTCCTCAACATCCAAAGCCGGAGTCTCGGTATTCATGCAGAGAGAGAGAGAGAGAGAGAGGGAGATGAGAATGAGGAAACCACTCACCAAAAGGAAAAAATATCCTAGAAGGTCCTAAGACAGAGTTGACAGAATGCCTTGATATTTTGAGAAGATATTTAGCCATTTGGCCAAGAATGTGATGGTAAAGTAGAGATGGACAAACTGGGCAAACAGATAAAACCTTAAGGAAATGGAAATGATTAAATTTAGGAGAGACAGTCATTTGTGTAAGAAAGGGAAGAAAAATCCCCGTTAACCACATGGCTCAGGTGTGAATAGTGTTTATATGGTTATAATCAACTGAATATTTGTCGAGAGAGGAGAGAGTGTGAGCCCAGGAGGGCAGCTGCTGGGGAGGTGAGCTGGGGGTAGGAAATAGAGAATGAAGCCTCCCGCCCCTTAGGAGAAAAATCAACACCATTTGGCTAAACTGAATGAATCAAGAATTTGTGTTATAGAGAGATGCAGAGGTCTAGAACAACAGCATCAGGTGTAAAAAGGTAAAAAGTGATGTCTCACTGAAAAGTTGCTGTTTTCTCATCACGAACCCCGTACGACTCTTTTCCTCTTTAAACTCTGTGCAGGTATTGCTTTGATTTGAAAACAAAAAAACAGGAAAAGAGGCAGGAAAATTCGAGAAGCAAAAAGAAGGCTTGAGAATTGAGTGGTCCTTGTCCTCAAGGCAGCAAACTGTGGCCACCACCACCCAAGGATGCAGATACAGCATATGAGGGAATCTCAAGGGGGTCCCATATTGTGAAATTGTCCGCTACATTGGCTTCTACTTCAGCCGTTAGAAAAATAGCTAGATATTTAATATATTTAATATACATACATTTAAGTATATATTTAATATATTTGATTTCTATTGATGCAGTGCGTGAAGGAATCATGCAACTTGATTTTAGTCCTATTTATTTATTTATTCTGGCTGCGCCGGGTCTTAGTTGAGGCACGTGGAATCTTCGTTGCGGTGTGAGGGATCTTTAGTTGCGGCACGTGGGATCTAGTTCCCCGACCAGTGATCAAACCCGGGCCTCCGGCATTGAGAGCACGGAGCTTTACCCACTGGACCATCAGGGAGGTCCTCAATTTTAGTCCCTTCTGGAAACTGGGCGAGTACGGTTTATTCTATAGACTGTCATTTCTCCACTGATTGGAACTATTTTCTTAACGATGTAGAAAATTCCCCCAAATGCCTCTTTCTGTTTTTGCATTGTCGTGTGCCCCTTTAATCCACCCCACCTCTCTCAGGCCAATACCTCTCTTTGGACGATGGTAGCTTCTTAGTACATTTTGATACTTGGGAGGGCAAGTTCTTAATCACTAGCCTTCCTTATCAAAATTTCTTGGTTCTGGGCTTCCCTGGTGGTGCAGTGGTTAAGAATCCGCCTGCCAATGCAGGGGACACGGGTTCGAGCCCTGGTCCGGGAAGATCCCACATGCCGCGAGCAACTAAGCCGGTGCGCCACAACTACTGAGCCCACGTGCCACAACTACTGAAGCCCGTGTGCCTAGGGCCCGTGCTCCGCAAGAAGAGAAGCCACCACAATGAGAAGCCTGCACACCGCAGCAAAGAGTAGCCCCCGCTCGCCGCAACTAGAGAAAGCCCGTGTGCAGCAACAAAGACTCAATGCAGCCAAAAGTAAATAAATTAATTTTTAAAAAAATTTCTTAGTTCTTCTGCAACATTTGTTCTTGCAGATAGAGTTTAGGGTCAACTGGCCAAGCTCCATTAAAATCCCATAGGGGTTTGTCATGAACTGGATTGTGCCCTAACCCCCCCCTAAAAAAAAAAAAAAACCTCATATATTGAAATCCAAACACTTAATGGGAATGTATTTGGAGTTGGGGGTCTTTAAAGAGGGGATGAAAGTAAAATGAGGTCATTAGGGTGGGTTCTGATCCCAGAGGACTGGTGTCCTTATAAGAAGAGGAGATCAGGACACAGACACGCACAGAGGGACGACCCCGGGAGGACACAGGGAGGAGACGGCCGTCTACACGCCCGGGAGAGAGGCCTCAGGAGGGACCAGCCCTGTCCACACCTGGATCTCAGATTCCAGCCTCCAGGACTGGGAGAAATAAATGTCTGTTGTTTAAGCCGCCCCGTGTGTGGTGCTTTGTTACAGCAGCAGCCCAAGCAGACTAACACGGGGTCCGATTTGGATTGTATTCAGTTGAGCGTAATTTGAGGGAACCAAGGTTCTTCCCAAGGACGCTGACAGGTGCGTCCTTCTCATGAAACACGCTCTACGGTTGGAATTCTCACCACGGCCTCTTCATGAGATGTGTCACAGTTCTCATGCCCTCCGAACCCTCTGATACAGGAGGGGATTTGAGTGGGGGGCAGGGGATGGTGGAGGGGGACAGTGTTTCCCGAGGTCTCACTTTCAACTGGGCTTGGTTCTCTACCTGCAGTATCTCAGCCCATTTCCACCCCAACCCTGTCTAGTGGGTACCATTCTGGATGTCTTACAGATCAGGAGCCCCAAGCCGCAGTGCCCGTAAAGGACCCCACGTTCCACAGCTGAGCCCAGGAGCAGAACCCGTGTCTCTGTGATGCTAAGTGCAGGGAAGACGGTTTACCTTAGTGAAAGGTTTTGAATTGATGAAACACGTAATTTCGGAGACGTTTCCATGGAGGTCCCAGGTCAATCTTTTTCTTTCTGGATCCATCCTTAGGTTCTTAATCGGTGGGTCTGGATCGGAAATTTCTATAGGGTAAGAGTCTGGAGAGAGGCACACAACGCTTAAACTTGTCCTACTCATTTACCCCTTGGGAAGTTGAGTTCCACACGGAGAAGTGGTTGCCTGGAGCACGCAGAAGCCCCGAATCTGTAGTACCTTAGTGAGCTCGCCAGCTCGCCCCCCCAACAACGGGGGAAGAAAGTCAGAAAAGCAGATCACTTCCGCCGTCCGCGTTGATGTGAAATGCACCTTTCTTATCTATGTATGTCAAAGAAGGCCGTTTTCACTGAAAACGAGTTGAGGCTTAGAGAGTTGGCTCAGTGTCTGCTCTACAGACTGAGATTTCGGAATGCTTTGCAAGTTGCAATAGAAATTTTAATGTAAGGACTTCCCTGGCGGTCCCGTGGTTGAGACTTCGCCTTCCAATGCAGGGGGTGCGGGTTCGATCCCTGGTTGGGGAGCTGAGACCCCACACACCTCGGGGCCAAAAAACCAAAACATAAAACAGAAGAAGTATTGTAACAAATTCAATAAAGACTTTAAAAGTGGTCCACATCAAAAAATCTTTAAAAAAAAAGTAATTTTAATGTGATATATTAAAATATATAAATTTTAATGTAATATATTTCTAATGTAATATATACCATGCATATATGAGATGTAATATATAAAAGTATATAAACTTATATACAAGTCTATATAATGGAATATGTATTTTCATAAAGTGGGAGACATGATCATTACACAATGATATTTATGTTCTTACACAGAGTGCCAGAGGAATTCTCATCTTCTTGGAAATCCACCCAAAATGCATACATCTAAATACATTTTGAAGTGTAATCAAAGCACATATATATTCGTATGATGCTGTCAATGGGGACAGAGGTCAGAGTTTGCAGACCAAAGGATTCCACATGTTTTATCAGTGACTTGCTTCATGAAGCAATCACATAGGGCCAACAACTCAAAGCTATAAAAGTCCATCAGACATTTCTTCAGCTGTTATCTGTGACCCCTCATTTAGAGGATTTCGCAGAAATGACTGTTTATAAACCTCAAGCACTGTGATCGGTTATCAGGATCAACAACCTTAGTTTGACAAGCAAGACCAAACCCTAGGAATATCCTGGTTTCTGGCATGATCCCAACCTATAAGGATAATTTATTCCTTAAAAAACAACTTCCCGGGCTTCCCTGGTGGTGCAGTGGTTGAGAATCTGCCTGCCAATGCAGGGGACACGGGTTTGAGCCCTGGTCTGGGAGGATCCCACATGCCGCGGAGCAACTAGGCCCATGAGCCACAACTACTGAGCCTGCGCGTCTGAAGCCTGTGCTCCGCAACAAGAGAGGCCACGATAGTGAGAGGCTCACGCACCACGATGAAGAGTGGGCCCCGCTCACCACAACTAGAGAAAGCCCGCGCACAGAAACAAAGTCCCAACACAGCAAAAAGAATTAAATTAATTAATAAACTCCTACCCCCAACATCTTCTTTAAAAAAAAAAAAAAAAAAACTTCCCTAGGGAAATTTCTTACAAGTGAAAATGTAAATTTTAATGGATTCTTATGCCTCAGAATTTATATTCACTTCTTCCAAAACAACAGTAAATATCATTAAAACAGCTATGAGTGATGCAGTAGAAAATATGAGTTTTAGCATATTTTTATTACATTTCAGCTTGGTTTTAATTTTTATAACTTTATTTACAACTTTATTTTAAAATTAAAATTTTAAAATAATCTTCATAATCTAATATGAAATGTACATATATAAAATTATATATATTTATATAAATAAGTGCATATATATTTAAAGAACATAACAAAGGAGTTTTCTGTCACTATGTTTTCCATAAAATCTACCTATGCTCCTTTAGAGTGGTTATTATCCACCCAATTACAGTTGTGCCCACAAATGAAAAAGAACTTTAATGCAAAAAGAAGAAAGTAAAAGCAAATCTGTAAAGACGAAATGAAACAAAATCAATGCAAATGCACATAGGCATGTTTAATGCAATATACTTGTGACCCTCCAGTATTCTGAAAGAAAAGGGACATAGTATTCTCAACCCTACAGCTTTTGAAAAACTACAGATGTGGGAAATACTCTTCCAGTCACGATAAAGTAGTCTCAGATGTATCTCTCACCATAAGCCCCTAGAAAACTGGGCCAAATATATAAATCAACTATTTTTAGACTTTCTGAAAACTAAGAAGAACAATTCTGAGAGTGTATTTTGGGGTGGGAGACATTCACAATCCAACGGGACAAGGTGGAGAGTCCTTGCTGAACACTGAGAAGTCAGTAAAGACCCCAGAAGAGCCATGCCTTTGTTAGTGGAGAGAAAAAACTAAAGGTGACTCACCTTGAAAAAACTTCAAAACAAGGCAACCCACCAATAAAGGAATGGCCTGCTGAAACAAAACTCACCATCTTTAAAGAAGGCAACCAAAGCAGACCCTCACTAACCCATCCTTCACAATATCCAGCACCCAATAAAAAATTACTAGACACGCAGAGAAGCAGGAATGTGTTGGCTGTGACCAGAAGAAATATCAGGTCATAGAAATCGTCCCCTAAGTGGCCGATGATGAAATTAATAGAGAAGTCCATTAAAACAGCCACTATAAATATGTTAGAGGACTTGAAGGAAAACATGAACACTACGCAGTGAGGAATGGAAGATGTAAAGGAAGAACCAAACAGAATTTTTAGAGGTCGAACATATAGCATCTGAGATGAAAAAATTCACTTGGATGAACTGGAAGACAATGGAAACAATCTATGCTGAAGCCCCCAAAGAAAAATATTGGAAGAAATTATGGCCAAACATTTTCCTAACTTAATGAAAATTATAAACCTACAGGCCCAGGAAGTTCAAAAACCCTACCTAGGATACACAGACACACACGTACCAACAAACACACAAATAAACAAGCACAAACACTGAGACACATCATCCTCAAATGCCTTTTTTAAAAAGTGGTATCAAGAAACTCTTTAAAAACCAACGGATGGGCTTCCCTGGTGGTGCAGCGGTTGAGAGTCTGCCTGCCCATGCAGGGGACACGGGTTCGTACCCCAGTCCTGGAGGATCCCACATGCCACGGAGCGGCTGGGCCCATGAGCCATGGCCGCTGGGCCTGTGCATCCGGAGCCTGTGCTCCGCAACGGGAGAGGCCACAGCAGTGAGAGGCCCGCGTACCGAAAAAAAAAAAAAAGAAACAAAACAAAACAAAACCAACAGAAAAAAGACACAGCACCTATCAGAGAACAAAGATAAGAATTTCTGCTGATTTCTCTTTAGAAACAATGAGAGACAGAAGATAACAGAACAACTTCTCCAAATGCTGCAAGTAAACAATACAAATCCTGGTCAACCTAGAATCTATATCTTAGCGCTAAATGGAAGGTGAAATATAAAGACTTTTTATAGTAACAAAAAGTGAAAGGGTTTTTTTATTGTATTTTTTGATTTGTTTGTTTTTTTGCCAGAAGAGCAGGTCTGTAAGAAATGTTTTTTAAAAAGGTTTTTCTGGATGAAGGAGAAGTCACCAGACGGAAACTCACAAAGGAATGTGGAAACAAGGTGAGCAGAGATGCAACAAAAGCATATCAGAAATAGTAAAAATGTGGGCAAACATGTAAAACTTTCCCATTTTTTAATGTTTTTAAAAGATAATTCTTTAAAAGAAAAATATTGTATTGTGGGCTTATAGAGATGTAGAAGTACATGTGTGATGTGGCCTAAAGGAGGAGGCAGGAAGTAACAGTATACTGTTTTGAGGTTCCTATGTTCTATGTGAAGTAGAATAACATTATTTGAAGATAGTATGTACTGAATGAATCATCCCAGAGGAACCACACAAGCAATGGAACAAAGAGGGCTAGCCCAAAAGCCAATGGTAGAGAAAATAACAAAAACAAAAAAAGCACTAAAAAAGTAACTAAAAAGAAGTCAGGAAAGGAGGGGCGAGAAAAAAAAAGAAAAGAAAAACCGAAAAAAAAAAAAAAAAAACAACAGCAAACAAATAGCAAAATGGTAGAATTAAACTCAATCATATTAATAAGTTCATTGCACTCAAATGGTCTAAACACTCCAGTGAGAAGGAAAGTTTGTCAGACTAGATTTTATTTTTTTATTTTTTATTTTTTTTATTTTTTATTTTTTTGCGGTATGAGGGCCTCTCACTGCTGTGGCCTCTCCCATTGCGGAGCACAGGCTCCGGACGCGCAGGCGCAGCGGCCATGGCTCACGGGCCCAGCCGCTCCGCGGCACGTGGGATCTTCCCGCACCGGGGCACGAACCCGTGTCCCCTGCATCGGCAGGCGGATTCTCAACCACTGCGCCACCAGGGAAGCCCCAGACTAGATTTTAAAAGTACCCTACAGTATGCTGTCTGCAAGAAAGTTACTTTAAATATAGTTTAAACGGCAATAATAGGAAAGCATATTTTATGCAAACTCTAACTGTATAAAACCTAGGATTTTATCCCAGGATCTTATTTCCAGGGGTAAGAAGGGACCATTTCAAGTGATAAAGTGGCCAATTCATCCTAATATATGTGCTCTCAATAGTCATTTTCAAAATACATGGGGCACAAGCACCACCTCCCTCTCTAATAGAACAGACAGACAGAAAACGGGAGGGATATACAGGACTTGAACAAAATATCAACAATTTGACCTAACTGACATTGTTGGAACACTCTAACCAATGACAGCAGGGTGCACATTTTCTTTTTTATGGGTGGGGGGCAGTGAGCCGCACAGCTTGCGGGATCTTAGTTCCCTGACCAGGGCTGGAACCCGTGTCCCCTGCAGCGGAAGTGCAGAGTCCTAACCACTGGACCGCCAGGGAAGTCCCAGGATGCACATTCTTATCAAGTGCAAACAGAAGGTTCATGACAATACACCTTGCACTGGTATGGGGAGTGTCAGTCCTTTTAAAAAGGTTTAAATCATTCACTGTGTATATATTCTCTGACTACAATTCTCTCTTGATGAAATTCAAGATCAGTCTTTTAAAATCTGGAACACACCAGATATTTGCAAACAAAACAACATACTGATAAATTATCACGTGCATCCTAGAAGAAATCACAGGAAATGTAGAAAATATTTTGAACTGAATGAAAATGAAAGCAAAGAAAAAAAAAAAACAAGTGTGATGCAGCTACAGCAACGCTTACAGGAAAATTTATAACATTAAATGTTTATGTTAGGAATACAGAGTTTAAATTCAAGAATCAGTTTCCACATGAAGACGTTAGAGAAAGAAGAACAAATTAAACTGAAAAGAAATTAAACCTAAAGCAAAATCCCTAAAAAAAATAAAGGGAACAAAAAAAAAAAATCAGTGAAAAAGAAAGTGGAAAAACTATATCGATAGTCAAGGAAACCAAAAGCTGGTTCTATACAAGAGACAATATAATTGAAAACCGTCTCTCTCGCTACACTGATCAAGAAAAAAACAAAAAAAGACCCATTTTAGGAATGACAGAGGGGACACTGATACACATCCTGAAAGACATTGTAAGAAGAATTGGGGGTAATTTGAACAAAAGTTATGCCAATACCTTCAACAATGTATGACCTGAACCAACTTCTTGAAAGACACACATTAGCAGTACTGACATAAGTAGCAAACCTGAATAACCCTGTAAGTATTTAAAGGAATAGAATATATAATGAAAAAGCTTCCCCAAAAGAAAGCATCAGGCACAGATGGCTTTGCGGCTGAATTCCACCAGCCGTTTAAAACAGAAATAATAACAATGTGCAGAAACTTTCCAAAAACAGAGGAAAGGCAGGAAACATGTTCTGACTCACTGTATGAGGCCACCGTTATCCCGATACCAAAATCGAAACATTAAAAGTAAACTAAAGCCCAATACGCCTTGTACTCCTGGACACAAAATTCCTTCACAGAATACTAGCACATAAAATCAGGTAAAGTATAAAAGTGGTAACACCTCCTGACTCAAGGGATTTACTCCAGGAATGCAAGGTTATTTTAACCATCACTATAATTTGCCCCTTTAACAGAAAACTGGTGACCTTCTCAATAGAGGCAGGAAAACATTTTGACAATGTTTCACACCCCTTTGGGATTAAAAATTCTCAGCAAACTAGACATGGACGAAAACGTCCTTCCCGTGATAAATCTTTGAAAATCCTGGCGCTAATTCAGACTCAGTAGGGAAAGACTAACCACTTCTCTGTATGATTCGAACAAGACAAGGTGTCTGGTTTCAACGCTTCTAGTCCTCCGTGTCCTGTACCCACGGCCCCTCTCATGCACTTTGGCCAATGTTGCAGTTTTAGGGCACTTTAGGGGGGAAATGTCAGAACTGTACAACACGCTGACTGCTTCCTTCAGCTTTGGGCTCCTAGAAAGCGACTCACTTCCTGCCTGTGGTCAGTGACCCCAGAATATCCTTGGGCCTGATGTCACCACAAAGGTGGCAGTGGCCTCAGCCCAGAACAAGAGGGGGCAGACAAAGACAGGATGCGGGGGTGGGAGCCTCAGACTCGGAGAAAGCCCCCTCCCCTCCCAGACCTCCTGCATCTCCCCGACCCTCTGGTCACCAGGCACGGCCACGTGACTGACTTGGAGTCCAGGAAATGGACAGAAGCAACGTGTGGTCCTTTTAGCCCAAACCTCAAAAACTCCCGTGTGATCCTTCTACAAACTCCTCCAAGGAGATGATGGAGCCTCCCGGGTCCATCCCTATGTAAGGATCCCGGGTCTGTACATGGAGCAGAGCCACCTGGGGTGGACTGAACTGTGTCCTTTCCCCAGCCCTCCCCAAATCACGCTGGAGTCCTAACCTCAGAATGGGACCTTAGCTGGAAATAGGGTGAGTGCAGATGTAATGAACTAAGATGAGGTCTGCTGCCATACTGTGGCCCTAACCCAATCCAACTGGTGTCCTTATTAAGAGGGGAAATTTGGGTACAGGGACACACCCGGGGAGAACCCCCTGTGAAGACGGGAGGGAGGTGGCCACAAGCCCAGGGACGCCTGGAGCCCCCAGAAGCTGGAAGAGGCGGGAAGGACCCTCCCCTGGAGCCCCTGGAGGGAGCGCGGCCCTGGGACACCTTGACCTCAGACATCTGGTCTCCAGGACTGGGGTAAATAAATGTATGTCCCTTAAGTCCTCCAGACTATGGTATTGTGTTAAGGCAGCCTGAGCTGAGTAAGCCAGCAGCCCCCAGAAGAATGATACCTATGCCCCAACACACACACACACACACACACACACACACACACACACACTCACACCATCTGAACTCCACTGCTCTTTGAGGAAGGAACAAACTTCTCACGCTTAGGCAATGCTGTGGCCATCCCGGCAGCGCAGGGCCCCGCGCCTGATGCAAGCACCCGGCATCCACGGTGAGCTGTGCGAGCTGTGCGAGCTGGACAGGAGGCTTGGGCGCTGTCCCGGGCCCACCGTTCGCTCAGCGAAGCCCTGATGGGAGGGGCTCCTCTGCAGACCCTCCCCAAGGCAGCATGCCCGCCTGGAGGGCACCATACCTCTTGCACTCCTGTAAGCATCCAGGGTTTGCACCCCGAGTTGGGCGCCCTCACTACTGGACGCCCAGGAAACGCAGCCTCTCCGCACCCCAGGGCCGAGGGCGCGGCTCCCCTTGGGGGTTCTGCTGGGATGTTCTCTCTCGGCCACACCTGGCACCCGAAGGCAGCCGGACCCCGACAGTCAGAGGTGGGCACGGCAGCTTCAGAACCGACATCACTCTCTTTGCCCGCCTATCGCATGTCACTGTCGACCTTCACTAGCATGTCGTGAATTGTTTCCTACCTATCACCGTCATGCTTGAAGATGGTGGGAACTTCCTGGACGCCACGGAGACCCTGGCTGGCACCCTCCCCCCCATAAATCTCCGTTACGAACGTGAGATAAACAGGATGGAGTTGCCCCAGACGCATCTTACTCGTTGCTCGTCTGCCTGTCCAAGCCCCAGACGACGCATCTCTTACGACACCTGGATTTCTATCTCCCAGTCCCGGAGGCCAGGATGCTATAGGATTGGTTCCTCCCAGAGGCTCAGAGGGAGAATCCATTCCAGCTGGAGAATCTCTGCAGCTTCTGGGGGCTACCCCGCCCCAGTCCTGGGCGTTCCTGCACTTGTGGCGGCATCACCCCAATCTCTCCTCTATCACCACCTGGCTTCTCCCTGTGTCCATGCCCGGGTCCAAATCTCCCCTCCTTAAAAGGACACCCATTGTTCTGGATGAGGATCCACCCACATGACCTCATCTTAACTCAAGGGCGTGTGTAAAGACCCTATTTCCAAATAACTCCCACTGACAGGTTCTGCTCGTTAGGACTTCAGCGCATGAATTTGGTGAGGACAGAGTTCAGCCCATCACCCTAACGTCTGCACGGGGTTCTTCCGACCCAGAGAGAGGGTGATAATAAATGCAAGAAAACTGACGGGCCCCAGCGCCCTAGCTACACCAAGAGCTCTGGATGTAGTGTCTTGACCGTATCGGGATGAACATCCTGTCTGTGAGGTACCAGGTTTGCAAGGTGAACCCGCCGGGGTGACTGAGGGGAAGGCTGCATGGGAAGTGTCTGCACTATCTCTTATGGCAGCCGAGTGACTCGACCGTGAGCCCGACGTCAACAGTTTCACTGAAAAACAACACAGCCCCAGGGACCCACAGACCGCACGTGGCTTTTCCTCCGGCTTTTCCTACCGTGGTCTGGTGGCAGCAGGCCGGAGACAGGCACCAGGAACACCGCCAGCCAGACGAAAGCCATGGCCAAGGCAACTCCCGCAGGAGGGTGGGCGCCAGCTGGAGGGGAAGAGACAGTGGCCGCGTGGGGTGGCTGCAGGGAGGGGCTGAGCCCCCCACGGGGTGTCTTGCTCAGAGGGCGGGGAGCTGCTTCCGGGAGGGGAGCCTCCCGTGCGTGTGCACGTGTGTGTGCATGTGTGCATAGGCGTGTGTGCACGTGTGTATGATCCGTGTATACCGCATGCCTGTGGGCATGTGTGTGCACATATTGTGTTTATGTGTCTGTGCACTGTGTATGCATATGTGTGCACGTGTGTATCTCTGCGTCTTGTATATGCATCTGTGTGCACTGCATGTCTCTATATGCATAGGCACGCATGTGTGTGCACACATTACATGTGTTTATGTGTCTCTGTGTCTGCTGGGTATGCATACGTGTGTCTGTGTGTGTGTGCGCACATTACACAGGCCTTTGTGTGTCTGTGTGTGCGTGCATGTCTGTGTGCACACATGTGTGTATTCTGTGCACACATTACACAGGTCTGTGTGTGCGTGTGTACATGCATGCCTGTGTGTATGCACGTCTGCATATTTGTGTCTGCATGCCTGCATGCCTGTGTGTGTGTGCATTCGTGTGTGTGTGTGAGTGTGCGTCAGCCTCTTTAAAAGCTCCCGCCCTGGGGTTTGAGCTCACCCTTGGCTCCAGGCCCATCCCGGAACCCAGAAAGCACGCTCCACACAGCACCAGGAAATACTGGGCTCCCAAAGCAGTGGAAGGAGGTTTAGTTGAGAGCGTGAAGCACAACGCAGAGTTTCCTGAACAGACCGAGTTACAGTCACTAAATCCTGTGCTGTCTCATTGTTCCTGCCAGACTTTTCCCCCAGGTCCCCATGAAGCTCCCCTCTGCACGCCGGCTCTCCTGGACCCTCCCCCCGGGGTCCACCTTCTGCACCTTCTGGGCCCCAGCGGCAGGGTCTCCCGACGGATCCCACCCATTCCCCGCCCCCCCTGCACCTGAGTCACTCACGCAAATGCCCTTGGCACCCAGAGGCCGGCGGCCCGGGGCTGCCAACCGAGCAGAGCCTTGGACCCTCAGCTGCCTCGGGGGCCACACCCCCAGCAGGGCCGCAGGCTCTCTGTGCCGGTCAGGGTCGCCCGAAGACCTGAGCCCCACTCCCTGCCACCCCACCAGGAGCATCTCGGCTGGGACAGAGGAGGGGGCCCAGGACGCACCCTACCTCACTCAGGGCCTGTCCGGCACCCCATCATGAGATCCAAGCAGGACTCCATCCATCTGGGCTCTCACCCGCTCCCCCGTCCAGGTCTGGGGCTCCCACAAGATTCCCCGGGACTGACCTGGTCCACCCAAAGTGCCAACTTTCACACACAGTTGACACCAGAAGCCGACACCCAGCGTCCTTCTTGCTAAGCTGGGTGCAGGGCAGCCCGAGAGACCCCTTTCCAGGACAAGGCAACGGGTCAGATCCAGAGCTGGCCGTCACGGGGAGGCACCCGGGACACATGCCCAACGACCCACAGAGCCTCAGAGGAAGGCGCCTCCAAGCCGAGCCTCACGACCCAGGGCAGTTTACTGCCGCCGCGCTTACAAAAGGTCCAAGCGACAGATCCACGGGGAGAAAAAGACCACAACTGCGACCAAGTATCGGATGGGCACGGCCTCGGGCTCCCCTTTCATTGACGAAGACGGGCCCCCGTGGGCGTCGAGGCAGCGGGGGGCGTCTGTTCCTGGCGTCGGAGAAGCCCACGTCCTTTAAAGACCCACACTGCGTGAGGGTCATCGTCGTACCCTGCTGCCCCCGGATCGCGAAGGCGGCAAGAGCCAAGCTCCCCGGGGCCGGGGCTGGGGCTGGGCTCGGCGGGACAGGGGCGAGATAAGGGGCCCCGGGGCTCTGCACCCCGGCAGCTCGCCTGCCTGCACCTGGGGGCAAGTGTGAGCCTGCGAGAGTCGGGGGCACTGTGATCAGGGGAGCCCCTCGTCCGGGGAAAGCCTCTCCGTACAGTTCATCCACTCGGCCAACGCACGGTCAGGACGCGGCGCAACACACAGAGCTGGTCAGGACGCGGCGGGCGTCCAGCCTCGCACCGGGTGACGCCGCCGTCGGATCCCGAAACCGGGGTCAGTGAGACGGTCAACGTCCTCCTCGGGCATAAAGGCTGTGAATCCGTTGTGTGTGGCCCCGGATGACACACCTCAGCTGCCACGAGCTGCGTTCAAATCCTGGGGGTCCCCCCCCACGCCCCCGGGGCTGGCGGTCAGTACCGAGTCTCCAGGGACAGCCGCCCGCGGCGCCGCCTGCCTTCTGCCTCTTAGCCCGGCCCCGGGGGCTTACCTGGGATGCAGAGCTCCGTCTGGCGGGAGAGAGGCGAGAGGCAGAGCCTCTCCTGGTGCTGGCCGAGCTGGCCTGGGGGGCGGGCTCCGAGCGCTCCTTGCTTCTCGGCTGTGCAGCAGGCAGCCTCCCCAAAGAGAAAGCACTTTGTTTCTTCTCTCATCAGTGTTTTTATAGCCTCCGGGGTCAGCCCCACCCCTAACAAATAAGCCCCAGTGAGGGGGGCGGCGGGGAGACTGTATTGAGGGTGTGACCAGGTCTAGGAGCTCTCTGCTCCCAACTCAGAATTACGTCGGGGGTCAGGAACATGAGTGCAGCTCTGTACTCTCCTGGAAGGAACTCCTTTCAAAGTCTTCTTTTCCTGTTCTCACTTCTGTTTGTAGGTTCCTCTTTGTCACAATCCTAATGGCTTCCTGCCATTCCCCAGGCCTGAGCAGTTTCCTGGAGCCGTGTCATGGGTAAAGCCCGTCGGCATGAACGGGGCCCCCTTCCTTCGAGGTCCCGTTGGAAGGAGCACTCATGCCCAAGGGGACGGAGAGGTGACCCAGGGCCCCCGCGGCGCTGGCTGCACGGGACTCACGCGGCTCTCCGCCCGGCCCCTGGCGACCTGCTCCCAGGTGACCTTCCCTCACCAGGGCCCTCCCTGGGCATCCCTGGCCCTCGCGCTACACCCGTCACGGCTGCCAGGCTCCGGCCCCACGCGCCCGTCCGTCCACCCTCTCCCTTGAGGCAGGTCCTGTTGTCTCCTCCGGTGCTTCCTGTCTACTCCACACCCCCAATGCACGTCCACCTGGACTCTCAGAGCGCCATCTATTCAGAAACGGGGCTGTCACAGGTATAATGGATTAAGGTAACACAGGCTCCACCTGGAACTCGCTGGCCCCTATGTCCCATGGGACTGCTGTCCTCGTGAGAAGGTGGCCCCCGGGAGACAGGGACACAGGGAGGACACAGCCACCTAAGGACGGAGGTGGGAGGGAGGCGGCCACAAGCCCAGGGACGCCTGGAGCCCCCAGAAACTGGAAGAAGCAGGAAGGACCCTCCCCTGGAGCCTCTGGAGGGACCGCGGCCCTGGGACACCTTGACCTCAGACGTCCGGTCTCCAGGATGGGGGAGGGTGGATGCCTGTGGATTTAAGCCGGGCGGCTTGGGGTCCTTCGTGACGGCCGCCCACTTCCCACAGAGCATGAGTCTTGGTGGCTGGCTGGCCCCTCGGAGGGACAAACGCCGTGTCTCCCCAAGGGAAGGACCGGACGCCCATCCCCTCTGACCTCTCCAGGTCTGATAAGCAACTTGCCAAGAACCGAGGCAATTCTGAGATGCACCGTAGGCAGCGGCCACTCTCAGGGGACACCTCTCGTCTGCTCGGGGTCCCTGGACCGGAGCACAGTTACGCAGGGGCAGCGCGGGGAGGGGTGGGCATGGATGACAAAGCTCGGGAAACGACGGTCGGTCCAGAGTCGGCTTCACCTACGGGGCTGAGCCCAGGCTGCACCCCTTTCCTGGCACTGCGCCCCCACATGCTGAGGGGGCGGCGTTCAGATGCGGATTCTGACTCCTGGGTCGGGGGGAGGCATGGCCCACGACCCTTCTTTCTTTCTTTCGTTCTCTTCTCCCTCTCTCTCTTTCTTTCTTTGCCTTTCTTTCTTTCTTTCTTCCATTTCTTTCTTCCCTCCCTCCCTCCTCTCCTTCCTTCCCTTTTATTTTTTCCCGTAAAAGCCCCAAACCCCAGTGAAAAAGGAAGACACAACAGAAGAGCACCGCGGGGCATCCAGGCCACAGGACAGGGGCTTATGGGCTCAGCCGATCCCAAACAGCTGAGCCCTGACTGTGCGTGGGGAGACCCAGCCCGGAGGCAGCCCAAACACGCGGGCACAGCACAAAGCCCGGGAAGCTTGCGAACGGGAGGCCCTGGGCGTGTGTACGTGGGGTGACAAGAGGACACACAGGGACCACTGGTGACAGGTCTGTTTCATGAATGCCGCCTCCCCACATCCGCCCGCGGCACCGCCAGAGTCCGTATAACCCGGGGGAAGGCTTGAGGTTCAGTGTTTGGGGGGGGGTGTCTCTGGATGGGGCGGGGGGACCAGGCGAGGCAGAGGGTGGTGGCGCTACCCAGAGGCGGCGACGGAGGCCCAGGGGCGCAGGTGCACGCTGAGCAGTCTCCCTCTGTGGGACCGCAGACCCCTCGGCCGCACGCTCCGGGGACCCCGGCTCCGTCCCCATCAGCGGTTTGGTGCCGTCAGACAAACAATGACTAATTTCAGAAGAGCCCACACACGTCCGGGGGCTGGCGGGGGGGCGGGAGGGACGTGCGTTGTGTGCCTGGAATCCAGCCCTCGATGTGGGGAAGCAGCTACGGGGAACAGAAATGGGGAACCGAGAAAGCGGGTAGGTGAGGCCAGGGCACCGAGCAGCTGGGCCAGGAGAGACCAGGAGAGCAGCCCGTCCAGCCAGCGCCTGGCACCTGCCACACGGCCCCCGGGGGCACGGCCGGCTCGCTGAGGAGCGTGGGGCCGGCAGCGCCTCCGCCCCCAGGAAACCCGTGGCCCCGCGGACGGCAGACAACAGCCCGAGGCCGCATGCCTGTCGGGCGCCCGACGGGGCTCTCTCCCCGGGCTCCCAGCCGCCGGGTGGCTCCTCGGGACCTGCCGAGGGGCTGGACGGCCCCCCGCGGGATGCAATGCTTCAGTTCCCGGGGGGCTGCCTCCCTGTGGCCACGGTCACCGCCCAGAAACGCAGCCCCTAAACCCCCTTCCCACGCGGCCTCCGGCTGGATCCGCGCACCCAGAACGCAGGCCACGGCACAGAGCTTCGACCGGCCCGTGGACAGACAAGTGACAGGCTCCCATCCTTAGCACCCAGGCGCCCGGCCTTCCCGTCCTCCTAACAACGTTTATGAGGCAGGGTTTGGCGATGAGATGACGCTTTTCTGCTGCATGTCCTCCAAACACCACAGGAAAATGTTAACAATACTAGTGACTATGATTCTATGATGAAATAGTTGCAGGACCACCTTATATGAAAGCAGGCTCACATATTTAAGAGAATATATGTGTACAGTGTTATGTATAGGATGGACAGCCAACGAGGACCTACCGTGTAGCACAGGGAACTCTGTTCAATACCTTGTAATAACCTGTAATTGGAAAAGAATCCAGAAAAGAATATATATATATGTAACGGAATGCCTTTGCTGTACACCTGAAACTAACCCAACGCTGCTAACCAGCTATACTCCAATATAAAATAAAAAGCTTAAAAGTAAATAATAGGGGCTTCCCTGGTGGCGCAGTGGTTGAGAATCCGCCTGCCAATGCAGGGGACACGGGTTCGAGCCCCGGTCCGGGAAGATCCCACACGCCGCGGAGCAACTAAGCCCGTGCGCCACAACGACTGAGCCTGTGCTCTGAAGCCCGCAAGCCACAGCTACTGAGCCCGCGCGGTGCAACTACTGAAGCCCGCGCGCCTAGAGCCCAGCTCCACAAGCGAAGCCACCGCAATGAGAAGCCCGCGAACCTCAACGAAGAGTAGCCCCCGTTCGCCGCAACTAGAGAAAGCCCGCGCGCAGCAACGAAGACCCAACAATGCAGCCAAAAATTAATTAATTAATTTCTTTAAAAAGTAAATAATAACTAAATAAAAAAGAGACTACAAGTATATAGTATATTATTATCATCATACAGGTCCATTAACGTATGACTTACATGGTGTACATCAATTAATGTTTGCATCAATGTTACACAGCATTAAGGTCTATTAATTAACCTTGGTGTATAAGTACATTCGTATACATTAAATATTAAATCCGTGTTTATTTAAGGGAAAACGTTCCGTCTGTCTGTCGCTACAGACACACGCGTGTTTCCGGCGGGGTTCAGCCCGTCACCGTGGGGCCTGCGTCTCACACACCCTGTTGTGTCCAGCGGGTCCATCCCAAGGGCAGAAGCTGACCTTCCTCGGGGGCCGCCATCCCCACCCCCTCGGGGGCCCCGGAACCACTTCAAATCCACTCTGGTTTAGACGCCAACACCCACCCCTGCTCTGAAGCGTTCAGGAACCTCTCTCTCACGGGGAGACTTGCATCTAGTCTTCCGTCCAGAAAAACGTGCAGAGAAATTCATGTCTCCGGGGAGTCCCCCCACCCCCCGCTCTGCCTCTAAACCGGAAGTCCCTCTAAACCGGAAGTGCCTTGATTTTGCACATGTTCTCCATACGTAGGTGGTCATCACCTGGTCCGAGAGCACGACGTTCGGGGAAGCCAGGGTCGGGGTGCGAGGGGGCCCCTCTCCGGGGAGGGAGAACACAGCTCTGGGCGGGGAGTTGGGGGGGAGAGGAGGGGTGTGTCTCAGGCAGGAGGCTCCAAACCACAGCTCAAGACCTGCGGCGGGGGCCCACCCCGCCCCGCTGCGCTGCGCTGCACCTCCCCCGCTGGCCGATGCCGAGCTCTGCAAAGCTGCAGACGGCCGTGCTGGGGGCCACGTCAGGACCTGCAGTCCTGCCCCCGCGCAAGAGCGAGAAGCAAACATCACAGGCCGAGGGGACTTCCCTGGCCGTCCAGTGGCTAAGACTCCACGCTCTCCATGCAGGGGGCCCGGGTTCGATCCCTGGTCAAGGAACTAAGATCCCACACGCGTGCCGCAACTAAAACCCGACGCAGCCAAATACATAAATACATATTTTTTTTAAAAAGAAAGAAAAATAAAGATATTCGCAGGCTGAGATACAGGGTACCCCGCGCGCTCTGAGGTCCCCAGAGACGCTCCAGGGCCACTTCCGGCACAAGGCTGGCCGTGCCCTCGGGGTCAGGCCAGCCTGGTCTCCGAGACTCCACGGCTTCCTGGATTCTCCCGAGAGGAGGGGCTTCCCTCATGACCTTTCCCAGCAAAAGCACTTCCGGCCGTGGTGGCGGAGCGTCTTCCTGGAGGAAGGGACACGCCTTGCCCTAAGATTCCTGGCCTGGCGCTCCGGACACGGCGCGCGTGAGCTGTGCCCTCTGCGTCCTCGGGGAACCTGCAGACCTGTCCTCCCAGCTGCTGCTTCTGGGGGCCCCGGCACTCAGGGGCCACCAGCTCCCTGTCAGCTGGGGGTGTGGATCTTTGCTGCCCTTTTTCATAACTGTACTCAGTGAATGGTATTCTCCAAATTCACATCCCTTAGAGCCTCCCAACGGGACCTCATGTGGAAACCGGGTCTCTGCAGACGTGGTGACGGGAAGGGTCTGAGATGAGGTCCCCCTGGAGGAGGGTGGCCCTACGTCCAATGACAGGGTCCTTCTAAGACACAGAAGAGGAGAGACACAGACACAGAGGAGAAGCCCCATGAAGGCGGAGGCGGAGACGGGAGGGAGGCGGCCATGCGCCCAGGGATGCCTGGAGCCCCCAGAAGCTGGGAGAGGCGGGAAGGACCCTCCCCTGGAGCCTCCGGAGGGAGCTCGGCCCTGGGACACCTTGACCTCAGGCTTCTGGTCTCCAGGACTGGGGGAGGATGGATGCCTGTGGTTTTAGGCCCTCAGTCTGTGGTTCTTAGAGCCGCCCTGGACTCTGCGATAAAAAATAACACTCTTTCTCACCTGACATTCACCATGCACCCCTCCCCTCTCCCTCTGGCCTCCTGAAACCTGCCCGGGTCCCCGGCCCCATGGCAGGGAGCAAACTCACCCTTCCCATAGGGTCCCTGTCCCACTGGTGCACAGGTCCGCTCTGGAAACTGCCGGTGGCCAGCCCAGGCTTGGGCTGACTTGCCAGGTTCTGATTTTTATTGTAAACCCATCCGGGTAAATAAGAGTCAGCCGGGGCCAAGCCCATCCGTAGCCGGAGCTGATGCTCCTGCGAGAAGCCCACCTTTCCAGGTGCAGGTTGTCTCAGGTGGCGCCTTGGCCAGAGGCTCTCTGGGGTGATGACACAGGGTATCTTGGGGTCACGGGTTCCTCGGCCACAGCGATAGCGAGTGTTTACTCCACTTAGACCTCATCTTTTCTATTTTCTCTGAAGCAGCGCACGTCTTTCGAAAGAGGCGCCTCTTAGCTCTGGCTCAACCCCAAACATGGAAGTTTCTAAATGAAATCTTCCTTATCAGCGGCCGCAGCCTTTTGTGAAACGCCCGTTTCTTCATAGTGTTGCCTTCGGTTGGGCTCAGGGCATCCCAGGAAATCGGAGCGGGCATCTCCCTCTGTGTCTGGGACGCGACTCTGCTGTTTGCTTCCCCGGCCGACAGCCTGGGCGAGCCCCGCCTGGGAGATGGGTCTCTTCCGGGTGCGGACGGAACCCAGCCCGGATATTTAATGTGGGGTTGTAGAGACCTGAGAAGTGTCCTCAGCTGGCGGTTTCCATCCTCATCCTGGCTTTACTCCCTTTGCCCGTCTTGGCCCCGTGGCTGGAAGATGGGCAGGGAGATAGGTGTCTTTGCTGTTCATATCGAGTTTGGGGGGTGTCCCACGTTGGCCACCTTGGGGGGGCAGTTTGTGATGATTTTCCTCGATGCCTTCGCTCATTCTTTTTTTTTAAATAAATTTATTTATTTATTATTTATGTTTGGCTGCGTTGGGTCTTTGTTGCTGCGCGCGGGCTCTCTCTAGTTGCGGCGAGCGGGGGCTACTCTTCCTTGTGGTGTGCGGGCTTCTCATTGCGGTGGCTTCTCTTGCTGCGGAGCATGGGCTCTAGGCGCGCGGGCTTCAGCAGTTGCGGCTCACGGGCTTAGTTGCTCCGCAGCATGTGGGATCTTCCCGGACCAGGGCTCGAACCCATGTCCCCTTCATTGGCAGGCGGATTCTTAACCACTGCGCCACCAGGGAAGTCCCGTCACTTTTTAATTTTACTAAAAATACACCACGAATATCTTTCCTTAGGCGCAGAAATGAATCTACGTCTCCTTACAATTTGTACACAGCCCACACCATTGCATTCATACAAATCCGTGAATAAACATCCAGGCGATTTTTCGTTTTCTTTACTTATTATAAATGGTTTTCCCTGAAAGGGAAAGAGGTCACACCCGGACAGGGGAGGGTCTGGAGCACAGATGCCAGCTCCAAAGTCTGCACATGGTAGTGTGACAGCAAGGATGGGGCCGTCTGTCCTAAGTCGGAGGCTGTCTGTCTGTCTGTCTGCCCCCCAGGAGATGGCGTAAACCCATCCCTCCACCTGGATTGCGGGCATCTCGGAGATGAACATGCCCATGACGTGTTCGTTCTTTTCTTCTTTTAAAACAGCTTTATTGACGTTTAACTCACAAGCTGCAGAATTCATGAAAAGTGCACAGTTTGAGGGCATTTAGTACGTTCACAACGTTTTGCAGCCATCACCTCTGTCTGGTTCCAAAGCACTCTCAACCCCCCAGACGGAGACCCTGGGGGCCCTACACATTCCCAAGCCCCCCCAGGACTCCCCAAGTCTCTCCAGATGTCCCCCAGGGCTGCATGCTATAGGAGAACCCCAAGAGGCTCCATCAATGATTTTGGTCCTCGTGTATGCAATGGTCCACAGACGTCCGCAGCGGACATGGGATGCCCCCCACCTCTCTCCACACGCCCACAGCCCCCTGCCTGGGTGGTCTCCTAGGGATGCCCACGGCCCAGACACTCCAGGTGGTCACCTGGCATTCAACACATCCTGCACGGGTGTGACGAGCCAGCCGGCAAAGGGGACAGAGCCTGCATCTGCAGCCAGGGCTGATGCCACCAGCCTGAGTCGACCCCTCGGGCCAGAGACTACCCCCCTCTGTGCCTGGGAAGCTGAGAAACTGGGGCCGGGAAATGGGCGGGTGGCTCACTGCTGCCCCCGTGTGGTGGCTGTGACCATAGCCGGCCTCCATCGCCGGTGCCTGGACGGTCACCCAGCAGGTGGTTCCGAATTGTGACACCAGGGACAGCCCCTAACCGGTACTGAGCTCACAGTCACTTTGCCTGGCGGAGTCCTCAGGACCCGTCTTCCGGGCACGGGTGTGCTCTCTGCAGAGACCCCTGGCTTTGCCTCTTTCTTGAAAGCTTCTTCTTTTTAATCAATAAACTAATTTATTCATTTTTTTATTGGCGTACATACAATTCCTTTACCATGGTGTGTTAGTGTCTGCTGTACAATGAAGTGATTCAGCTCTATGTACACCTATATCCCCTCCCTCTCGGACCTTCCTTCCATCCCCCCTCCCCCATCCCACCCACCTAGGCCATGACAGAGCGCCGAGCTGAGCTCCCTGGGCTGTACCGCAGGTTCCCACTGGCTCTCTGTTTACCCATGGTAGCGTATCTATGTCAATCCTAATCTCTTTTTAAAGTTTATTCTTTCGGGCACAAAATAATGACTGCCTTTCGCAGGAAGCATAAAGCCTGCAAGCACACGGGAAAGTCAAACTCCCCCCCGACGCGGCCATCAGGAGAGAACCAGTGCAGATACAGGGCCACGTATGGGGCTCAGGCAGCAGACGGGCCATCCCATTAGCAGCCGCCCCTGCTCTCAATCCCCTCCCTCCACCCTAAGCAACCTCAGATCTGCTTTTTGAGTCTGGGTTTCTGGCCATTCTGCGTGCACGGGGTGACAGGCATGGGCCCTTTTGTGTGTGGCCTCCGTCATGCTGTTCTCGAGGGTTTTTTTTTGGGGGGGGTGTTCCCTTTTACAGAGGAACTTCAGGCCCATGCTGGACAAAACTGCTGCCCTCACCACCAGCCCGATCAGGACCACAAGGAAGTTCTTCTCTGGGAAGCCTGATGGGGCAGAGGCACAGAGGGTCAGGAGTGACCGGGTGGTCAGCTTTGCACACATCGGCCGCCAACCCGTTTGTTATCAGACTATGGGGTGGGGGAAGCAGGGCTGAGCAGAGGAGGAGAGAACTTCCAGACACAGGGGCCTGAGGAAGGTGGAAATCTTGACAGTGAAGAATCGATTCTTCTGGGATCCTGTCCCACTCCACCCACCCCACCCCTTTTCACTGTCCCCATCTTTCCCACCCTGCTGCTCACAAGAGAGGACCCACCAATTACATTTCCACAAGGGCACAGCTAATACCACACAATGCCTTCCTTCTCGATGGATATTAACTTTCAATACTGAACTACGTAGCCAAAGGAATGAATATATAATTGTGAAATGTCAAGGATGAGAGAAAGGTGTGTGTGTGTGTTGTTTTCATTTTAATTGCAAATGAGGCTTTTCTGGGGCAACTCTGACTTGACTCTTGTAGCCTGGACCCCTTCTGCAAGCCCTGAACCCACTGTCTATGGGGAAGGAGGCTCAAACATGGATTGGTATTGGTATTGGTAGCTCCTCTCTGGGGAAGGGGTGGGGCAGCCTGTATGTCTTTTAGGCATTCATCAGGCGCATACTTAGAGCTCATGCCCTGTTGGCTCCTAATGAATCCCGAGGGAGCCCTGGAGGGAGGGACTGGGTGGATCCAACCTTGTAGGTTTTCTGCTGGTCCTACAGGGCAGGCATGAGGCTGCATGAGGTGCCCTGTGGGTCTGCCGACCCTGAGCTTACGGGGCCAACCCTTGGCATTTCCTGCCAGGAGCCAAACCAGCCGTGCTGACAGACGGCAGCTGTCAGATTTTCAGGCAACTCACTTTGTGATACCCCTCCCGGACCCCTGAAGGAGGGAGGCACTCTGGAGGTCAGAGACCCTCATGTGGGGAGAGAAGTGGGGACACCCTGGCTGACCCCGCGAGGGTGACATCGCTGGGGTGGGGGGTGACCGGCAGCCAGAGCCTCGGAGACACCCCAGCGAGACTGAGGCAGGAGTGACCCAGAGCAGTCTGTGTCCTTGTGGTTGCAGCTGGGAGGGGAGGGGCCCTCCCCATAGGGTGACCCCAGAAACATGGGAGGGGGCGTAGGGCCGCAGGACAGGCCGCAGATGGTGGATTTAATCAGAGAGCTTGCGGGACCCACCCTGGGGCCCCTCTGCAGTTGGCTCAGTGGACCCCCGTAAAGATGGGTCCCCATCCTATACACTGAGAACGGGACCTTATTTGGAAAGAGGGCCTTTGCAGACGTGATGCAGTGAAGGGTCTGAGATGAGGTCCTCCTGGAGGAGGGTGGCCCTACATCCAACGACAGGGTCCTTCTAAGAGACAGAAGAGGAGAGACCCAGACACACAGGAGAAGCCCCGGGAAGACGGAGGCGGAGACGGGAGGGAGGCGGCCACGAGCCCAGGGACGCCTGGAGCCCCCAGAAGCTGGAAGAGGCGGGAAGGACCCTCCCCTGGAGCCTCCGGGGGGAGCGCGGCCCTGGGACACCCTGACCTCAGACGTCTGGTCCCCAGGATGGGGGAGGATGGATGCCTGTGGTTTTTAGCCCCCCGTCTGCGGTCATTTGCTGCTGCCACCCCAGGGCACTGTCCATGCTTCCCCCCAACCCCAGCCCGCCTGCCTGTACATCCAGACTCAGATTCTCTTCCAAAGGTCCCCATTTCCCCCCCCACCCAAGCCATCACTCTCCCCGCTCCCTGTTCCCTGGCAGAGTCTGAAGACCCCTCGCCCTGCCCGTGCCCGTGAAGACACCCGGAATCCCCTCTCTGGCCTCCACGAGACCCAGCACTTGCTCAGCTTTCGTTTTCCCTGGGAGAACCCTTTCCCCCCAGCACGGGGCTGAGAGCTCACCCTCAACTAGGAGGTGTTTCCAAGTCCAAGCTCGCCCTGCCTGAAAACGAGGTACGACTCTATTCGGACAGCCGGCAGACAGAGAAGATGGCAGACGAGTGTCTCTAAAAAAGCATCTTTTGGGGGCTTTGGATGCCTGTTTCTTTTCTGGCACAGAGAGGGGCAGGAGGTGGGGAAGTAAAGTAACAAGGCCATAAGTTTTGCAAATCTCCCCTGGAATGGCGAGCCGCGGGGAGGGGATGCGTTCGTTTCTTCTTTCCGGCAGCCCTCCGCGGGTGGCCGGGGTCCGGATGCCTCCCTGAACAAAGGCACTTTGGTTTAACATCCAGCAGAGCGGCGGGGTCCCCCGAGGCGGACCGCTGTGTATCGACAGTATCCTTTTCGTGAGGAAAGCATCGGGAAGCAAAGGTTAAAGTGAAAGAGACAGATATCCAGCGCGGAGTCAGAAGCGGCTCTTGGCGTGTTACAGCTTCACACGACCCTGTCGGCCGCATGGGCGCAGCGAGCCGTCTGAGCGCGAGAGCTGGGAGCCGATGGACCTCTCAGCCCAGGTGTGTGACGGACGCTTCTCCTCAGAAGCAGGTGGCGGTAGGGCCCCCGTTGTCAAGGTAAAGAAGCCCCTAGGAGCATGGGCTGCAAAGACAACCGTGACTGGGGACTGGTCCCCTCCATCCCCAGTGGCCCCTGGCGTGGCCCCCCGCCCGGGTGAAGCAGGAGGAGGGTCGGCATGGACAGAGGGGAGGTGAGCCTTGGGCATTGCAGCCCATCGGGAAGGCTGCCCTGTGATTACAATACAGCATCATTGCCACACACACAAAAAAAAACTTCCCTGGCAGTCCAGTGCAGGGGGCATGGGTTTGATCTCTGGTTGGGGAAGATGCCACATGCTATGCAGTATGGCCAATAAAATTTTAAAAATAAAATAAAATAAAATGTGGCATCATCACCAAATGATGGGTTTAAGAAGATGTGGTGTATACATACAGGGGAATACTGGGAGGCCAAAAAATTCACGTGACTCACCTTATGGAGCTACTCGCTTTATTGCGGTGGTCTGGAACCAAATCCACAGCATCTCCAAGGTCTGCCCGTTTACCTGTATGGACAGGTGTTGTCTGTTTCACGTAAGTTGGAATCTATCTGGGTGGTCACAGCAACACACTGCTCACATGGCCCCAGCATCTTCACCTTGACTACGTTTGTGTGGCTTTGGTGAAAAAGATTTCTGGCTTGAAGTCCCCATAAGAGGCCAGAGCTGGACCAGTCTCCCAGGAGCCCTGGACCATCAGGGGGCTTCATGTGAATGATCCGGGGAGGGGGCTTTGCAGAGACCAATCAGTCAGAGAGATAGAAGGATGTGAGGGTTCCTGGTCTTCTGGATGATGACTTCACCAAGTCTTTCTCATGGTGTTATTTCGGGGCCACTGAAAACATCTCCTGAACAACAACAGAAAATATGTCCAGCCCCTCCTCCCCCTGAATTTAAATTCCTTTAACGGGAAAGGAAAATGTCAATACTTATGCCTCAGAATAAAATGCGCCTGTCTGGGAGGCGTTTTGCAAATTCATACTAAAGTGGTAATGACTGATATCGGATCTGCTCATAAATGCAGGAAGTCAAGATGTTAAGAAAGGATGGAGAAGAAAAGTGGAATAGAAAGAATCCCACAAATAAAATGTCTCTAGTTCACCATGGCCTCTGCATGGCCCTGTACCCACTGTTTCCTCTGGGAAAGCTGTTACCAGAATTTTTTTTTTTTTTTTTTTCTGTTCGTAGAATTTTTTTTCCCCACCTGGACCACTCTAGGGCAAAATTTCGAAGCGGAAGGAAATTTCAAGTTCCTTTGTCCCCTCTCAACCCTGTGTGTGCCCTGATGCTGTCGCTACACTCGCACTGCACAGATATCCCCTCCTCTACCCTTGCCCTCGATGGGCAGACAGACGGCTGGTCATTGGGGAGGGCAATCTAGTCTCTCAGGCTTCTGGGCGGCACTTCCTTTCTGCTGACAGGTCTTGACCTGGAGGAATGGCCCATGGGATGGGGTCTGGAGCACTGGGAGTGAGGGGGTGATGCATTGGAGAAATGAAGGGGAGGTGAGTTTCCTAGCTCACCTCATGCTTGACCTTACAGGCGGGTAGGTGGGTGGGAACCTCAGGAGGGCTTCTCCTCATGAAGCAGAGGTGAGCTGCAGCCCCCTGGTACTGGATCTGAGGCCACCTTGACCATCCAGGAGATTTGGGAGCTGCTGTCAAGCCCGCGGTAGCTGCCCTGGGAATCTTTACTCCACAAGAATCCGCGAATGCTTCAAATCGGGACTTTGTTTTCCTGGGTGAATCAATTTAGGGGGACTTCGTGCCTCTGAAGTCGTGTGCAGGAGCTGGGAGGTCGCTTCAGGACCTGGACAGGCAATTTTTTTCCCTGAGGTTTTGCCAGGAGCAAATGCTGTGGGAGGAGACAGGTGCTGGGGGTGCAGTCGTTGGGGGCAGGTGTCCATCTTCCTGGCAGGCAGTGCACCGGAGGCTGGACGGCCCCACGTGAGGACATGTCGCAGTGTCCACCTGCTGTAAATATTCCCGGGGTGGTCAGTTCGTGTGTCCGGAGGTCCAGGTGACAGCCCCACTCATTCAAACACTTACCTGGACGTGGCTGGGAAGGTGTTTGCTAGGTGTGACTCAAGTCCACAACCAGCTGACTTGAAGTAAAGAGAAGATGCTCTATGGCGGTGGGCCTCATCTAATCAGGTGACGGTCTTAACGGCAAACACTGAGGTTTCCCAGAGAAGAAGGAATTCTGACTCATGATGGCAGCGTCAGCTCCTGTCTGAAATTCCAGCGCAGCCCCCTGCCCTGCAGATTTCAGAGTCACCAGCCCCATCAGCATGTGAGGGAATTCCTTGAAATCAATCTCTTTGCATTTATATATATATATGTCTATCACCATATATATATATTTATCTTTCTCCAAATGTATATCTCCATATAGATATGCATATTCATATGTCTTTCTATATATAGATATATATCCATATATGTATATCTCCACACGTATACTGTTGGCCCTCCATATCATTGGGTTCTGCATCTGTGGATACAGAGGGCCAGCTGTATAAACTACTCCTCTCTCTCTCACTGTCTATCTATCTATCTATCTACATATATGTATACACACATATATATGAATATCTCTCTCCCTCTGTGTATTCATATAGAGCTCCATATCTATGTTTATGTATATGTCTATATCTATAGCCTATATCTCATCTCTATGTACCAATCATCTCTATATCTATTTATCAATCAATCATCTATTTATTATCTATCTACAAATCACATCTATCATCGATCTTTCTATCTATCTATCATCCATCTACTATAAATCTTCACCCTATTGGTCTGGTTTCTCTGAAGAACCCTGACTACTACAGTTTCAAAGTCACTTTGAGCAGAGCTGACCTACCAGCAAGGCTGTCAATGAGACTTCACTGGTTGGGAGCTGCTCTGGGCATCGCGCATCCGGCCCCATGGAGGATACGTGCAAAGTAGGCGAGAGGAAGGAGAGAAAACAACCCCGTAGCAGTTCTGCAGAGCCCTGACTGCTCGCCGACACACAAACGCTCCGGGAACAAGGAGAATCGCCCCCAGTAGACGTAGCTTGGAAATAACCAAGCATCCAACTCTAGGGAAACCAGCTACTTCCGCAAGTCAAGAGCTCTCAGGATAAATGCCACGGTTACAAAACGAGCTCGAGCAATCTGCCACATTCCGGACCAGTGACCCGGCTGCCTGCTCAGATACGTGGCATAAGAATACAACTTCCAGGGTAGGAAGTGGAAACCATCACAGATCAAAGAGCTTTGAGATGCGTGAAGCCAACGCATCCATGGGCCACATGCGGACCTTTGGTCCCTGGGGCAAAAAGACTAATTGTAAAAAGATGCATCGGCAACGCCCGGGGTTTTGTGAAGACACACCCGAGGAATTCGCGTGAAGGCGTTATGGAGTCAGGGATGACAGCTGAACCATGCGTGAGAGAGGCAGGCGTGTGGTTACCCTAAAGTCCTTCTCTTAGAACCCCGTGGAGAGGGTTCACGCCAAAGTGAGATCATCCCTGGGACGCGCTTCAAAGTTCCCCATCAGTCCACGGCTCTCCTCGGGTACCACATTTCCCAGGATCCTTCCCTGGCAGCCCCTCCAAAGCCACACGCGGCCCCGTCTCACCTCTGCCCCCGGAACACGTCACTCACACGCCGTCCACGTCCTTCTCTGCTGTCCAACGGTCGGCTGCCTCAGCAGGAGGAGAGCTCCATCGGGGCGGGAGTTTTCTTCTGTCTCCCCCCACCAGTGCCCCTTGGTACCCCGTGATCCTAGGACAGAGCCCGGTGCATGAATCTGTGCCCGGTCGGTCTCTGCTGACCAAGTGCCTCAACTGTCTATTTAAGCGTGCAACTTAGGCAGCTGCACAGCTGCCCCGAGAGGGGTCCCCAGGAAGCACATGCTTGCCCTCTGCCCTCCCACGGAGAGAGGATGCCGGGGAGACGGCTGGTGTCGCTGGCACCACCCCAGCTGTGCCAGCCTCACACGTCCTGTTGGGCAATGCTGTGGCCTGCAAGTTCCTGAAAGTCTGCCTCTGCAGCCGCTGAGCCCTCACGTGAGCACGGGGGCACCATTGTGCAAAGCACACCGTCACCAGGAGGGGCCAGGCTGGGCCTCCCGGGTGGCAGAGACGGGCAGGTGCCGGCATCCGGGGAGAGGGTGGGGCGCTGCAGCCGGTCACCCCCGGGGCCACAGAAGGATACAGGGGCGTCAGCTGCTGAGTGCTGGGGCATCAGTCCAAGAACTCGTTTTTTTCCATTTGAATGATGACCTTAGTTTCTTTTTTAATTTTTATTTTATATGGGAGTCTCGTTGATTTATAATGTTGTGTTGGTTTCAGGTGTACGATAAAGAGATTCAGTTATATACATATATTTTTTGAGACTATTTTCCACTCTAAGTTATTACAAGATATTGAATATTGTTCCCTGTGTTACAAAGTAAATCATTGTTGCTCATCCATTTTATGTACAGTAGTTTGTATCTCTTAATCCCAAACTCCTAATTTATCTCCTCCCCGGCTTCCTTTCTCCTTTGGTAACCGTCACTTTGGAATCTAAAAAATAAATGACTTTATATACAAAGCAGAAACAGACTCACAGACATAAATAACTGATTTCTCTTGAGATGTGGCATCCGTGCAGTAAAATGCTCAGCTGCTGTCTCTCATGTGGGTGTGCGAGGTCTTCTGGGCCATTTTCCAACACCTACAACCGGTTCCCCAAGACTCCAGACCCCACGCCCTTCAGCCCCCAGTCGGGAGGCCCGGGCAGCCCGGCCTTCCGACCGACTGGCTATAAATCAGGGCTCCCCGTGACCCACCTCCTCAGGGTTCATCATTGGCTAAAACTGCTCACGGCGCTCAGGCCCAGAATGGAATTGAAAGCAAAGACTCTGCTGGTTTATGATAAAGCATGTAACTCAGCCGGTTTTGAGTGTATCCCGGAGGGGTACACCGGGCAGCTATGGGGAGCGGGCACAGAGCCCAGTGGGTCAGGTGCGAATTCGGAGGAGTGAGGGCTGGGGGCGGCTCTGAGCTCGCCCATCACAGCCGCTCAACCAAACTCCCCTCCTTGGGCTCCGTGTGGTGGACAAAATAATGTCCCCAGAGAGGTCCACATCCTAATACCTGGACCCTCTAAAAAGGTTGCCTTGGGCTTCCCCGGTGGCGCAGTGGTTGGGAGTCCGCCTGCCGATGCGGGGGACGCGGGTTCGTGCCCCGGTCCGGGAGGATCCCACGTGCCGCGGAGCGGCTGGGCCCGTGAGCCGTGGCCGCTGCGCCTGCGCGTCCCGAGCCTGTGCGCCGCAATAGGAGAGGCCACAGTGGTGAGAGGCCTGCGTACCGCAAAAAAAAAAAAAAAAAAAAATGTTGCCTCCTGACAAAAGGGACTTTACAGATGTTACAGATGTGATTAAGTCCTGGATCTCGAGATGGAGACTTGGCCCTGGGTTACCCAGGTGGGTGTGATGTAATCCACAAGCGTCCGTATAAGAAGCAGGCAGGAGGGCTTACAAGCTATAAGGAGTAGGCGCCCGCTGTGTGGACTCAGTAATTGTGGTCCTGTTAGAGCAGCCGCTGGAAAGTCATTCCTTTCTAAACTGCAGCCCGTAGAGAAAAAAAGAGGATGTAAATCTTCTGCCAGTGGAAGCCGGCGGGGGCACAGACCCTCCTCTCAGCCCCAGCGGCCAGCAGCAGCTCGGAGCCCTCCCTGTGAGGACGGGCTGGTGTTTCCCTGGAGGAGCCGGAAGGCGGAGCCGGAAGGCGCATTACGTGGTCACGATCGACGGGCCTCCAAACGTCGCTCCAACTACAGATGCTTTATCTTTGCAAAACATCACATTATTTTTTAGAGTAACAAAACAAAACAAAACAGAAAGCTAGAAAAATGCTCAAAACAATTGTAAAAAGCTACATTCAAAAAAGTTAAGCAAAACATTGAAAAAACATTAAAAGCAATTGTAAAAAAAAACCCAACAACTTCCAGAAAGTCCCGGAGATGCAGACATCTGGAATTCACGCATTCGCTGGGGCTTCTGTGACTTCTTCCACGGCTAAGACCTCTTCCTTCTCACCTTTTCCCACATCATGTGTAAATTTCTCCCAGAGGATCTGATGGTGAGAAGGATGGGGGTGTCAGGAGCCCCGTGAGCAGCGGCCACGGGGGGTTTAGCTAGAAATCGGAGACGGGTCTCTGCGTCAGATCTTGTAGCTGGCAAATGAGCTAGCGGGAGGGACATCTGAGCCTAGGGTACCACACGCGCTAGGGCCACCCGGAGCTCACGGGGAGCCGGACGTGGTTCATCCTGGCCCCCTGGGGTGGGCGGGAGCCTGGAGGTCCCAGGGGCCCGGAGAGGGTGTGGGCCGGTGCTCCGGAGAGGAGAGATGCCCAGCTCAAGAGTGGGGGCGAGCAAGCTGAGAGCTGGGGGATATGACGCCAGACAGCGGAGGGGGTAGACGTAGCCCCCGCCCCACGGAGAGGCAGGTGTGATGGGTGCACCCAAGGTGGGGGGGGTCTCACGTATGGGGGTCTCCCTTGTCCCTTGTCCTTTTTCCTCCTCTCTGGGAGCTGTCCCCTCCCGGAGATCTGGTCAGACCCCTTTCAGTCTGTCTCTACCTCTCTCTTTCTCCCTCCCCATCTTCCTCCTCTCCTTCTCCCCCCACCCAATTTCCCCAGACACCGCTCTCAGGTAAAACCCCAGTGCCTGACCCCCGAAGAAAGCCAGGGAGCAGGACATGGGCTGGCAGCCACATCCTGTGGGCCCCTTGGGGTGGACACAGTTGAGATTCTGGGGTCACCGTTCCCTCCTCTCCATCCCGGTTCGCACCCCCACCCCATATGTACCTGGTGGTCGATTTGATGGTTATCGTTCAATTTATCTTTGATCCGTGGAATTGGCGGGAATAACTTACGTGTCCCCAGGAACCTGGTGAGACAAGAAATGTGTGCAGAAAAGACCCAGACGCCTAATTTCCTTCTTGCACCCAAAGGGGACAAGTTCTCATGTCACGTGCAAACACGCCATCCAGGCTCATTTCTTCAGAACAATTTCCTTTAAGGATCACAGAAGGACCAACTCCAGGCTTAGACCATGGAGAAAATGATAGACTCTGTGAGGGTCTTTCTAGAACCTTCACTCACTCCCTTGCGCACAGGGATGGGAGTGGGGGACGTGTCCAGTCTCGGGCAGCTGGGAGGAGTCTGGGGTCTCTGGTGTTTAAAGACCAGGAGGCTTATCCAACCTTGAAGCCCACGGTTCCAGATTGGGCTGTCTTCTGTTGATGTCACGTATTCTCAGTGCTATCTTTTAACCAGCATATTCCACGGTCCCACTGTATCCCAGTCCTGCTGCATGCTCACAGCGGCGTTTATTTTCCTTCTCACCACACAAAAGGTACCTCCAATCCTGTGACATCATCAGGAGGGGTTGTACTGAGCTGAAAGGTAGCCTCCAGAGATATATGCAATTCCCGACCCCTGAAACCTGGGAGCAGGAGTGTATTTGGAAACGGGGTCCTTGCAGAGGTGATGAAGGGAAGGGTCTGAGATGAGGTCCTCCTGGAGGAGGGTGGCCCTACATCCAATGACAGGGTCCTTAAAAGAGACAGAAGAGGAGAGACCCAGACACAGAGGAGAAGCCACGTGAAGACAGAGGCAGAGACGGGAGGGAGGCGGCCCTGAGCCCAGGGACGCCTGGAGCCCCCAGAAGCTGGAAGAGGCGGGAAGGACCCTCCCCTGGAGCCTCTGGAGGGTGCGCGGCCCTGGGACACCTTGACCTCAGACGTCTGGTCTCCAGGACTGGAGGAGGATGGATGCCTGTTGTTTTAAGCCTCTGGCTTGTGGTCACTGGTTCCGGCAGCTACAGGAAACTCACACAGCTTTTCTTTAAGATAAGTCCTCTGTGTAAGGCATGAGATCTGTCCCTCTCACCACAGCCAGCGGCTGGGCTGCCCAAACGCCTCTTTGCTCCCAGGTCCAGTGTCCCTGGGAAGAGGGGTGCCCCGCAGTTGCTTTCACAGGGCAGACCGGTGTCTCCCCTGGTCCTGGGGGACATCTAGCACAGGACGCCCAACCAGGACGGGGGCACCAGGACAGGGGCCACGGGTGGATGCCCACAGCATCCCTACTTCCTGCAGGAGGGTCTCCAGGTGCAAAATCTCCCCGTGCTTTGCAGAGTGCATCCCGCCACACGCATGCAACTTTAGTCTCCATGTTCGTGCTTCGTTGCAAAGCATGTGCCCGGTGGCCGCAGACCCTGCGTGATGCCAGGGTCACACAACAGGAAAGATGACTGCCGAGGTGCCCGTGGACAGGCTGATTGCAGTGGTCTGGGAGCCGGGGCTGCATAACTTGTGCTGGGGAAAGTGAAAGTCGGAGGAGGAGAGACATTCTGAGAGCTCCAGAAGCTCCAAGGGGCGGAAGGCAGGCAGACTTTCAGCACAGCAGGGCTGTGAGGAGTGTCCAGCAGGAGGCTGGGGGCAGGAAAGACCCTTGCTGGTTGCCAGCTCTCCTGCCACTGATGGATGGAGCAGCAGAGCTGTTTCTCTCCTGTGTGTTTCTCCATCTCTCCAACTTCCTTCCCTTTTTCCAGGCAAGTTTTCCTCCAGAAAACCCACACGCCAATTGGCTGCTGGGACTGCCTGGGATGTTTGCAGGCTGCCCTCTCCTTTTTGCCAGCCGATTGGGGCTGCCTTTGGAATAAACACCGGCCCCCTCCGCTGAGCACAGGGATACCCACCTAGGACGAGCTGGGTTACCTTTTGAAAAGGCAGCTGATGGTCAGGCCACAGACGAGGGTCCCCAGGACCACCAGCAGGTAGACGTGCACCAGGCTGGATTCTGGTTCTGCAGAGCCTGCGGAGAGAGAGAGGCGAACACGCCAAGTACGCCGGGGGCCGGGGCACGAGCTGTCACCGTTCAGCCAGCTTATGTCCTCACTAGCTCACGGAGGAGGAAACATGCCCAGAGCAGGAAGGACATCTAAGGAAAGGACCCAGTCCTGCAACTTTCACAAAAAGGTGTTCATGAGACAACACGACCCCGGGGTCACGTCCAAAACACATAAAGCGATTTTAAGACACAGCAACCCAAAGACCGAGAATTCAATTTAAAAACGGACCCAAAAAAGATGGATACACATTTCCAGGCATACGGTTTTAAACAAAATCGCGTCCCATCTATTCTTAAGCTTTAATTTCGCGTGTCCTTTAGAGTAAGTGCTCTTTGCAGTACATTATTTTTCTCATAGGGCACATTTTCTCTGTGGATATTTAAAAACCCAGTGAGAAATCCCAATTCTACCAGGAGCCTCATAACCTGATGGAGGGGCCGCCATTGTGAGATTTTTCGATATGAACAGATAAAATGTGACCTATTACACAAAGCTGTTGTTGTTAAAAGTGCATATTCCGGAGTGGAAGTGAAACCCAAAAAAGTCACATGGATGTCAGCCAAGTCTGTTTAGAACTCTATTCCGGGAAAAGTCTGTTCTTTTTGGCTATTTTTATTTTTTTGGTGGGGTGTGTGTGCATATTTTAAACCCCCCCCCCCCTTTTTAAACCTATTTTAAAAGTGGGTTGTCAGTGTTTTTGTTCTTGGTTTCTCAGAATACTTTATATGCTTTGGAGGCTTGGTCCTTATCAAATGATTTGAAATATTTTCTCCCCTTCCATGGGTTGTCTTTTCACTGTCTCGAGCGTGTCCTTTGATGCACAAGAGTTTTCATTTTTGATGAAGTCCGGTTTAGCTATTTTTTTCTTTTATCACTCTTGCTCTCGGTGTCAGGGCTAAGAACCCACCGACAAAAGCAAGATGGCAACTTATTGTACTCAGCTGTCCCTTCCAGCTTATGAAATATTGCTGAATCCTTATTTCATTTCATAAGTTCTACACTGGCAGGTATCAAAGGCATTGATCTTGGATCAGAAAAAAAAAACAAAAACAAAAAACGTATGCCTACTATGCTTGCTAAAACACTGAAGATGTTTGAGACTGGATGTAAGGGAAAGTAGACTCGTAAGCATCAGATTGGCTTTAGGGCCAAACCATTATATTCTTGGCAACGAATCAAAGTGAGAAGGAGGAAGGCAGTAAAATCTGTCAGGCTAGCCCTGCCCCGATTAGAAGGAAGCAGAGGCAGTTTGGATGTGAGCTGTATCCTGACCAGAGACTGTCATGGACAGTGATGGCTGTTTGGCGTGACCAGGAGGGATCGGTCATTTCCTGGTGGGGTGGAGGCTTAGGAAGGCTCTTAGTTATTCTTAGAGGGTCCCTCTCACGAGCCGTTGCTGTTGCCAGGGGCACAGTGTTGCAGGGGCCGGTGGACAGGAACCCCTCCCAGAGGGGCTCAGAGATGAGTTCAGAACTCCGGGATGTGTCCATTGGTGATCTTGGGACACATACCAAACTCAGCTGCCTGACTCCAGGAGCCCCAGCGGGCTTTCCGGGCGTCGGCCGTCCTGATCTTCACAGTGTGTTTGGCTCTGAGCCCCTGTCTCGGAAAGCTGTATTTATTCCCCGAGTCACCAGACACCACAATCTTTGGAGAAAACAGAAAGTTAGAGTCGTGGCCTGTGTTGAGAAACAGAGTGCGGGTGTCTTTTCAGTGGCCCCACTGAAGTGAAAGATTCAAAGCCACACTCTCCCAATCTGGGCATGAATGTGGGTCCTTTACGTCCTGAGGACTTGGGAGGAACGCCTAAGGGAATAATGACAATGAGTGATTCTGCCATTTTCCGAGTAACCACTCCTGGGGTTGCTAGGATCGTAAGTATAGATGCAGAAACGATTCAAGAGCTACAGTGGGTATGAAGCAACCCATGGATGGATGACGCCCCTGTAAAGGATGTCAAGAGGACCAAGTTCAACTTCCTCATTGGACAGAGGAGGTTACTGAGGTCAGAGTGGTGGTGAAACTTAGAAAAGATCAACAAAAAGTACTTTGATGATCAACCTCGAGAGGAATTTTGGAAGAAGACATCATCTCCCTGACACTCCAAGGAATATTTCCTTGACCAACATGGATAGAAAAGGAAGACCCCATCCAGGGGGGCTACTGGGGGGTGCCCCTATATCACTGACTGGACGGTACTCTAGGGAACCTCCATCCTCTGGTTTTTACCCCATCCCCATCCTGCCCACCGCTGGAACAAGCTTGCAGATGGCATGTGTCCATTGCCCAACATTGCACACTTAAGCTACAAGGGTGATATTGTGGGTCAGAGTTGTAACTCACCAGTTGATTTCTACTGCTTCCGGTATTACTCTAGAAAAGAAAAAAAAAAAAACCCAAACCAAAATAGAATGTTTATTTCTCTCCATTTTGAAGGTTTTTCATAGGTCTCATCCAATCTCCCCCTTTGAGTGCAGTCAGGAAAAACCAGAACAGTCAGGGCCCAACAAAGGGTTGAGCTCCTTCTGTCCCCCCTAACCTGCAGTGGACCCCACATAGAAGGATGGAACATGTCCACAGGAGGGAGGGTGTCCCTGTTCATGGCTCCTTCTAGAAACTCAGCTGGAAATGGATCCTAATAAGAATTCAGGTGGGCTTGGAGCAGAGGTTCCTCCTTGTCTACACTGGGTCCAGGTGGACATAGGGAGAGGGTTCCTCCTTGTCTACACTGGGTCCAGGTGGGCTTGGAGAAGACCCTGAATTTTCCCAGATGTTCACCCATTCTGAGCCCACCTCATGTGCCCCAGGTTCTCACGGTGGGTCATGGGGGTGGCTGCCAAGCTTCTTGAGGCGTGGTGCCCTGCTTGGAGCAGTGTCCACTCACCTGTCTCTGGATGTCCAGCTGGTACTGGAACTCCCTGATGGACAGTGTTTTTCGGGTCCTGGGCTTTTCCCACCGGATGAAGCAGTGTGATTCATTGCAGTGCACGGTGATATTGTTGGGTGGGTTGTATTGCTCTGTAATGAGAACCCAGCAGACACCTCTAATCCAGAATGCTTCCCCTGGACCACAGAGAGGTGACCCAGTTCTGCCTTCCCAACATTGATGGTAGCTCACCAAGGTCACCGGGAGGTAGGGGTGACTCTGAGTGTTGGCTCTTGGGGAAGATGATCAATCATCAGGCCACCATGTGCAGAAGGGAGGAAGTTTGGGTTCAAGAAGACCTGAGGAGACTTCCCTCGTGGCTCAGTGGTTAAGAATCCACCTGCTGATGCAGGGGACACGGGTTTGAGCCCTGGTCTGGGAGGATCCCACATGCCGCAGAGCAACTAAGCCCATGCGCCACAACTACTGAGGCTGTGCTCTGGAGCCCGCGAGCCGCAGCTGCTGACCCCGCGTGCCTAGAGCCCGTGCTCCACAACAAGAGAAGCCACTGCAATGAGAAGCCCGTGCGCCATAACAAAGAGTAGCCCCCGCAACTAGAGAAAGCCTGTGCGCAGCAACGAAGACCCAGCACAGCCAAAAATAAATAAAATTAAAAAAAAAAAAAAGACCTGGAGAGGTAGGTGGTGATAGGTTTGGAGGGCAGGAGAGAAGCTGGTTTGAGATGTCTTTAGCCTTAAGAGGCCTGGACTATCCTATGGGATCAGGGAGCCTGCAGGTAGAAAGAGGGGGCTGGCGTTCAAAAGAAGGCATTGTTTGGCATACGGGAGTATCTTCAAGAGACCAGCCTGGAGCAGAGCGCTAGAAAGAAGGGAAAGAGCTGGCAAAAAAAAAAAAGAAGAAGAAGAAGAAGTGAATTCACAGTGGTCCAGGATGGGTGGAGGGGTTTGGACTGTCAAATTCTAAGAAGAGAAAGAGGAGATGGCATCTGCGTAGATTCAACTGGGGGTACACTTGTCCTTGTAGCAGGTTACCCAAAGGGAGGGAAGGAGGGAAAGATGGGGGCTTGGAGGAATCAGGTCCACATGGAGCTAGCAAAGTCATGCTTTCCAACTGGGGGAGTTGATGCATGTTTGAAAAGGTCAAGGAACTTCAGGGCCCTTCGTCGTTGAAGAGATATCCTAACAGTGACCCCATGACAGTGCACGCCAGCAATCTACATGATGGGAGTTCTGTATCTGACTGCATCTTGACGGGCATCTGTTCCATTCTAAAAGCTGAGACTCAATTCTGTTGTTGGAACCTTTGAAGGTCTGTTGGGACAGCTTGGCTGTGTGAAGCTTCTCTTGTGACTGTGCATCTCATGGACTCCACATCCACATCGAGTAGATCTGATCTTCTTTAACTTGAGGGATGAGATGCTCTATCCCTAGGATACTTACACTGTATTTTCCAGCTCAGAACAAAGTAAGGGATATAACTCTTCTGGCCTATCGTTGTGATCTGGACTTAGGATTCTGCACCCAGTTCTGATGTGTGGGACTTCCCTCCAACCCCCAACACCACCAAGCAATTCTCTGACACCAGCTGGGTGTCCTACAATTCAACTCAATTCTGACACTGTCTACCTGGAGATAGCGTCAGATTCCACAGGTGAATGGCTCAGTCCTCCCACTTCAGATGTCAATCCCAAGTCGAGGTCATCACCTGTGCTTCCAACTGACCTGCTATAGATCAAAGATTCCCCTGACCTCCTCCGTGGGTTTGATGAATTTGCAAGAGAAGCTCACAGAACTCAGGAAACATTTTACTTACTAGATCACTGTTTTGCGATAAAAGGACATAACTCAGGAGCAGCCAGACAGAAGAGATGCATAGGGCAAGGCATGGGCAAAGGGTGTGGAGCTACCATGCCTGCTCTTCTTGGGTGGCTGTCTCTCTAATTTGTGGACATGTTTGATTGAGTAATTAAGGATCTTGAGATGAGGTCATTCTGGATAAGATGAGCTCTAAATCCAATGACTGGTGTCTGTATAAAAGGAAGGAAGGGAGATTTGTGATATACCAAGAAGATGGACATGTAGACAGAGATTGAAATGATGCGCCCATAAGCCAAGGACTCCTGGCCATCATCAGAAGCTAGGAAAGAGGCAAGGGAGCAGAAGTTCTTTCAGACAGTCCAGAAGGAACCAACCCTGCCAATGCCTTGATTTTGGATTTCTGGCCTCCAGAACTGCAAGAGAATACATTTCCATTGTTTTAAGCCTCCCAGTTTGTGGTCATTTGTTACAGCATCTCCAGGAAATTGATGCACATTTCAACGCAAATTCTGTAGGACCTACTAGGCAGTGGTTAAATCACAGGTGGTTGCTCTCACCTATTTCTTTTAACAACAAAACCGAATCGAAGAACTGGATTCCTGTTTCTTGGCTAGTACCATTAACCAGGAAGTAACTGTACGAAGTTAATCCCGAGAGGTCTTGGAGGTGACATCCCACATGGGTTCCCGAGTCTTTTAGGTAACAAGGACATTCTCTTTCGATTTTTTTCCTGTAAGATTCCAAAGTGTTCAGAGAACAATCAGGGCATATTTCTTTCTTCACTGTATCTCTCAGGGTTGTCTACATGAGGTCAACACTTACTTTGAGTCTCTTATATACAAAAAATATTGAACGTCATCGGGCGCTGCTTGGCCCTTGGCCCAGGTGCAGTTCATGAAATCTGCATTGTAGATAAGACAGGAGAAGTTTTGGGCAGCTGTGCCCTCCCCACCTGGGAAGAGACAGAAACAAAATAATTTGTTCATGGAGTTTAAAGGGGGATGGACCGGATGGCTTCTTGGTTCAAAGAAGAATCAATACCAATTCTTCTCAAACTCTTCCCCCAAAGAGAAGAGGGAACACTTCTAAACTCATTTTATGAGGTCAGCATCACTCATCGCTCTGATACCAAAAGCCAGACAAAGACACAAGAAAAGAAAATTACAGGCCAATATCCCTAATAAGCATAGATGTAAAAATCCCCAACAAAATGTTAGCAAACCATATCCAACAGCACGTTAAAAGTCAAATTTATCCCTTGGAAGTAAGAATGATTCAACGTATGCAAATCAATCAACGTGATGCACCACCTTAACAGAGTAAAAGAGATAAACCACAAAGTCATCTCAATAGATGCAGAAAAAGTGTTTGACAAAATTCAACATCCATTCAGGATAAAAACCCTCAACAAAATAGGTATAAAAAGGATTTATTTCAACACAATGAAGGCCAAATATGAAAATCCCACAGCTAATGTTATACTCAACTGAGAAAAACTGAAAGCATTTCCTCTAAGATCCTGTACAAGACAAGGATGCCCACTCTCACCACTCCTATTTAACATAGTACCTGAAGTCCTAGCCAGAGCAATTAGGCAAGAAAAAGAAATAGTTATTCAAATCAGAAAGAAAGAAGTAAGATGATCTCTCTTTGCAGATGATATGATCATATACATAGAAAACCCTAAAGACTAAACAAAAAGAAAATATTGAAACTAATACATTTAGTAAAGTTGCAGGATACAAAATCAACATACACAAATCAGTGGCATTTCCACACAGTAACAATGACGTAGCTGAAACAGAAATTAAGAAAAAAAAAAATCTCATTTACAATAGCAACAAAAAGAGTAAAGTACCTAGGAATACACTTAACCAAGGAGGTGAAAGGCTTGTAAGTTCAATGTTACAAGACATTGATGAGGGAAATGAAAAAAGACACAGATAAATGGAAAGACACCCTGTGTTAATGGACTGAAAGAATTAATAGTGTTAAAAAGTCCATACTACCCAAAGTGATCTATAGATCAATGTGACCCCTATCAAAACCCCAATGACATTCTTTAAAGAAAAAGAAAAAACAGTCCTAAAATTCGTATGGAACCACAAGACTCCAAATAGCGAAAACCATCTTGAGCGAGAAGAACAAAGCTGGAAGCCTCATGTTGCCTGATCCCAAGATATATTACAAAGCTACAGTAATTAAAACTGTACTATGATGGCATAAAAGTAGACATAGAGATAACTGAAACAGATTAGAGAGCCCAGAAATAAATCTGTACTGATATTTGATAAACCTGCCAAGAACACACAGGGAGAAAGGATTAGTGGCTTTATTAAATGATGATGGGACAACTGAATATCCACACGCAGAAGAATGAAATTGGGTCCTTATCCCACACCACATACAGAAATCACGTCAAAATGGATTAAAGACTTAAATATAAGACCTGAAACTGTAAAACTCCTAGAAGAAAACATAGGGGAAGAACATCTTGACATTGGTCTCGGCAGTGATTCTTTGGATTTAACACCAAAAGCACAGGCAACAAAAACAAAAGTAGAAAACTAGAATCGGATCCAACTAAACACCTCTGCACAGCAAAGGAAACAATCAACACAGCAGAAAGCCAACCTATGGAATGGGAGAAAATATTTGCAAACCGTATGTATCTGATAAGGAGTTAATATCCAAAACATATAAAGAGTTCAAGCAACCCGATAGCAAAAAACAAATTTTTAAAAAACAAATAATCTGATTAAAAAACAGTCAAAGGATCTGAATAGACGTTTTTCCAAAGAAGACATCCAAATGTCCAACAGGTACCTAAAAAGATGCTCAACATCACTAATTGTCAGGGAAATGCAAATTAAAACCACAATGAGGTATCACCTCACACATGTCAGAATGGCTCTCATCAAAAAGACAAGAAATCGCAAGTGTTGGCAAGGATGTGGAGAAAAGGGAACCCTCGTGCCCTGTTGGTGGGGATGTAAATTGGTGCAGCCACTATGGGAAACAGTGTGGCAATTCCCCCCAAAATTAAAAATGGAACTACCATATGATCCAGCGATCCTTTTTATGAGTGTATATTCCATGGAAATAAAATCTGGATCTCAAAGAGATATCTGCACCCCCATATTCACTGCAGAATTATTCACAGAAGCCAAGATATGGAAATAAATTAAGTGTTTCTGTGGACGGATGAATGAATAAAGAAGACGTGATACATATATATACACACACACACACACACACAGAGAGAGGAATATTATTCAGCCATGAAAGGGAGGATATTCTGCCATTTGCAACAACATGGATGGACCTGGGGGGTATTATGCTAATGAAATAAGTCAGACACAGAGAGACAAATACTATATGATTCACTTATATGTGGAATCTAAAGAAAACTCATAGAAACACAGAATAGAAGGGGGGTTCCAGGGGCTGGGGAGGGTGGGGGAAATGGGGAGATGTTCATCAAAAGGTACAACTATCCATCTATAAGATGAGTAAGTTCCAGGGATCTAACGCACAGCATAGTGACTATAGTTAAAATACTGGATTGTTCACTTGAAATTCGCTAAGGGAGTAGATCTCCATGGTTCTCACCACAAAAAAACAAAACAAACAAACAAACAAAAACCTACATGACAGGATGGATATGTTAATAGCTCAACTGTGGTAATCATTTCACAAAGTATACGTACATCAAAACACCAAATGTGGAAATTCCCTGGTGGTCCAGTGGTTAGGACCCTCTGCACTCTCACTGCTGAGGGCCCAGGTTCAATCCCTGGTTTGGGAACTAAGATCCCACAAGCTGTGCAGCATGGCCAAAAAGATAACAAAAAAACCCAAACCCACCAAATGTACGTCTTAAATATATGCAATTCCTATGTGTCAGTTCTAACTCCATATAGCAGAAAAAAGTGGGGGAATGTACCCTGATGCTCATGGAAAGCAGAAGGGTCACCACTGTGTTTTCCCTACCTGGGTTCAGGTAGACCAGCGTTTCTGAAATTCGTCTTTGGTTGATATGTACTTTGACAGTGAGCGTGACTCCGCCATGGAGAGGACAGTCCTGAAAGGTGCACTGACATTCCTTGTCTTTGACCTGAAAAGATATCATCAGTCAGTGAATTAAGAACCAGTCTTCTTTCGTTTCATCCTGATGTTGTTTGCTCCTACCCTGACCCTGTGATGACATCCACCTCCCTCTGTGACATCTCCCCCAGGTACCTTCTTTGGGAAGACGCCAACTAGCAGCATTCAGAAGGTCAGAATAGAGCTCACATTTAAAAAAAAATAAATTTATTTATTTTATTCATTTATGTTTGGCTGCGTTGGGTCTTCATTGCTGCATGCAGGCTTTTCTCCAGCTGCGGTGAGCGGGGGCTACTCTTTGTTGCGGTGTGTGGGCTTCTCATGGTGGTGGCTTCTCTTGTTGTGGAGCACAGGCCCTAGGGGCGAGGGCTTCAGCAGTTGTGGCATGCAGGCTCAGTAGTTGTGGTGCACGGGCTTAGTTGCTCCGCAGCATGTGGGATCTTCCTGGACCAGGGATGGAACCTGTGTCCCCTGCATTGGCAGGCGGATTCTTAACCGCTGTGCCACCAGGGAAGTCCCAGAGCTCACCTTTTAATGTGAGAGCCCTCATCCCTTTAAACTGTATGGGAACTTCACACCCTCTTTTATGGGATTGACTTTTCTTGTCCTATCTCATAACCACCATTCTCTCACAGGTGTCATGTTTACATTGTATCCAAGTCAGTCTGTTTTTATTTCCATTGAACAGGCAGAGCTAATGCTATTTCTTTCTCAGGATTAAGTCTTGCAGGTGGACCAAATGAGCAAAAGCCTGCCACTGCAGGCAGCCAGGAGCCCCCAGGCTAATTGGAATAGGGATGCCTGAGGGAGGCATGGGGTCCTCTCAGGGAATCAGCCCTCTGGACACATCTTGGACACGAGCAGCACACTTTGCTGGTGCACTTTGAGCCATGAGTCTGCGATGTGTCCCAATGTCACGTGCATGTTTTTTATTTGTCCTGCTCGACGAGAGCTCTACAAAGAACAGTGATTGAACACATCTAATCCATCTTACCTTTTTTTTAATCTGTCCCTTCTCCTTGTGAATCAACACACATTCTGCGTAGGTAGCGTTTTCCTGGCAGTCCCAAGTTAATTTTGTCGTCTTTGGGTCAAACTTCACGTTTAGACTGGAGTTCTGTTCCACGGTCGGAAGATCTGAAACATACAGCCTCGGGAGTCAGAAACTACCCTTCTCCTGTCTCCATTCTCCCTTAACCAATGCATCTCACATCTTGTGAGCAGAGATCAGGGCTGGGAATCGCTGTTCCCCTACCCCTCTCACATCCTTATCACCCCCTACCCTGTTCCCACCTCTCCTTCCTGCCCTTTCTACAAGGGGAGACGTCCACTGTGGAAATACACGAAGGCCAACAAAGCAGGAAGGAGCAAAGGCTATTTATTCAGATCCTGCCATAGTAAAGGGAGTTGGCCACCGTCACCTGTGTCTGCAGAATGGGTGGGGGAGAATTCCCATCGCCAGAAGGGGGTGCACAACAGGAGGTGTGATGCTGGTTGAACGTTGCATGTGAGGATAAAATGAAATTAGATGCAGGCATTGGCATGTGTCCCCCAGAACCCAGGGTCATGGGAATGAGACCAGCAGGACTCAGAGGTCAAGCTCATTCATACGTTTATCCAAGTGCTCCTGGGCCAGGAGGAGTGAGGGGGCCAGCAGCATGGAGAGTAGGACGGCCATCGCCAGGGCACACACGGGGCTGCCCGAAGGACGTGGAAGTGCTGGGGGAAGAGAAAATCGGCTTTCATAGGGGGTCTTGACATGGAGACCAGTGATGTTTCCCTGGGGGAATGTCCAGGGAGAAAACACAGGACTCTCTCCAGGGTGATGGTGACCTGGCCAGCCTGGGTCACTGTTGGCTACAGAGGGTCCTCAGGCATCAGTTAACCTCAGAGGTGGCCCCAGAACCAAGAGCCTGTCCTCAAGCCTGAGCACCAGGCTCAGTCTTCCCTGTTACCCTCTGAATCACTTAGGGCAAGTTGCCCCCCGCCTGGTCTGTAACCTGGTGGCAGGGGTCGGGGGGTGGGGGGATAACTCCCAAGTCCAAGGCAAGGAAACGCCATGTACCGCGCCTGAGGATGGGGTTCCTTCGTGCAGTGGGAGACCCTCCACCTGACCCTTCAGCATCCTTTCTCCACAGCCTTAGGATGAGGGTCCCTCCATGCAGTGCATTTGGGGAAACCCAAACCCTGCGTCTCCGACTTGGTTATCACAGTCTGTGGACGGGAACCCCTCTGTGCAGTGCCTTTCTCTGTGCCCTAAGAGACTGAAAGCCCCCAGCCATAGCTGTTTCTCTATCCCCAGAAATACGTCCCCAGCATACGGGTATCAGGGCGCTGGATACACATTTTACAAATCGAGTGGGTTATTTCTCCAGAGCAGACTCTGCTAAAAGCAGGTAGAGCCCCTGGAGCAGCTGCTGAAGTTCGGAACAGAATAACAGGTATGGTCTATGTAAGAAAATATAAGCCATTTATATATATATATATATATACACACACATTATTATATAATTCCCCTATGTATTATGTATAAAATCTATCTCTTCATTTATAATATATATCTTCATATAAAATTGTATATATAATGTGAATTATATAGAAATAATTCATGTTTGTAAGAATATGAACAATTTTATAAATAATATTGATACATAAGGACATTCCGTCACTTATTTATATTGTCTTTATGCTAGGAGACTCTCTGACAAGCTTGCTTCACACTTTGATCCCTTCATTATTCAGACCTGATGAGGGAAGTTGATAAACGAGCAGAAAGACAGAAACATTATCAGACAGATGTCACGAGTTTGTGGCAGCTGAGCCTGACGTGGATGTACAGTTCCCCACAGAGCCTGGAAACTGGGGACCTTTTCCTGCCCCCCAGGAAAACTGTGGCCTGTGTTACTTTGCTTGTGCTCCTGAAACAAATTCCCACAAACTTGGCATTTTATTTTTAAATTTTTTTTATAAATTTCTTTTTATTTATATTATTTATTTTTGGCTATGTTGGGTCTTCGTTGCTGCGTGCGGGCTTGAAGGAGGTGGCTTCCGGAAGCTGGAAAAGGCCAGGAAACACGTTCCCCTGTGGAGTTTTCACAGGGAAGCAGCTCTCTGCCAATTCCTTGGTTTTACCCCAAAGGGACCCTGTCAGACTTCTGATCTCCAGCACCGCAAGAGATTAAGTGTGTAGTTTTTTAAATGCCAAGTCTGGGGCTTCCCTGGTTGCAGAGTGGTTAAGAATCCACCCGCCAATCCAGGGGATGCGGGTTCGAGCCCTGGTCTGGGAAGATCCCACATGCCGCAGAGCAGCTAAGCCGCCTGTGTGCCACAACTACTGGGCCTGCGTTCTAGAGCCCGTGAGCCACAACTACTGAGCCCACGCGCCACAACTACTGAGCCCGGGAGCCACAACTACTGAAGCCCACGCACCTAGAGCCCGTGCTCCTCAACAAGAGAAGCCACCGCAATGAGAAATCTGCTCACCACAAAGAAGAGTAGCCCCTGCTCGCGACAATTAGAGAAAGCCCGTGCGCAGCAAAGAAGCCCCAACGCAGCCGTAAATAAATAAATCAATAAATTTATATATTTTTTAAAAAGATGCTTTGGGGAAAATTACAGCCCCTTTGCTTAGTGTCTCATTGCTTTGACTCTCTCTTACTAATCAGACTGGATTTGGGGAGAGTGGAACAAGAAATGAGCGTTCAGGTTTCCTTTATGATATTAACACATCTTTTGAGATCTTAAAATATTTTTTAAAACTTGAGTTTTGCAACAATTAAAAAGAGTCATTAGGAACAAAACAGAAAAATAGAAGCAGTAAGTACACAGAGAGACACGGAGGAACTTTCAGTGCATGTGACTAAGTAAAAGAACCAATCTGACAAGGGCATGTAGTGCATGATTCCAGCTCTATGACATTCTGGAAAAAGCAAAACAGTGCAGACAGTAAAAGGATCAGTGGTTGCCAGGGGTTAAGAAGTGGAGCACAGGGGAATTTTAGGGCAGTGGAACTAGTCTGCATGACACTATATATAACGATGGATACAGGTCATCACACATTTGTCCACACCCATGAGATGTGCAACACCAAGACGGACCCCTAATGCAAATTACGAACTTGAGTCAAGAGTCATGCGTCCAACGTGCTCCATCAGTTCTAAGAGATGTACCACACTGACGAATGGTGTCCATCACAGGGGTGCTATCTGCAGGGAAGTGGGTACATAGGGATCCCCTATACTTTCCACCTAATGTTTCTGTACACCTACAACTGCCTTACACAAAGTCAATTAACATTACAAAAAAATAGTACTACAAAAGCACCACGCTCTATTCCGATAAAGCCGCACTCCCCAGAAAACACCTGGTCTTCGGGCTGGGCTTGGGGTGGCATCTGCGGCTCTGCTCCCCGTTTCCCCAGTAGCGTTTCTGGTTGTGGTGATTCATGTTTTGGTGTTGCTGTGACTTGGAATGTGGCCTCACCGCTTTCCTTCTCTTGCGCCAAGTTCCGCCAGTGCACACCGCACCTCTTCACGCCCCCAGGAATACCATCCTTTTAAGGCTTCATCTTTTCTTTGAAAAGAGGCATGATCATATTTTCTGTAATTTCCTTGGATTTATGGAGTCTATTGGTCTAAATGCAGCCTCTGTCTCTTGGTGTTTTAGTTTCCTGGGGGCTACCCTAAGAAATGACCACAAGTTTTCTTTCCTTTCTCTCTCTTTCCTCCCTCCCTCCCTCCCTTCTTTCCTTCCTTCCTTCCTTCCTTCCTACCTTCCTTCCTTCCTTCCTTCCTTCCTTCCTTCCTTCCCGGCTCCAGTAGATGAGCCAGTCCGGCCTTCGACAGAGGAGGTGGGAAAGGAGGCGCGTTCATGGCAACAGTGAATTAAACGTAGAAGGTGCCGGCGGCTTCTTAGCAGAGGCAGCTGGGGTGTGAGAAGAGGGTGTCTGGTGCTTGTGAAGCATCAGCAGGCTTGGGACAGTCACGAACAGGTCTCCGAGGGGGTGTCCAGGTGATAACGGGCCAGGGGGACTGGGCATGTGAAGGCAGCTGGCATGAAGGGGAGGGTCTTTGCTGGTGGACATGGGTCACAGAAGTCGGGAGGTCCCCCTTGTACTTGTACGATAGATGCCAAAGTCACCCAGGGTGACCCAGGCAAAGAGTGGAATGCCACGGAGGAGATGGGCCAGCGGTCCTCCGATGGCGGGTCTTGTAGGTCGTGCGAGAGCCTTCGCGGAAGGTGGAGGAGCCCCCTTGCTGGGGCTGGAGCCCAGGAGGGAGATATGATAATGAGGAAAAGGAGGTCCAAGGGGTAGGTGTGCTGGGCGTAGTGGGAGGGACCTCCAAAAAGCAGAGACAGGACGGGATTGGATGGAGAAGGAGTGAATTAGGGAAATGCCAGGAGGAAGGAAGGAAGGCCGGGAGGGAGGGAGGGGGGAAGGAAGGAAGCGGGGAAGGAAGGAAACAAGGAAGGAAGGAAGGAAGAGGGGAAGGAAGGGAGGGAGGGAGGGAAGGAAAGAAAGAAAGAAGGAAGGAGGGAAGGAGGGAAGGAAGGAGGGAAGGAAAGAAAGAAGGAAGGAGGGAAGGAGGGTAGGAAGGAAGGAGGGAAGGGAGGGAGGGAGGGAGGGAAGGAAAGAAAGAAGGAAGGAGGGAAGGAGGGAAAGGAGGGAGGGAGGGAGGGAGGGAAGGAAAGAAAGAAGGAAGGAGGGAAGGAGGGAAGGGAGGGAGGGAGGGAGGGAAGGAAAGAAAGAAGGAAGGAGGGAAGGAGGGAAGGAAGGGAGGGAGGGAAGGAAGGAAAGAAAGAAGGAAGGAGGGAAGGGAGGAAGGGAGGGAGGGAGGGAGGAAGGAAGGAAGGAGGGAAGGAAGGAAGGAAGGAAAGAGGGAGGGAAGGAAGGAAGGAGGGAAGGAAGGAGGGAAGGGAGGGAGAGAGGGAGGGAGGGAGAGAGGGAGGAAGGAGGGAAGGAAGAAAAGGAAGGAAGGGAGGAAGGAAAGAAGGAAGGAAGGAAGGAAGGAAGGAAGGAAGGGAAGGAGGGAGGGAGAAAGGAAATAGATACCCTGAATTTTCATCATCTCCTCCTGGCTGGATCCCAACAATGGAGGACCCCACCCACTCCCTTTTTCAGGTGTGCACACCTGGGCCCCCACACAGCACCCAGCCTCAGATTCCTGCCCCCAACTGCCCCCCACCCCCTGGGACCTCACTTGCTATCGGAGAGGAAATAAAAGCCACAGACCAGACCTGTTCCAACTTCCCCACCCGACTGACATCTCCTGCCCTCCTCCCACGATGGGAAAGCACCCAGCTCCCTCCACCTGCGAACGGGACCCTGGACCACCCAGCTTTCCTCTGGGTCTTGTCCCTGATCCTCTGTGCTGGGGCCTGGGCACCCTCCGACTGCACCCCTGAGGCTCTGGGAGGGGGCCTTCCTGGGTCAGTGCACGCCCACAGCGACTCTTGCCTTGCCTTGATTTTCACATCCGCAATTTGTGCAATGCCCTCGCGGTTTGAGCTGAGCTTCACTTAACGGACGGGGGATGGGCCGTGGGCAGGGTGCGGAAGGACCGCAGTCCGAAGCATCTTAGCCCTCAGTGGTTACAGCACCTGCGTTCCTCACCTGGCCCTCCGTCCCGTCAGCTTCCTGGGTGCACTTCTCTCCTCCTTAGTGCCGCACCGTACCTGCCTCGGGGAGGGGCGTGGACACGCAGCGGGTACCCAGGGATACACACTATCTTAGACTGATCGACACCCTACAACCCAGTTCCCCATTCAGCTTCCTCTGAACTGAAACCCCCTTGGCTTCTTGGTCACTGTGATGGGGCAAAGCCAGAAACTTCTGTAAACTTGACTTAAAAAAAAACCAGCCAAGTTCTCACACACCACAGAGGGACACAGAAATCCAGGCAAAGGTTGCTACGTTAAATCATCAGTTCACTGCAGCCCCCGGCTCTTGGTCAAAGATGGCGAGAAAACGTCCAGAGGACACCACGCAGAGCATGAGATCATCAGTGCTATAACGCATCATGTTCAGACATTACCTGGTTTAACTCTCACCCCCGTTGTACGAGGCAGCTCCTGGTCCCCTCACAGAAGTGGCCGGAAGACCAAAGTCCAGTGAAATCTCATTCTTTCACTTTACTTGTTGCCTTGATTTTTTTTTTTAAGTCGAGGCAAAGTTCACATGGTATAAAATTCGCCCTTTTAAAGCGTACAGCTCAGCAGCACTTAGCACATTCATAATGTTGTGTATCCCACCACCTCTCTCTGGTTCCAGAACCTTCTCATCGCTCCAAAAGGAGACCCCGTCCCCATGAGCTGTCACAGCCCCACCAGAGTCCCTCCAGCCCCCAGACACCGTGAACCCATTCTGTCTCCGTGGACTTGTCCGTTCTGGTTGTTTCCTATAAATGGAATCATGCCATGTTTTGCCTTTTGTACCCACCTTCCCTCTTTTGTTGCTTTTCCCCGGGCTCGGTTTTCTTTCCTCTTTTAAAGATTTCAGCTTTACACAGATGTCATCTGGAAAGGAGGTACTGAGACCATGTCTCAGAACAACATCTCTCAAATTCGAGGCGCACGCAGGAAACCCCTCGCAGGGCCGTGGGTCCATGGGAGACCCTTGCACAAGCTGGCGTTGTGATGTGGCTGTGGTTCCGGGGGTGGCACGGATCACTGTGGTCGCGCAACACACGGACACGCAGTGCCACGCCACCCTCTTCCACAGCATCTGTAACCTGGGCAGGCCGCCCGCTCTGCAGGACACACAGCTCCACGGAGGCGTCCCACCCGAGCCTTTGGACTGAATCCAAGCCACGGCCCAGGCCCAGGCTCGAACAGGGAACGCCGCAAACTCCCACCCTAAGCTGACTCCCCGGGACTCTGATTCAGACCTGACAACGCAGCTTCCCGTGCTACGTACAGACGTACCCGCCGCCGATAACCATCTTCACCTGACCGCCCTTCACCCCGCGGCTTTTAGGGCCCAGGATCGAGGGGGCGGACTGGCCCACCGCAGCGCGCTCGCCCCTGCCAACCCGCGCCCGTCCACGCTGCCGCCCGGCGCTCCCACACCTGGCCGACCTGACAGCGGAGTCTCCTCCTCGTCCGAGAGCAAGCGCCCGCTTTGCGCGACAATTGCAGCTCGGCTCAATATCTTCTTCTTTTTTTTTTTTTTTCCTCCTTGAGTTCCTCCCCCGCCCGTGGTGTCTCTCATTACAAGGAATTGGGGAAGCCTCGTGGTGGACTTGCCCGCCTTCACCACAGACACGGGCAAGGTCCCCTCCCTTAAAGTCGCAGCAGCTCACGAGGTCGCTCCGACCGGCTGCGAGGCGGGCCCTCGTCTCACCGCCCGATCTGGGCACCGGCGCCGAGCAGGCCATCCTGCTAACAGCTGGGCCAGACCGCGCGCCCGGCCGCCTTCACGTGTTCGGTGGAGAGCAGCCCCTTCCCTGCTCGCCTTCGCAACCGAGCCAGCTCTGTGCAGGTGCTCAGAACCTTCCTGAGTGTCCCAGGGATGTAGGAGCAGCCGGGGGGGCGGGGGGGGGGGTGGTGGCCAGCGGCTTCCCGGCTCGTGATGGGGCAACGCTGAACAGAGGCGGTCGTGGGGGCTGCTGCGGACACAAACGCAGCTCTGGACGGACGTCCCCGAGGAGGGCCCCTCACAGGAGGCGGTGTGGCGTCTCACGGGGCTACCCCCCCCCCCCCGGGTGGGAGGGAGAGATGATGTCTCCCGAGCCAACTGGGCCTTCCGGGCTTCAGACACGCAGGAACGCCGGTGCCGGATCAGAGTTTGGGAAAGAGGAGGTCCCGGCAAAGGGGGTGGAGCTGGGGAAGGCTCAGTCCTGCCTTGTTTCACCGGCTTCCCTGCTGAGCCCTGAAGGGGAGGCGTCCATCAGGGGGCTGGAGGCAGGGGTCGGCCTCAAGGGAGAGATCTGAGCAGCGGACGTCCTCCTGAGCTTCCTTCCTCCGCAGCTTCCTTCCTTCCGGGCCCGACTTCCGTTCCTGACTCTTCCAGGATTTCAGTGGCTGCAGGGTGAACACACCTGGGTAGTAAAGAGCTACCTCAGCGGCCCTTTGCACACTCTGCCCGCTGCAAAGAAAGGCCTGGCCCTTGACCAGCTCCTGGGAGCTCACCTATGAACCCTTGGAACACCGCGCCTTGTTTGCCTAGAGCCCTGGGTCACGCCCAGTGGTCTGTGTTCCAGTGGGGGTGACGATGGGACCGCGGGTCACGCCACATCCAGACCTCGGGAGGGGCTGGTGACCGAGTAACTCGGGTCAGCCATGCGGACGCCCCGTGCTGCGCGACCGAGCCCACTAAAAAGGCTGGGCGCCAAGGCTGCCTGAACTTCCCCGTCGACAAGCACCCCATGCCTGTCAGCAGGCGTCATCGCTGGGAGAAGCAAGCCCTGTCCAGGCACCCCCCCCCCCCAGGGAGACGACTCCCAGAAGCCTCGTCCCCCCTGGACCCTCTGCTCCCGGCCTCCTTTGCCCTGGGTGATTTCACTCTGGACCCCTTTGCCGTATGAAACCAGAACTGTGAAGGGAGCGGTCTCGCTGATTTCCGCAGGTCCTTCTAGGGCATCGTAGAACCCGGGGGGGGGGTCTCAGGGACCCCGACACACTGCCTGTTTGCCGCCGTGCAGGCCGCTATGTCTGGTCAAGCATGACACACACAAGAGAAGGTGAATAACTAAAGGTCCTGCACAAGCGACAGCGTGATGGTTCTCGGGACCCCCTGGTGTTGCATCTTTTTTTTTTTTAATTAATTTTTATTGGAGTAGAGTTGCTTTACACTGTTGTGTTAGTTTGTACCGTGCAGCAAAGTGAATCAGCTATATGTATACACATATCGCCTCTTTTCTGGATTTCCTTCCCATGTAGGTCACCACAGAGCACCGAGCAGAGTTCCCTGTGCTACACAGCAGGTTCTCATTAGTTACCTATTTTTATACATAGTAGTGTATAGATGTCCATCCCAATCTCCCAAGTCATGCCGCCCACCTTTCCCCCTGGGTACGCACACATCTGCTCTCTACGTCTGTGTCTCTATTTCCGCTTTGCCACTAAGTTTTTTTTTTTTTTTTTTTTTTGCGGTACGCGGGCCTCTCACCACTGTGGCCTCTCCTGCTGCGGAGCACAGGCTCTGGACGCGCAGGCTCAGCGGCCACGGCTCACGGGCCCAGCCGCCCCGCGGCATGTGGGATCTTCCCGGACCGGGGCACGAACCCGCGTCCCCTGCATAGGCAGGCGGACCCTCAACCACCGCGCCACCAGGGAAGCCCTGCCAGGAAGTTCTTCTGTATCATCTTTCTAGACTCCAGAATCTGCGTTTCTCTTTCTGACTTAGTTCACTCTGTATGACACTCTCTTGGTCTGCTTTTCCTCTTCTGTGCTTTTCCCTGGCTTTTTCAGATTCGCTCAGAGTTCCACCAGGGTGTGGACAACGGGAAGGAGAGCAAAGGAGATGCTGCCTGGTCTTGGGTGTCTTGGAAGGGTCCTTCTGGGACAGGCCGGGGAAAGCATGCGGGGTGGGGCGGGGGCATAGGCGCCAGAGTCCTCTCTAGGGACCCCCAACTTCACAGGGCTTCTCCCCATTAGACTGTCACTTCAGCACAATGCACTGTGTGTTCTCATTTTCACTTTCTCTCTTTGGGGCTTGGGAGTGTCGTTTTGTTTTTTTCCCACACAATACATTTTACCCTTTATTAAAGGGTAAGTGTAACGTTTGTCATAGGTCACATTCTGAGAACTGAATGTGGACCTGGATGATCACACTGCAGCCTTCCAGGAACTCACAAAGGAGGAGGAAAGGTTAAACCATTCCCAAGAGCTCCAGCCCTCCGGTCCAGTGCTGCTCCGGGCATCAGGGTGGGGCGGGTTGGAAGCACCCCAGGGCCCGGGGACAGGGCCACCGAGGCTGGGGACTCAGCAGCCATCACGCGCTCCAAGGAAGCGTGCGCCCTCACTCCTTCTTTTTTGTCGAGAATATTTTGGCTCTTCTGGATCCCTAGCATTTCTGTGTGAATTTTAGGATCAGCTTGTCAATTTCTGCAAAAAAAAAAAGGGCAACTGGGCTTTTTGAAGGGATTGCAGTGAATCTGAAGACCACGTGCAAGATTTCAGAGGTGTCGGCGTCTTAAGAAGATTAAGGCTTCTGATCGAACACAGGATGTCTTTCTATTTATTTGGGTCTTCTCATCCCTTTCAGCAAAGCTTTGTCGGTTTCAGTGTATAAATCTTGCACCCTTTGGTTAAACTGATGTTATTTATTTATTTATGGGTAAAATTACTCGTCTGTAAAAACGGATGTAGTCTGTTCTTTTGGATGCTATTGCAAACAGGCTTGTTTTCTTAATTTCATTTGTGGATGGCCCATCGCACGTGTGTGTTTACGCGTGCATGTCGTATCCTGCAGCCAAGCTGAATCTGTGTATTAGTTTGAAGAATTTTTTAGTGGATTCCTTAAGATGTTCTATATATAATAGCCATCCGCAAATACATATAGTTTTACTTCTCTTTTCTGATCTGCACGTTTTAAAAAGATTTTTTTTATTGAAGTAGACTTGGTTTACAATGTTGTGTTAGTTTCGGGTGTACAGCAAAGTGATTCTGTCACACATGTATCTATTCTTTTTCAAATTCTTTTCCCATTTGGATTATTACAGAGTATTGAGTAGAGTTCCCTGTGCTGTACGGTAGGTCCTTGCTGTTTATCTATTTTATATATAGTCGTGCGTGTCTGTTAATCCCAAACTCGTAATGTATCCTCCTCCCCCTCTTCCCCTTTGCTAACCATGAGTTTGCTTTCCATGTCTGTGGATCTATTTCTGTTTTGTAGATAAATTCATGCGTATTACAGTTTGGATTCCACCTGTAAGTGCTATCATAGGGTACTGATCTCTCTCTGTCTGCCTGACTTCAGTCAGTGTGATCATCTCTAGGTCCATCCGTGTTGCTGCAAGCGGCAACAGCCTCCTTGTGTCTCTCTTGATCTTGGGGACAAAGCTTTCACTCTCTCCTCACTGAGTAGGACGTGGGCTGTGGGTAGATGCCCTGTAGCAGGTTGAGAAAACCCCCTTCGACGTCCCACGTTTGTCGACTGTTTTTATCCTGCAAGGGTGCTGGTTTAGCCCAGGCTGTCCTCTCTGCCCACAGAGCCCTCTGTCACCTCCTTGCTCACTCAAGACACCGGATAATTTACAAACCCATCCCTGTCCTCAGGCCCTACTCCCGCTCCTTTTCTCCACAGGGATTAAACCTTACATCTTCTATATAATGTGCTTTGGAAAACTTAGCTGCGTTTCTGATTCTCTGGTTGCCCGGCTTGGGGTAGGGAATCTTGGCTGTAGGCACAGCCCCTGGAAGGCGGCTGGAAGATCATCGTGAGTGTCCATTTGCTGAAAGAATGGAGGAAAAGAAAGAGTGGATTAATGAATGAGTAAAAGAAAGAAACAGGGCAGCTGATGAACATTTGTGGAATCCGCACAGGGCTGTCCCATGACTGTCATATGATTTTCCTCATCTCTGTTCCTTTTCGAAATATTCCAAATGTTGATGAGAAACAATTAAACATTCTCTTCTTAATCTTTTTTCCTGATGAGAACCAGGTTATGTCTTTCTTTTTCTTATACTAAAAGTTTATTGAATAAAGAACACTCTCCAGAACACACGATCATATGGACTAGGTCTACATTACATGCAATGAGGCTGAACATGACAGTAGTTTAACACGGAATGTCAAACAAATTACTATTTCTCATTGTACAAAACTGCCTATGTAGTTGACATGCAAGAAGAAAAGTATGTTACTCTGCATTTTCACTAATCATCCGTGATGAATTTTAAAAAGGCATTTGAAGAAACTGGTAGATTTCCTTAGGATAGATTTCAAATAAATTAGTTACATGTGTACTACTGAAACTTCTTTCAACCTCTCCCGCATTCCAAAGAAAATCTTAGTGCAAACATTGAAGTTGCTGGTTACTCCAAAAGACTGTCAAACTCAGGTTATGTCTTTCTGTGCGCGTCATGTTGAAAAAATTGCAAGATGCTCATTCCTTCTATTTATTTATTTTTGGCTGCATTGGGTCTTCATTGCTGCGCGCAGGCTTTTCTCTAGTTGCGGCGAGCCGGGGCTACTCTTCGTTGCGGTGTGCGGGCTTCTCATTGCGGTGGCTTCTCTTGTTGCAGAGCACGGGCTCTAGGCGTGCAGGCTTCAGGAGTTGTGGCTCGCAGGCTCAGTAGTTGTGGCTTGATGGCTCTAGAGCACAGGCTCAGTAGCTGTGGCATCCTCCTGGACCGGGGCTCGAACCCGTGTCCCCTGAATCGGCAGGCGGACTCTTAACCACTGAGCCACCAGGGAAGTCCCGCGCGTTCGTTTTCAAAGGAGTCCTGATTGAGGCAGTGGGGTGAGGCTCCCTCCGTACACGAGATTAAGTGATATTCAGGAACACTGGCAGGAGCGTTTTTGAAATGTCCACCTCCCTGAGGTTAGAAAAATGGGGATGCACTTCAGTGCAGGCTGAATTGTTTACAAAAGGTGGTTTTTCGAAGTAACTCAGACAAAGCACATATCATATGATATCACTTATACGTGGAATCTAAAAAAAGAGTACTAATGAACCTATTTACAGAACGGAAATAGAGTCGCAGATGTAGAAAAAAAACTTGTGGTTACCAAAGGGGAAAGGGGGTGGGGGAGGGATACATTGGGGGATTGGGACTGACATATACACACGACTATATATAAAATAGATAGCGAAGAAGGACCTACTGTACAGCACAGGGCACGCAGTACTCTGTAATGACCTATATTTGTGAAAAGAATCTAAAAAAGAGTGGAGGGCTTCCCTGGTGGCGCAGTGGTTGAGAGTCCACCTGCCGATGCAGGGGACGCGGGTTCGTGCCCTCGTCCGGGAGGATCCCACGTGCCGCGGAGCGGCTGGACCCGTGAGCCGTGGCCGCTGCGCCTGCGCGTCCGGAGCCTGTGCTCCGCAACGGGAGAGGCCACAACGGTGAGAGGCCCGCGTACAGCAAAAAAAAAACCAAACAAACAAAAAACAAACAAACAAACAAAAAATAAAAAAGAGTGGAGATATATATATATACACACATATCTATCAATCAATCAATATATGTATGTATAACTGATTCACTTTGCTGTACAGCAGAAACTAAAACAACACTGTAAATCAGCTCTACCCCAATAAAAATTTAAAAAATAAAATGATTAAACCGTATTAAAAGACAAAAATAAATAAAAATTTTAAAAATGCAAAGAAAACACCCCCCTGCAAAGCGGCTTTTTCTAAAGCACGTTTGGGGCAGCCAGTCTGAAAGTCACAGCTGTAACAGAAACGGTGAGGCGCTGAGTGTCTCCATTGGGATGGTTTTTACTGACGTCACTCCCTGGAGCAGCTCCCCTGACACTGGTTAACGAACAGGGCCACGGCGATGACTCACGGGCCTGCAGCCAGTTCTACCCACACCCCGGCTGCGCGACGCCCACACCCACGGAAGCCCGACGTGCCCCCCGCGTAAGAACACTGAGGTGCCGGGCGCCGGGTGTGCCTTCAACAGGGACGGGTGCTGGGGGTGCATTTACCACCCAGGGTGGACGCTCCCCTTCCCCCCGCCGACATCGGGGTGCTTCATGGGGCCCCCAGCTTGCAAAGAGCTTCCCGCGTCTAAAGCCCAGTTGCTGATACACAGCGCCAGAGATCACAGTCGGGACAGCAGACGGGTGAGGACCCGTCTTCCGCCTTCCTTTTCCACGTCAAACCCGCCTTCCTGCAGCATCGAATTCTGCTTGACGCTATTTCACACCAGAGCTGCCCTCCCGCCGCGCCTCCTGTGGAATGTGCTCTTTACACAGGTTGGTTGGTGTGCCCAGCGGGCGGGGGAGTTTGCTTTCCTAAGTCCAGGGGACACTTGGTGATGTCTGGGGACATTTTTGGTTATCACAACCGGGAGGGGGAGATCCTGGCACGTGGCGGGTGGAGACCAGGGAAGCTGCTCCACAGCCCACAGGGCCCGGGACGCCTCACATCAGAGAGTCACCCAGCCCCAGATGTCAGTAGCGCTGAGGCTGAAACCCTGACTTAGCATCAGAGACTTTATCTATCATCTGTCTATCTGTCTATCTGTGTATCTGTCTATCCATCATCTAGCCATCATTCATCTGTCATCTCTATCGATCATGCATCTATCCATTTATCAGGCTGTCACTTCTCTGTCTGTCTGTCTGTGGCAGTGGTTCCACACCAGAGATGACTTGGCCCCCAGGGGACAAATAATGTCCAGAGGTGTTTTTAGTGTCACACTGGGGGTGGGGGGAGCTCCTGGCACGTGGCGGGTGGAGACCAGGGAAGCCGCTCCGCAGCCCGCAGGGCCCGGGACGCCCCGCATCAGAGGGTCCTCCAGCCCCAGATGCCCGTCGGGTGGGGCTGAGAAGCCCACCCCAGGCGCTGGGTGAGCCTGTCCGCTTCCCGACACCCGCTCCCGCCTGCCCCCCAGAATCACACGTTTCCTCCTTCCCCCGACTCTCCTCCAGAGCAGAGAAGGGGGGTGGGAGAAGCAAGCCAGTCGCACTTCCGGAGGAAAACAGACGCGAGGGCAGCAGCTGCTTAAGAAGCAGGGCCTCTGTGGGTGAACGTTCTGGGGAGGCTGTAGCCCGGCAAGTGGTAGCATCTCTGTCCCCAGAAATGGAAGCAGGTACTTGGAGACACATTTCCAAATAGCCCCACCTCCTCCCAACTTCCAGAAGGAGCATCGTCAGGCCACAAGAAGGCTGGGCTCGGTTGCTCTCCTTAAATGCCTGGGTTTGTGGGTTTTAGGTTTTATTTTCGTTTTATTTATTTTATTATGATGATGGTTTTTGACACGCAGCATGCGGGATCTTAGTTCCCTGACAAGGGACCGAACCCGTGCCCCCTGCAGTGGAAGCGCAGAGTCCTAACCACTGGACGTCCGGGGAAGCCCCTACTTTATTATTTTTTTAATTGAAGTATAGTTGACTACTAATATTGTATGAGTTCTAGGTGTAGAGCAAAGTGATTCAGTTATACGTGTATTGTTTTTCAGATTCATTTCCATTGTAGATTATTACAAGATGCTGAACATAGTCCCCTGTGCTATGCGGTAGGTCCTTGTTGCTTCCTCGATTTTATATATAAGAGTGTGTGTCTGTTAATCCTGAACTCCCAGTTGATCCGTCCTCCACCCCCTTTCCCCTTTGGTAACCATACGTTTGTTTTCTATGTCTGGGAGTCTTTCTGTTTTGTAAATAAATTCACCTGTATCATTTTTTTAGATTTCACATATGACTGATATCATATGGTATTTGCCTTTCTCCTTCTAACTTACTTCACTCAGTATGACAATCTCTAGGTCCATCCATGTTGCTGCAAATGGCATTATTTTGTACTTTTTCATGGCTGAGTAATATTCCATTGTATAGATGTACCACATCTTCTTTATCCACTCCCCTGTCGATGGGTTGTTTCCATGTCTTGGCTACTGTAAATAGTGCTACGATGAACACTGGGATGTGTGTGGACCTTAAACTTTTGCAACTGCTTTTCCTTAGGGAGGTAAATCGGGCCACCCCAGGAGCAGAGAGAGGAAGTCTCCACACCCATCACTAACCTGGCTTCAGGAATGGGCAGACAATTTTACGTGTCTCCTCATGTAAACTTGGGTTCTACCCGGAAGGTGAGACTTGATCAGAGAAGAAATAAAATCGTAGGATGAGTCCCTGAGGTTTTCCCTGAAGGAATGAGCATGGTGTCCACCGTCTCCTTGGCTTTCTAGATGACGGCTACAAAGGTGACACTGATTGAGGTGTTCTGGAAACTTCCACCCCGCTCTGACCAGCAAGGCAAAGGAGGATTCTGCCAGGACCAATGCACTGGAAGAACCCTGGGGCCTCACTTGCACCTCCGGCCCCTGTTTACCTCTCAACCAAGGTTCTTCTGTGCCTTGGTCTCTTCCCAGGTGTGCTGAAGCAAGGAGAGGCTTCTTCCTCCCCCTGGAAGATGCACCCAAGACACACAACACATCAGATTCCACAGGGCACACAGAATCCTTTCCTTCTGCTCTCACTCCACGGCGCATGGTGGGCCTTTGCCGTTACACTTGCTCCCCGGCCCAGCAGCCAGCAAGCCCCCACAGCATCTCCTGCACCTTGAAGATCAGCTGACAAGTGTCCTGGTAGCACATCGGTGCTCCATCGTCACAGGGCTTCTCCTCTGAGCGTCTCTCTCTGTGTCTTCTCTTCTCATAATGACACCGGTTACACTGGATTAAAGACCCACCCTCAGAAGCAGCCTCAATGTCCATGGACAGACAAATGGGTACAGAAGATGCAGTACGTATATACGAGGGAATATTACGCAGCCATAAAAAAGAATGCAATTATGCCATTGGCAGCGACATGGATGGACCTAGAGATGATCACACTAAGTGAAGTCAGACACAGACAAATATGATATCACTTATATGCGGAATCTAAAAAAAAAAATGATACAAAGGAACTTATTTACAAAAACAGGAACACACTCCCAGATATAGAAAACAAACTTATGGGTACCAAAGGGGAAAGGGAGGGGGAGGGATAAATTAGGAGTTTGGGAGTAACAGACACACACCACTGTACATAAAATAGATAAACAACAGGACCTACTGTATAGCATGGGGAACTCTACTCAATATCTTATAAAAAATATATAAAAACAAGGAATTACCATAAAGCAGAGGGAACTATTCATATCTTGCAATAACCTATAATGGAAAATAATCTGAAAACAAATTATATATATATATAAATAAAGTTTAAGGTCGATAGACATAAGCAAGACCCATTCTTAAAAACGTTAAGACTCGGGCTTCCCTGGTGGCGCAGTGGTTGGGAGTCCGCCTGCCGATGCAGGGGACGCGGGTTCGTGTCCCGGTCTGGGAGGATCCCACGTGCCGCGGAGCAGCTGGGCCCGTGAGCCATGGCCACTGAGCCTGCGCGTCCGGAGCCTGTGCTCCGCAACGGGAGAGGCCACGACAGTGAGAGGTCCGTGTACCGCAAAAAAAAAAAAAAAAAAAGTTACCTGTGTGGGCTTCCCTGGTGGCGCAGTGGTTGGGAGTCCGCCTGCCGATGCGGGGGACACGGGTTCGTGCCCCGGTCCGGGAAGATCCCACGTGCCGCGGAGCGGCTGGGCCCGTGAGCCGTGGCCGCTGAGCCTGCGCGTCCGGAGCCTGTGCTCCGCAAGGGGAGGGGCCACAGCGGTGAGAGGCCTGCGTACCACAAAAAAAAAAAAAAAAAAAAAAAAAAAAGTTAAGACTCTTCTTCCCAACCCTAATTTACAGAAAGAACTGAAAAGCCTCAGCAGAGATGAAAAGAACAAGAAAATACATCGACCAACATGGCAAGACAGAGTCAAAATCACGCAGTGCATAATCTGGACCGAAGAAAGACAGGGCAGGACCCAGAGGACAACATCCCCTGCCCAGCCCATCAGGAGAACGTGCTGGACACACAGTCAGAAATGCCAAAACAAAACCAACTGGGACCCACACCCTCCAGGATGCCTGAAGGGAAATGTGACCTCCTTACTTTCAGGTCCTGCCTTTGAGCTACATTTCTCTCCAACTTCCTGAGAGGCAGGACTTAGGCTGGTGCCGGCCCACTACTCTGGGTCCGCTGGAGGGGTCGCTCCTGGGGGAGGGGTCGCTCCTGGGGGAGGGGTCGCTCCTGGGGGAGGGGTCGCTCCTGGGGGACGGCTCGGACAGAGCGCAGTGCTCCTGGGCCACCTCTGAGCTGCCCTCAGGAGACATTCCGGGGCTCCGGACGTCCCTCCCCACCCTGGGGCCTCCCGGGGGTTGGCCTGTGCCCCGCAGGCTCACAGCTCCGCCTCCCTCACCACTCCCACCCGAGCCCAGCTCTCCTGCAGCGGGTTTGCAGAGAGCGCTACTGACCCCTAGTGACCAAAACTTCCAAAGAAAGCACAAACCCCAGGACACGATGCCGGCCAGCCAGCCGGGCTCCCAGCCCAGCAAGGTAAAGAGCTTTCAGCAGAGACCGCCCCTCCCAAGTTCCGCCCAGCAGGACCTGAGTGCAAAGGCCTTCCTTGTAGCTCAGGAGTTGCTGAGTCAGAAGATGCAGGAAGAACCTGGTTGCTTTGGTGGCTGGCTGGGTGGTCAGAGCTGCTCTGGCCCATGTCCCCTGGCGTGGGTTTAATTGTCCCCCCCAAAGATGTACTGAAATCTGACTCCCTGGTACCTGTGACTTTGACCGCACTGGGTAATAGGGGTTTTGCAGATGTAAAGAGTTGCGATGAGGGCCCCAGGGTGGGTCCTTCATCTGCCTGCACCGGCGTCCTTCAAAGAAGAGACAAATGCAGCTACGGATGCGTCTCAGAATTCCAGTGGAAGGACACTGCTGGCCTTTACGTCCGGTGTTCCCTGCGCACCCCTCCACGCAAGGGTGGACAGCTCAGACCCCAGGGCGACGGCCCTGAATCTGTCTCGCCCATCTGTCTCGTTGCTGCCCTCCCCTCATTGGAAAGGTCTCTCTGGTTTGGGGATCAGCGACAATATAGGGTGTTTTTCGGGGGGTTGCATCTTTTGAAACCCCGAAATCTTCCAGGGGACGCTGAGAACTGGGTTTCTGTTGGGAATCGGTCTGTTTCTGATGATATTCACCCGGCCATGGGTAGACCCTGGTCCCTGTGGGCGGGGGGCTCAGGGGTTCAGGGTGAAGCTTGGGGGCAGGTGCTCTGGGCAACCCCTCCAGGAAGGGCATCATATTTAGGGTGCTTTTGGCTCCAAGAAACGGTAAAAGTTAAGCTGCCCGCCAGGGAGCGGGGGCGGGGGGGTGGGCATCCTGTCCTGGGGTTTGTGCCTTGACTGGGAAGTTCTGGTCACTAGGGGTCAGTAGCGCTCTCTGGAAACCCGGTCCAGGCGAGCTGGGGTCTAAGAGCTGCAGGCAGGGAAGGGGGCCTCCCTCATCACAGGACTCAGAAACCCATCTTTGGCAAAGCAGGGGTGGTGCCCCATCGTGGATGGCTCGGCGTAAGCCGTGTGGGATCGGGATGTGCCCCTCGCTCGTGGGAGAGGTACCACTGGGCACAGGGGTGGGTTTCTCAGAGGCCCCCAGATTCTCTTCGGAATGCAGAAACTATTCTTCCCGGGGACGCCCTGTGAGGCGACCCGGGAGAGAAATCGTTGGCCGTTCCGTTTTCGGGTTTCCAACCTCGGCCAGACACCACGCCGCGAGGGGCTGGTAAGTGACCACGTGAGGGCGCAGAGAGAAGCTCTCGCCCAAATTTGGAGCCCGAGAGAGGCCACCGGGCCCAACCAAGGAGGCCTCCTTCTTCTATTTGCATTTTTTCTCCCACACCAGCACTACTCTCCAGCAGGGCGGCTGCAGCACAGGCTCGGTAACGGTGTTGGGTTTTTGTTGCTTTAATTTAAATGGGAGAATCGCATGCGTGCTTATCTCCCGGGCTTATCTCCATTGTTGCTGCAGTTTCGGAAACTCCCTCCCAGGCCCCGGTGCTGTGTCTGAGCGGAGCTTCTGTTCCTGGAAAAGCGGGTAACCCGTGGGCAGACGTCAGATGCACGGGAGATTGCGGGAGGACCGGGGAGGGGCTCACAGTGCACAGAGCACCCCGCACCCCTCGAGAGGGCGAAGCTCTGAGAGGCGCGCTGACGGCCTCGGCCGGTGCGCGGCTGTGTCTGGGGGTCTGCGTGGCCCTTCGCTCTGGGCCCTCCCGCTGCGCCGCGCCCCCAGCTCACACCCCCGCGGCCTCGGTTTTATCGCTGGCCTGGGATGCGGTGTTGGCTTCCTCTTGTGTTTCTTGCTTTTGAATCTTGTCGCAGGAGAAGCAGCAAAGATCCATGTTCAGCCTTCTTGCACTCTCGCACCCGCGTCTGCTGCACACAGGCAGCTTTAGGGTTCCCCGATTTCTGACGACGCCAGGGCTCACTCCAGAGACCCCCTATCACCTCAGATACCCATCCCTCACCCCAGAGACCCTCAGGCTGACCCCACATCTCTGTCAGTCACCCCAGGGGTTCCCCCATTCAACCCAAATTTCCATCCCTCACCCCAGAGACCCCCATTCACCCTACATTTCCATTCCGCATCCCTCAAGACCCCGAAAATCACCCCAAATTTCTATCAATCACCCCAGAGACCCCCCCAGAATCACCCCAAATTTCCATCCCTTATCCACAGTCCCTGAGGCTTGCTGACAACTTCCAGGATGGGAGGGTTGGAGCTTTTCTACCGGGAGAGGGCTGTGTGTCAGCAACTCAGCGTTAGTCTCTGCTTGAAAAACCTCCTCGGTCTAGAGCCTCGGGGGCCCTGGGGTACACCCACCGTGGGTGGGAAGTAAAACTGTATTCTCCACAAGGTGCTGAGGTCTACGCGGAACTTAGAGACCACCACTCACTTTGCCCTCGGTCCTTTCCCTCCAGCCCATAAACCTTTTATGACCTCCCTTTTCCAGGGGACGAGACAGCTGGGATGGAGGGGTCCCGGGACGGAAGCATCAGCAGCCCACGGGGCAGCTTAAAAACGCGGAGCCTCAGGTCCCAGGCGGATCCACCGCTGGGAACCTGCATTTTCCCCAGACCTCCCCTCCGCGTGGGCCAGGCGCACTCGCTGTTTGAGAATCTCTGCTTATCCCACATGAGCTCTCGCCTCTCCTCAATTCTCTATTTCCCGCCCAGCTTCTTTGCAGAGTTTCTCCTTCTGTGAAACCAAAGCGGAGGACAGAGTCCTGTGTCCACGTGGCTGCAGAGACGCACTCTGCTGTCTCATGATCCCCGGTGGTGGATTACTAACCACTTACTGTGTCTCCCGGGAGGGCTGCTCTGGGGGATGTCCAGGTCCTTCCCGGGGGACAGTGAACCGCTTCTGAGATGCGGACAAAGCTCTGAAAGAGAATGTCAGGGACTGCTTTGTGTGCCCACTAAAAAAGAAAAATAATAACCGGAGTACGCAAGACCAGAAAGATCCATGTCTTTGCCAGACACACATATTGGCTGCTTTGGATGAACCCCCGCTAAGCAGTGTACACAACTTTAATTGCATTTTCCACCCGGGGTGCTTCCATGTAAATGAAATGGACAAGAGAGCTGGCAGCCCAAGTACCCGAAGCCACAGGGATGTGGGTTCCAGGGCTGCAGGCGTTTTGGGTGAGGGGGCAGAAATACATCAGCAGCAAGTTCAGTGTTATTGCCCCCATTTTCCACCTGCCATCCTATCTAAGGCACAATCTGGAAATGCAAAGGTCGTGTTTTCTCCCCCAGTCTGGGGCATCATTGCACGGCCCCCGGAGGTTTTAGGAATCCCGCGTTAAGGAATCAATGGATCACTTGATCCCAAGGTAATTTCTGCAGCCTTTCTAGGTGCTTAACTCTGGTTAATAACCGTGGCGTTTCACGGTTCATACCTGCTTAAGTGCGCCTGGGTCGTCGGCTCCAAGGAGCTCGAAGGAGCTTGCAGCTGCCGGGCCCTGCAAACAGTCCCAGGACCAAGCTGGGGAGGGCTGTGTGTGTGTGTTGGGGGGAGGGGGGGGGAGTAGGGACACAGCTTCCCAATTTTTCCAAACCAGGAGAGCAAAAGTTTGCGGGGCCGCCCGGGGATTCCAGAAAGCCCTCTCTGAGCCCGTCGATTAAGTTCTCCGTGTGCTTCCAAAGGTTACAAAAGCTTGTTTCACTAAGTCAGCCTGGGGGTGGGGGGGGGGCAATCCCCTGGAGGGCTGTTTCTTGGGGTAAAATATCCATTTTCAGGGTAAAGAATTTCGGTGTCAGGAGGCCGACGCTTATTTTACAGTTCTTGCATCTTGGGCTGTAATTTCAATCACTTCTATACACGAAAGTTGAAATGTATTCCGAAGCGTGTCTCCTGATCTTTTGGAGGAAGGGCTTATAGTTGGTTTTTTTTTTTTTTTTTTCTCGTGCCCCCTTAAAATGCTAATAAAGTAGGCGAGAAGGCAAAGGGCCAAGACATGTCTGTAGCCACTAGGAACCTGCTTAATGCTGATAGAGGAATATTCTGGGCGTTGGCTGCCACGGAGAAGGAAAGACCCACATAACGATCCAAACAACAGCGAAGAAAAGATGTGATTTCCTGGGGAAAGAAATGTTCGCTGTCCTGCATTTTAGAGCATCGAACTGCTCATTCGCGGGGGTGGGGGGCGGGCAGGTCCAAGCAGTGAGGACACACCACCGGGCTGGCTGGCGACCCCAGAGTCAGACGCGGCTGTGACTGGAAAGGAGTCTACACATCCCGGAAACACCCATAAAGCCATCCCCGCCCAGCTCCCCGCGGCCAATCCCAGAAGACGACGTTTGCCGCAGAAGGGAAGCAGGAGCCACGAGAAGTGGGGGGGGGAAGACGCCACGGCTAAGCGTGGCTTAATGTCACACGAAGCTCAGTGCCAAATAAGGGCCAGTTGTACCTAAGGCATGACCTGTCGAGTCACTTTTCTGCTGTGTTACAAACATTGGAGACCTTAGGCTTTTCCTACTGTTGGCCTTTCCTTCCACCGTCGGGTTCTTCCTCTAAAAGAAAACTCTTTATATATTTCAGAGGGAGAACGTATTCTTGGAAAAACTGATGTTTAATTGTGATAAAAACACACAACATAAAATTTCCCATCTTAACCATTTTTAGGTGCACAGTTCAGGGGCACTAAGTATATTCACCTTGTGTCACCATCCCCCCCGTCCGTCTCCAGAACTTGTTCATCTTCCCAAACTGAGGCTCTGTCCCCATGAAACACTCACTCCCCCTCCCTCTCCCCCAGCCCCTGGATCCACCACCTACTTTCTTTTTTATAAATTTATGTATTTGTTTGGCTGCGTTGGGTCTTTGTCGCTGTGCGCGGGCTTTCTCTAGCTGCGGCGAGCGGGGGCTACTCTTTCTCGCAGTGTGTGGGCTTCTCACTGTGGTGGCTTCTCTTGTTGCGGAGCACGGGCTCCAGGTGTGCGGGCCTCAGTAGTTGTGGCGCACGGGGGTTTAGTAGCTGCGATCTTCCCGGATCAGGGCTCAAACCCGTGTCCCCTGCATCGGCAGGCGGATTCTTAACCACTGCGCCACCAGGGAAGCCCAAAACAAATAGTTTTTAGCACACCCAAATTATCTCTGTTTTTATTTGGATACAATTCACCCATTTAAAGTACATAATTCAGTGCTTCCCTGGTGGCGCAGTGGTTGAGAATCCGCCTGCCGATGCAGGAGACACGGGTTCGTGCCCCGGTCCGGGAGGATCCCACGTGCCGCGGAGCGGCTGGGCCCGTGAGCCATGGCCGCTGCGCCTGCGCGTCCGGAGCCTGTGCTCCGCAACGGGAGTGGCCGCGACAGGGAGAGGCCCGCGTACCGCAAAAGAAAAAAAAAAAAAAGTTACCTGTGTGGGCTTCCCTGGTGGCGCAGTGGTCGGGAGTCCGCCTGCCGATGCGGAGGACGCGGGTTCGTGCCCCGGTCCGGGAGGATCCCACGTGCCGCGGAGCGGCTGGGCCCGTGAGCCGTGGCCGCTGCGCCTGCGCGTCCGGAGCCTGTGCTCCTCAAGGGGAGGGGCCACAACGGTGAGAGGCCCGCGTACCGCAAAAAAAAAAAAAAAAGAAGTGAGTTTTCTTCAGCTTGTGACGTAAGTAAGCCTGTGCACTGGTCCATGCTCTACACCGATGGTGTCTGCTGGCCCGTCCTTAGACGGAGCCGTTTACGTACCCACATGTGGACAAGGCATCCTTCTCCCAGATCCGGATGCGTAGGCCCCCTGAGTTGCACTTACGGTCCCTCTGAAGCCAATCCCTCCGTTTCCAAGGTTCTGGATCAGCACAGCTGCCCATTTTCAAATCTCTCCTCAAACAAATGAAATAGCAAAGAGCTTCCCACGTGGTTCTGTGCTGTAAAAATGCCGCTGTGCTATGTTCATCGCACCCAGGCCTCTGCGCTCTGCTGGGGCGGGGAAATCCTTCTGTTATGTAGTAGTTCTCAGTACACAGTAAACCCTGACACGCTTTCGCTGAGATGAATCTGATAGCAAGCGCGCGGCTCGTGGCGTTCCGCTGCCCCCCCCCCCCAACCCCCGTGCCTTTCTGAGATCGCATTCAGCAGCGCTTGGCAGATTCAAAAACAGTCCGGAGCCGGAGTAGAGGTGACAGGTCGTGTCACGCTGCACATTCTGACACAATTCGGTACGGCAGAAGCTTGACGTTTAAGGCTGGTGGAACCAACCCTGTGGTTCATGATCATTGCTGGGAGCCCATCTTATCCTGACCTCATGTAAGGATGAGCTGTCTTTTTTTTGGAAATCACGTGGAACCTGATCAAACAGAGATCGCGATTGTGGAGAAATCTGGACGGGTGTGAATTCTTTACAGCTCCTCCCAAGGGGGTTCAATGGCGCTTGAGTCTGGGCTGGCCCGTGGCTTGCGTTGGCCAATCAAAGATAGTGGAAGTGACCGGACCTTGTGGAACATTCCATGCAGTCAAGTCTTCTGGTCAGGGGAGGGACCAGTCAAGCTGTCAGCTACTACTCAGTCCAGAGGCCAGGTGTGTGAGTGAAGCTTCTAGAACATTCCCACTCGTTCGCTCCTCCCGTTGACAATGGACCCAGCCAACACCGAATGGCGCATCTGAGTCCCGTCCAGCCTCTGAATCGGGAGGCACGACAAGCTGCTGTTCGCGGATGCCTCTAAGCTTCCGGGTGATTTGTACCACACCCACAGATCACCGAAATCATTCCCGCATGCAGGCGCAGTGGGCAGAACAGAAGCCATCACAGAAGCACGGACGCTTTCACCTCCATTCACACGCACGTCTTATAACCTCCCTCCTCTTTGCTTTCCTTCCTTGCTGACTCACCCTGCACACCTGCTACGGAGAAAAACGCACAGCCCAGTATCCGTTTGTGGCTTTGAGCGCAGAGGGCGGATGGTGGGAAAGAGGCGGCACGCGGGTTGATGTGTCATCTCCACGAGAGACGACCATGGCCTCCGGTTTTCACTTGCAGTTTGTTTCCATCCGGGAATCCAGAAGGGAGGCGGGGGGGGGGGGCTCGCCTGCCCATCTCCTCCCCCCACCCAGGTTTATGCGCTCGTGAAGGGCAGGACCAGAGAACGTAAGACCTTCCCGCGCAGTTCACCGAGGTAGCACAACCCCGGCCATCATGCTTTTCCCACCTGGTCACCCTTCTTGGAGCGGTCCAGCGTCTCGGAACCGTCAAAACACGGGGGGGGGGGGGGACAGCCTGTCACGGTTTTCCAGGAAGTGCGAGAGGGCACCGCGGATTGCGAACCTCTCTGTGTGCCTCTTTGGTCCCCCCAAAGGTCAAACGCTCTTTCACGTCATTGACCCGGGGAGCTGTGAGAACCCATCTTCCGGGACCACCCGTCTCTGTTCCCATGAACTCCCAATCTCCCGCAAGCCGCCGCGGCATGGCCAAAAAAAAAGAACCTGGAAGCGGGAGGAGTGTCTCGAGTTATCCAGGTGGGCACGAGGGCCCTTACTCGCAAGAAGGAAACAGAAGGTTCAGGGTCAGAGAAGCAGGGGTTGGTGTCACGTGGGGATGTGAGCTGAGGAACGTGGGCGCCTCTAGAAGCTGGAAAGGCAAGAAAAGACAGATTCTCCCCTGGGGCCTCCGGAGGGAGCCAGCCCTGCTCACACCTGGATTTCAGCCCAGGGACAGCAGCGTTGGACCTCTGACCTCCAGACCCCTGACCTGGGGCCAGGAAGACCCGAGTCTCGGCTTGCCCTGCAATAGGCAACTGGAAGTCAATCGGTCGCTGTCTGCTTCTGGGAAACGGAGTCTTCAACTCTACGATGGGGCAATTCGTGTTTGTTTCCTTTGCCCATTGCCTGCTGCCTTCAGGTTCCGTCAGTGGGCATCTGTGAAAGGGCTTCGGCCTGATTTCACAAGCGCAGGTATCACGGCGGGTGTCATGTTTCGGCAGAGTCCCCCCACTCCCGGGGTACGTGTGGACGCAGGCGTGGGGGCCGTCAACGGGCCCCTGAGGAATCCAGGCTTCCTTCTGTGGGAAAAAGCCCACCTACAAATCTCCCCGGTAACAGCTGGGAAACGATTCTCCTTGGGATTCTGCAAGTCCCCAAACTGTGTCCTTTACGGATACCGTGCTGTCCCCTGCTTGGCTTGAGGCCATTGGGAGGGGCCCCAAGCGTCCCTGCTTCTGGGGAGCAGCCAGGAAACCTCGGCAGGATGAGGGCTGCAGGGCCGCGCTTGGACCTCGACCTCCAAACCCGGGATTCTCACGACCCACCAGAGGGTGAGAATCCGGGGTATAGATCGTATCTGATAATGTTGCAAGTGAGACGTATCCGGCGGGGCTGCAGAAGTGCTCCGCGGGGCTGCAAAAATGATCCTGCACTTTTTTTTTTTTTTGGACCGGAGTCATCTTATAAAATAAAGCATGACTGTTTCCTGTAGTCATTTCCCTAGTTTCTTTTCCACATTTTAAAGACGGGGTGACCTCTGTAGGATGAGCTGAGGCGCTGACCTGCTCACTGCCTTCTCCTCCTTCAAGCATGAGGTGTAACTTTCTGCCCTGGGCAGCCTCAGCTCTCTTCCTGCTGGGACATTTGATGGCTTCAGGAGAAACGGAGCTGGGTAAGTCAACGCTGGCAAATGTAGCCATTTGTCTGCCTGAAATGCCCTTTCTTTGAACATCTCTGCTCTTTTCTTTTTATGGTGTCTTTTGCAACTGCGCTGTTTTCTTTGTGAAAGTGACAAGGGCTTACACGGGTTTCTGAGTCTGGGGCAAAGCTCCATTTGCCTATTGCAAAGGACCCACTCTTGATTGAGTTCAGGATTAGGTTTGAATGGAAAAAAAATCAATAGACGAGCCCTTGTCTGCAGAACTGAGAATCTGGGCTGCTCTGTCGTTCTGTCGGCCTCCAAAGAGGTGACAGCCTTTCGTTTAAATTAATATTTACCTTCCCGTGGTGAGATCATGCCGCCACAGTGCCCCCCGAGAAAGACAAGGGCTTCCCCGGTCACCCGTCGGTCTGCGGGGTCATCCTTGAACCCCACGGCTGGCCGTGCCTTCTTAGAATGTGATTATCAACGTCACCTTGCTCTCTGTCCTCAGAGCCTGGCTCCCGGGGCTTTTCCGGAGAACTGTTTGCAGGCTGCATGATCGTCTTACGAGGAGGGGCCGGACGGGAGGAATCCGGTCCCGTCTTGCACTAGACAGCTTCCATTTGCTTTCCAGCTCAGGGCGGCCCGGATGGGAGCTGGCGATGGCACGTTCGTGCCATTTAGCCTCTGCACTGTCCCCAGGCATCACCGCATGCTTGACCGGTCCACGTCCGAGCTGGCCTCTTGCCTTCCTGGTTTGACAGGGTCCCTAGGGGCCTTCTTTGCTGCAGCCCTGGGCTTGCAAACTGGGTATCAAGTGGACACGGTGAGGAGGGTGAGAGAGCCTGGATGCGGGGTGTCCCCAGGGCTGGCACCCACGTAATCCCCTAGCTCTGGGCCATGCCCGGTGCTCTGTTTTCGCGCGGCCGCATCCAGCACTCCATCAGCCAGCGACAGAAGGTAGAGGGAGGAGAGATTTGGCTGTGACTGGAGCTGCGCACGGCCACAGATTCCTTGAGACCCATAGCGGCCTTCTGACAGCCCCCCGGTACCTGCCGCCGCTGCGCACGTGGAGTTTGAGTGAAGAAAGAGCCCTTTAGGCCGGTTCTGGATTCGGACCCACTTGAAGCACATCCGTGGGGGCAGAAGTAGGGGTTCAGGTCGTGGACGGACAGGCAGTCCCCCCCGAGGTGGTCCTTATCCGTCTGTGAAGCCGGGCTCACTCAGAACCTTTGTAGGAACTTCCTGGAAAATGCAGAACTTGCTTGTTGACCAGAGGCCTTTGCGGTTTGCCTGCTTTTCTTTTACCCGAGGTCATCACAGGTGTGCGAACACCTGCGGTCCCGCTGGGCACAGCCTTAGAAAAGCCTCCCCCCCAATCCCACCCGGGGTCCCGGAGCTGCGCAGGGAGGTCCCTCCGGGGCCCTTTCCTCCCCGTCGATCCATTTCGAACCAACAGATTCAGACTTCGCGACTTCATTGGGTTCAGATCATATTTCCATCTGAGGCTATCGTGTGTTTCTGATGGAGCTACTGATAATGCCATCTGCCCCGAACACGCCTAAACCCTCGTGAACCCTGGTGAACCGGTGTCAAAAGAAGCATGAGGGGCGGCGAGTGGGAGTGATCCGACGGGGGGGGGGCTCATTAAAGGCTCAGGAGTCCGGGGGAGCCTGTCCTCGCCAGCGACGCGGAACGAGACACCATCAGTCTTCAGACCATCCCCGGGCTGTTTCACGGACCAGCCGCCTTGCGGGCTGGAATCGTGTTTATCACATCGGGGGGCAGATAAGGAGCGGGGGGGGGTCGGGCACAATCGGGGAGACCAGGAAAGTCGGGGATGGAGGCAGGTGAAGGGAAGGGAGAGCTTGGAATGGAAGAGAAGGATGGTGGGGGGGCACACTATACGCGTCCCGACGCCCCGGAACAACTCGGGAGGCGTTTGCCGCCCGAGCCCACGTGTTTACCCCAAACGCAGCAGGGATTCAGGCTTGGGTTTGGGCGGGAAAAGCGGAGGCAGGCGGTGGACGAAAGTGACCTGACAGCTCCTGGTGGCCCTAAAAAGTGTTCTTAAGGGGGAAGACGCTGTCGACGAAAAATTAATCTGGCGATCTGAGAAAACTGGAAAATTCTATTCAAGCCAAAGTTGAGGATGATAATGTGGGAAGAGCATCTCCGGAAGCTCTGAGAATTGTTCCTCCCAATGTGTTTTGAGACACAGGGCTGTACATCAAACGACGTATTGGTGACAGCTTAAGCACTCCAGATCTAAGCATCGTCCCGGCCCCTTACGAGGTCAACAGGGAACGTTGCCTTTAAGGAACTGTCTGGGGGGTGCCAGGCGAATGCCGCTGTTCATGGTGGAGCAGGGATTTCCGCTGACGGGGGCGTCCGGTCGATGCCTAATGCAGACGCACAATATGCACAGTGAGGGGAGAGACGAGGCCACAGGGCCGAGAACATTTTTTATGTTGACATTTTTCTTGTCTTGCCGTAAAGCATGAATCTTATTTCACACTCCTTGTGTGTGGTCTGGGAGGTGAGGTGGTCGGACGATGCTCTTCGGGGACGTGGCAGCAGCCTGTGGGTGGGGAGCAGGGAGGTGGCCTCCTGCACGTGAGGCAATGGTCCGGCGCCAGCGTGTTCCCTGCAGGTGCTGGGGAGGGAGCCCCCCCTGTGTGTGTCTGCTTCCTTTGGGCCGTCAGTGCTCCAGGGAGACGCGGCCACGCTGGATTTCACCTTTTCTGCCAGGTCGCTGGTATCACATGCACCTTACGGGGACCCCCGGGGGCACACGGAGGGACTCAGAGCTCACCCAACAATGCTGCTGACATCAGCCGCCTTTTCACAGCAAAGAGTGGGTGGAACGGTCCCAGGTGCAGACCTGCCTAGGATGCTTGTCCAAATACCTTTGTGTGTCGGGTGTCCTCCTGTTGAACACTGAATTGTGTCCCCCCAAAAGATATTTTCAAGCCCTGACCCCTGGAACCTCAGAACGGGACCTTAGGTGGAAATAAGGTCTTTGCAGATGAGATGAAGGGAAGGGTCTGAGATGAGGTCCTCCTGGAGGAGGGTGGCCCTACATCCAATGACAGGGTCCTTCTAAGAGACAGAAGAGGAGAGACACAGACACAGAGGAGAAGCCCCGGGAAGACAGAGGCAGAGACGGGAGGGAGGCGGCCCCGAGCCCGGGGACGCCTGGAGCCCCCAGAAGCTGGAAGAGGCGGGAAGGACCCTCCCCTAGAGCCTCCGGAGGGAGCGCGGCCCTGGGACACCTTGACCTCAGACGTCTGGTCTCCAGGATGGGGGAGGATGAATTCCTGCTGTCTTACCCCTCAGTCTGTTGTCATTTCTTTCAGACGCCCCAGAACACTTGAGCACCTCTTTATAGGATCTGCTCTGGCTTTGCTGTGTCCTGTGTGGTCCCACGATGATCTTCAGAGGGTTTTCAGGGAGGGTTTGAGGGAGGTTGGAAATCGACACCCAAAGACACCTCCCCACCCCCGCCCTTGCCTTGGTACAGACAACCTTTGTCACTAGGGCCGTCCTGGTACACTTTGCCATTTACACCTTCATCTCTTAAGATTTCTGAATAAGTTCATAATATCCCATAAAATCAGCACATACTTTCTAAGCAGCAATGGGTCCTGGTGGCCCTGAGTTCTTTCCGTTCAGGAGCCGACATGCAGGTGGGAACAGTGAAATCACAGGAATGAGATGGTGTCTCTCTCAGTGGCAATGTTGCCACCAGCACTGTTACCACCGATGGCCCAGGCTGGCAGGTAATTTCTGGAGAGGTGGAGGTGTTTCTGATGGTACTGGAGAAACAGAATCAAAACTGGCATCTCTCGCCAACCCAGAATTCTTCTCCGCGAAGGTAGAGATACGAGAGACACGATTTCATGACCGAATGAGCATTGAACAAGACTGCGCTCTAATACACATGCCTTTTGAGAAAGAGATTGGCAAGACACAAACCCTCTTCTAGAGCAAGGTGGACACCAGCCACTGCACCCACGTTCTCAAACGGGAGGACGTCCCAGCACCACTTGTAACCATAATTCCTCCTGAACCCACCTTCCAGTTGGAGGGACCACCTGGATCAGGTCACTGGCTTTATCCAAAGGGAAAATTAACTTCTGTCTCTATGACTGAAGGTGCTTTTACGACTTGGAACCAGACTCTTAGCCCCTCACAGAAATGGGGCACCACACAGTTTATGTTTGCTCTTCAAAGAGTTGGCTCCCTTGAGAAAGATATGCCTAGATCCCAAATCTGGCCAAAGCTCATTAACTGCTAAAAGTCTCTACATATATTTCAAAGGGATGAAGAAAAAAAACGTACACATTTTCTTTTTTTTAAAATATATTATGAGTTTTGGGACTGCCCTGGTGGCGCAGTGGTTAAGAACCCACCTGCCAGTGCAGGGGACACGGGTTTGAGCCCTGGTCTGGGAAGATCCCACATGCCACGGAGCAACTAAGCCCGTGTGCCGCAACTACTGAGCCTTGCTCTAGAGCCCGCGAGCCACAACTACTGAGCCCGCGTGCCACAACTACTGAAGCCCATGCCCCTACAGCCCCTACAGTGCTCCACAACAAGAGAAGTCACCACAATGAGAAGCCTGTGCACCGCAATGAAGAGTAGCCCCCGCTCGCCACAACTAGAGAAAGCCCGTGTGCAGCAACGATGACCCAACGCAGCCAATAAATAAATAAACAAATAAATAAATTTATTAAAAATATATATTATGAGTTTTAAAATTGAGATATAGTTGATTTATAATATTATATATGTTTCAGGTATACAACATAGGGATTCACAATTTTTTAAAGATTATACTCCATTTATAGTTATTATGAAATATTGGCTATATCCCCTGTGTTATACAATATATCCTTGTAGCTTATTTATTTTATACGTAATAGTTTGTACCTCTTAATCCTCTACCCCTATCTTGCCCCTTCCCCCTTCCCTCTCTCCACTTGTAACCACTAGTTTGTTTTCTGTATCTGTGAGTCTGTTTCTGTTTTGTTACATTCACTAGTTTGTGTCATATTTTAGATTCCACATTTAAGTGATATCATGTGATATTTGTCTTTCTCTGACTTACTTCACTTAGTATGATCATCTCTAGGTCTATCCATGTTGCTGCAAATGACATTATTTCATTCTTTTTTTATGGCTGAGTAGTATTCCATGGCATATGTGTACCACATCTTCTTTATCCATTCCTTTGTTGATGGACATTTAGGTTGCTTCCATGTCTTGGCTACTGTAAGTAGTCCTGCTGTGAACATTGGGATGCATGTATCTTCTCAAATTAGAGTTTTCAGTTTTTTGCGATAAATGCCCAGGAGTGGAATTGCTGGATTCTATGGCAGCTCTATTTTTATCTTTTAGAGAAACTGCCGTAGTGTTCTCCACAGTGGCTGCACCAACTTTCATCCCCACCAACAGTGTACGAGGGTTCCCTTTTCTCCACACCCTTGCCAACATTTGTCATTTGTGGTCTTTTTGATGATGGCCATTCTGAAGGTGTGGAGTCTAGGTAACGTCTAAAGCAAACATTGAAGGGCACACTTGACCTTGAGCTTTTCCTCGACTCGTCATGTGTGGTGCTCTGAGTAAGACGGTGACTTTGGTGGTTGGGGGACAGTGTCCAGTTCCTCTCTGCGTGCCCAAAAAACATGGTGCCGCTGGACACGCAGGGGCACTCACTGTTTACTCTTCACACTAACCGACGATCATTACCTCTTGCCAACGAGAGAAGAAAGTCAGCTGTAATCTTGCACTGACTGCTGTCTCTCAAAGTGACTGAGTTTTCTCACTGACCTTCATAGATCCTGCAGTTCTTACTGACATAAGTCATGACCAGTTTGTCTGTGAGAATCTTGGTTTTCTCTGTCCCTTTAAAGCACTCTATCATTCTTGTATTATAAGTATGAAACACATAACAGACTCTGGACACATAGTAAGAATACAAAATACCTTGTTGATAATTACAGATAGATGACTTAGATAACAGATAGATGATGATTAGATAGATGATATAGATGATAGATGATTGATAGATACGTAAATAGATAAATAATAGCTAGATGATGAAGATGATAGATACATAGATAATAGAGATAGACAGACAGATAATAGAGCTAGATAGATAGATGGATAGATAAATATAGATATCATGTTGAAATGATAATATTCTGGATATCTACGGTTAAATAAAATATATCATCAATTTTTTTAAAAAGTACTATATCATTCTTATAACATGAGTGCTGACATCATTTTACAAATTTCAAACTCTTTCCAGCATTGTCTCAAAGTCTACTCTATTTGTCTCTTTTCACCCAGAAGAAGCATTGCAGCTTCAAATCATCAACTTTAATTTCGAAACTGTGAAGGTTACATGGAATGCAAGTGAATACTCTGGAACTAATTTGACATTCCTCCAAAAGTAAGTGCCCTGAGGAAGGGAAAACCATGCCTATGGCTAAAATATTTCCTCTTCTAAGATGTCAACAACTGGGAGTTGTGAAATGAACGTGTGAAGAATCAGAATGTGCAAGTGTGAATGTGTGTGCCTTCTTTAGCTCTCAGGCGTCACCACAGCTGCAGCCATAGCTCCCAGACCTTCTAACGGAGTGTTGACTGACTCATGCTCGAAATCACCTAGATTCTTTTTTTAAAAAAATAGATATTTGACTATATCTTTTTTCTTTTTAAAAATTAATTAATTTATTAATTTTTGGCCGCGTTGTGTCTTTGTTGCTGCGTGTGGGCTTTTTCTTGTTGCGGCGAGCGGAGGCTACTCTTTGTTGTGGTGCGCGGGCTCTAGGTGCATGGGCTTCAGTAGTCGTGGCTCCTGGGCTCTAGAGCGCAGGCTCAGTAGTTGTGGCGCACGGGCTTAGTTGCTCCGGGGCACGTGGACTATTACCCGACCAGGGCTCGAACCCGTGTCCCCTGCATTGGCAGGCGGATTCTTAACCACGAGGGAAGTCCCGCATCTGTTTCTTTAATCATAAAGGAGATAATTCTTGGTCTCGTCACTGCTTGGGTTTGAGATCTTAAGGATGGAGTATAAGCTGGTCTCACGCTGGGTCCTACAGGCTTCTTCTTAATATTGCAGGGAAGCCTCAAAGATATACCCAATCTTGGGACATCCCTATTAAAAGTGTCTCCTGGAAGGGATAGTTAGGGAGTTTGGGATTGACATGTACACACTGCTACATTTAAAAAGGATAACCAGGGACTTCCCTGGTGGCGCAGTTGTTGAGAGCCCGCCTGCCAATGCAGGGGACATGGGTTTGAGCCTTGGTCCGGGAAGATCCCACATGCTGCAGAGCAGCTAAGCCCATGTGCCACAACTACTGAGCCTGTGCTCTAGAGCCTGTGAGCCACAATTACTGAGCTCGTGAAGCACAACTACTGAAGCCCATGCACCTAGAGCCAGTGCTCCACAAGAAGAGAAGCCACCGCAATGAACAGCCTGTGCACTGCAGCAAAGAGGAGCCCTAGCTCGCTGCAACTAGAGAAAAGTCCGCGCGCAGCAACAAAGACCCGATGCAGCCAAAAATAAATAAATAAATTTTATTTTTGTAAACAAAGGATAACCAACGAGGACCTATTGTATAGTACAGGGAACTCTGCTCAGTGTTATGTGGCAGCCTGGATGGGAGGGGATACTGGATACATGTATATGTATGGCTGACTCACTTTGCTGTGCACCCGAAACTATCACAACATTGCTAATACAGCTCTACTCCAATATAAAATACAAATGCCTCTTTGAGTCAAGGGCTGGGTTACTCTGCAGGTCAGTTACTTTCCTAGGGCGGCCGCAACAAAGTACCCAAACCTGGGCAGCTTAAAACAAGGAAAATTCACCCTTCCCCATCCTGGAGACCGGACGTCTGAGGTCAAGGTGTCCCAGGGCCGCGCTGCCTCCAGAGGCTCCAGGGGAGGGTCCTTCCCGCCTCTTCCAGCTTCTGGGGGCTCCAGGCGTCCCTGGGCTTGTGGCCGCCTCCCTCCCGTCTCTGCCTCTGTCTTCCCGGGACTTCTCCCCTGTGTCTGGGTCTCTCCTCTTCTGTCTCTTAGAAGGACCCTGTCATTGGGTTTAGGGCCACCCTCCTCCAGGAGGACCTCATCTCAGACCCCTCACTTCATCACATCCACAAAGACCCTGTTTCCTAATGAGGTCCTGTTCCCAGGTTGCGGGGTTAGTATTGATACGTAGGCATGCCATTGGGAGGGCCACAATTCAAGCCCTACAAGACCCATTCAAGGGGTGTAAACATTTGAGAGAGGGGTACTTTTCTGTTTCGACAGGTCTTGCTGTAGTTGTAAGGAGAGGGGGATCATTGACGCGAGTGACGTGGTACCCGAGTCAGTGACAGAGTCACGGAGCAAAGGAACGGCTCTTAAGACGTTATTCTTAAGATGCTACATAGCTGAATTTTTCTCTTTTTACATCACAGGTTAAGCAGCAATGAGGCCTACAGACCATGCTCCAAGTATACCTTTCAACAAGGTTACACTGCTGGGTGCCTCTTGGAAGTAGAAAAAGATGAAGTTCTACATTTTTCCATCAGGAATGGAACACACCCTCTTCTCAGCAAGAGTCTATGGATCAGTAGTTACCGTACGTGCTTTAGTACCTTGAGGGTTGACTGTCCATTTGGGGTGAGGATACATCATACAAAGGTAGTGAAACCCTCGCTCCAAAGATTCATGTTTTGGTCTGGATTTCTGTGTGGCAGTGTTTCTCCCCCCACCCATTTTTTTTTTTTTTTTTTTTTTGTGGTAGGCGGGCCTCTCACTGTTGTGGTCTCTCCCTTTGCGGAGCACAGGCTCCGGACGCGCAGGCTCAGCAGCCATGGCTCACGGGCCCAGCCGCTCCGCGGCATGTGGGATCTTCCCGGACCGGGGCACGAACCCGTGTCTCCCGCATCGGCAGGCGGATTCTCAACCACTGCGCGACCAGGGAAGCCCCCCCCCCCATTTTTTGAGGTATGGGATGTCACAGGTCCATCTCAGAATCCCATGAGAGAGAGCTATGGACCCCCTACTGAAAACAATCCCTCATAGACATTGTATAAGTCTCCTCAGGCTGCCATAAAAAATTAGCAGAAATTGGGTAGCTTAAAATAAACATCGTCTCCAAGTTCTGGACACCAGAAGTTCCAAAGTCGAGATGTGGGTAGGGTTGGTTCCTTGTGCAAGTTCTGAGGGAGAATCTGCTCCAAGCCTCTCCCTCAATTCCTGGGAGCTCCTTGTCATCCGGGTTCTCCCTGGGCTCGTGGCCGCCTCCCTCCCATCTCTGCTTCCGTCTTCATGTGGCTTCTCCCCTGTGTCTGTCTCTTCTCGTAAGGACACCCCACATTGGATCAGGGTTCACGCTACTCCAGGACGACCTCATCTTATCTTCAACAATGACACCTGTAATGACCCTCTTTCCAAAGATTCTCAGGTGCTAGGGTCCAGGACTTCAAAGTGTCTTTTTCTGGTGGCACACAATTCACCCCATAACAGGTACAGAAAAGTTTTTCAAGCAATTTCAGAGAGCTCTTTCCTCAAGACTCCTAAGGGCCCCTGGAGAGCTGGCTAAAAGTTCTGTTGTCAATGTACTAAAGACAAGGAAGCCCCACATCTCATAAGGTATTAGAGGAAGGATTGAAACAGTCAGAGGAAAGTGAATCCAAACGCAGTTACCACTGTAATGTTAGAGATGTGGAATATGTTTATCTTTGTAGAAGTGTTAGTCATTGTGCTCTGTCTCCTTCTTAGTGAAACCCAGATCCCCGAGTGATCTGAGCTTCCAGTGGCATCAGGGAGCAGTGACAGTGACTTGCTCTGACCTGTGGTACAAAGGCCTCGTGTATGAAATCCAGCACAAGACCACCTTTGACACCGAGTGGCAGGTGAGGGCAGAGATGTCTTCTTAGGCCAGGTGGGCGTAAGTATCCCCAAGATGCGAACGATGGAGAAAGATGGAGAGACACAGAGACAAAGATATTGAGGTTTCTTTTAAGGACTTGGTCATGTGATTGTGGAGCCCGGTGTAGGTGACAGAAGCAGGGGGCACTCATCCAGAAAGGGAAAAGACAGACAAATGGCTGGAATCAGTAGAATAGAATCACTGCTCATCAAAGAAATACGCATTAAAATAGAGGGATACTGGGCTTCCCTGGTGGCACAGTGGTTAAGAATCTGCCTGCCAATGCAGGGGACATGGGATCAAGCCCTGGTCAGGGAACATCCCACATGCTGCAGAGCAACTAAGCCCGGGAGCCACAACTACTGAGCCCACGTGCTGCAACGACTGAAGCCCGCGTGCCTAGAGCCCGTGCTCTGCAACAAGGGAAGCCACCGTAATGAGAAGCCCGCACACCACAACAAAGAGTAGCCCCCGCTCACCGCAACTAGAGAAAGGCCGTGCGCAGCAACAAAGACCCAACACAGCCAAAAATAAATAATATAAATAAATTAATTTTTTTAAAAAATAGAGAGAGGGGCTTCCCTGGTGGCGCAGTGGTTGAGAGTCTGCCTACCGATGCGGGGGACACAGGTTCGTGCCCCGGTCCGGGAGGATCCCACGTGCCGCGGAGTGGCTGGGCCCGTGAGCCGTGGCCGCTGAGCCTGCGTGTCCAGAGCCTGTGCTCCACGACGGGAGAGGCAGCAACAGTGAGAAGCCTGTGTACCGCAAAAAAAAAAAAAAAAAAAAAAAAAATCAGGAAACTTTAAGACCTCCATCATGCTCTTTGTTCTGATCAATTAATTCCCTGTGCAGAAGTCAATCCTCAGGGAATAATTCAAAATGTGGATGAGGCTGTATGCACAAAGACGTCTATCAAAGCATTATCTAAAATAAATACATGGACTTAGGGACCACCTATGTGGCATACAGCAGAATAGTCAAACCATGGTACATTTATAATAAAATATTTAAGAGCCATCAAAAGGTATTTTAAAGAATATTTAGTGATAAGAAGCAATGCATACATTAAATATTGTGTTCAATGAATACCATACCCCCGGAAGGAGAGAAATGATATCAATTTGTTAATGGTGATTGTATTTCGGAGCTAGAGTAAAGACAGGTTTTAAGTGTCTTATTTTGCCTTTGTGTGTGTGTGTGGGGGGGGGTTGTGTGTGTTTTCTAAAGTCTCAAATGTAAGCACGCATTACTTTTTCTTCTTTTCAATTAATTAATTAATTATTTTTTTGGCTGTGTTGGGTCTTTGTTGCTGCGCACGGGCTTTCTCTAGTTGCAGCAAGCGGAGGCTACTCTTTGTTGTGGTGCGCGGGCTTCTCATTGCAGTGGCTTCTCTTGTTGTGGAGCACGGGCTCTAGGCGCATGGGCTTCAGTAGTTGTGGCTCGTGGGCTCTGGAGTGCAGGCTCAGTAGCTGTGGCGCACGGGCTTAGTTGCTCCATGACATGTGGAATCTTCCCGGACCAGGGCTCGAACCCGTGTCCCCTACATTGGCAGGCGGATTCTTAACCACTGTGCCACCAGAGAAGCCACAGCATGCATTACTTTTATATTCATAAAAAAAGTTACTTGGGGAATATAGCCAATATTTTATAATAACTGTAAATGAAGTATTACCCTTAAAAATTGTGAACCACTATATTGTACACCCATAAAATATAATACATATGTAACGTATGTATTGTACACCCGTAACATATAATACATACATATAATAATAGAGCAACTATACTTCTATTTTTAAAAATTACATTTATTTATTTATTCATTCATTTATTTATTTACACAGTACGCGGGCCTCTCACTGTCGTGGCCTCTCCCGTTGCGGAGCACAGGCTCTGGACGCACAGGCTCAGCGGCCATGGCTCACGGGCCCAGCCGCTCAACGGCTTGTGGGATCTCCAGGGCACGAACCCGCGTCCCCTGCATCTGCAGGCAGACTCTCAACCACTGCGCCACTAGGGAAGCCCCCCACAAAATTATTTTTTTTTAAAGAAAGAACTTAGTAATTCTTCAAAAGCGTCTGTCATCAAGTATGTCATAACGATATTTTTTTCCTTTTTGGAGGGAGGTGTAGAGGTGCTGCCACATTTGTTTTTGCTGTTGTTTGGAGGATAAAGATCTGAGCAGAGAGAGGAAGTGAAACAAGAGAGGGAAATCTGCAAGGAGGAATCTTGTGTGAATCCCTGGTAGAAGATGAAAAAGTCTGGGTTAATCATGGGTCATCGTGTCTGTTTTTCCCTCTAGTCTAAGGAGGCAAAAACCTGCAATGTCACGCTCGACAGTTTGGATGCTGAGAAGTGTTATTTCTTTCGGGCCAGAGTGAAAACGCTGGAGTCCAGCTACGGCTCTGACACATACCCAAGTGACTGGTCAGCAGTGATACACCAGCAGGGGGGCAAGGTAACAGGTAATGTCATGCAGCATCTCTGCACAACATGGTCTGGCACCCTACGTTGGGGGGAGGGTGGAATGGGGCACCTGAAAACATGGATGACCCCAAGTCCTGCTGCAGAGGTTACGGTGGAAGCAATTCCTCTTCCGGCTTCCATCATTATTGGACTGATTTTCACTTTTATTTCGATGAACATGGCAAGAATAATGTGTCATTTATGAATGTGGTTCCATGGATATAGGTATAGATGCATAGAGAGATCTATAGATAAATAGGTGATAGATGGATAGATTGATAGATGATAGATGATGATAGATAGATGACAGATAGATAGATGGATAGACATGGATGATAGGTGATCGATAGTTAGCTAGATAGATGGATAGGTAGGTAGACAAATATATATCGTAGAGAGATAAGTAGATAGGTAGGTAGGTAAATAGATAGATGGATGATAGACAGATAGACAGATGGTAGATAGATTGATAGATAGATGATAGATATGGATAGACCAAAGCAAGTCCTGATATCCTCAAATACCCATGGCAATGAGTTAAATCTACACTCCCTCCTTCCTGACGTTTGCCTGTCCAGTGTCACCATCTCTCTTTCCAGGATATTTCACACTAAAATCAAGATTTGCTGACCCTGACATTTATAAAGGGAAAAAAAAATGGGGGTGGCAGGGTTTGGAGTGTGATCTAGTATTATGTTGAAATTATCTTGATAACTTACAGCCCTCATTCTGTTTTGCTTTAGATTTGTGCAGGGAAAACAGCCTTTTCCCAAATTTTATTTTAATTGCTGGCATGGTCACCTTCCTGATAGCCTCCATTCTCCTTCTGCCTTTATGGAAACTACCAAGGTAAGGAAGACCCTGCCAGAATCCTCAGACACATGGGCTTTGGTTCCAATATGTCCATGAACTGGGAGGAAAAAAAAGAGTTGTCTGATATGATTATTTCGCTGAATATCACTTTCTCTATAATACACACTTTGCCAGTGGTATATGACAAGAAAATTGAGAGGGAAATAATGCCAAAGGTGCAGAGATATCTGCAGAATTCATTGACAAATATTCTCTTGGAGACAGTAGGATATAAGAATGCTCATTCCTATGAGAGCATTACCTTGCTTCAAACATATGCGCCATTGAGCTGTGTCCTCCTGTCATGTTACAATGACAGGTACTTAAAACATCTTTTAATTTTTATTGAGATTTATTAAATGAGACAATTTGGTGAGTGACGTGAGAAGAACTGGACAAGAAGAAAGCTTGTCTGGTTTGTAAATCCATTTACAGATACAGAAAAACAATATTCTTTTAGACCACAGAAAGCATTTCAAAAATATGATATTAAATATTTCTCCCCATTAACCTTGCATGCAATAATTTAACAACCGCTATTTCCATCTTTCTTTAAACGTACTTGTGCCCGGGCCTTTTACTTCTTGATGATGTTTGAAGGCACTGATGCCCAGGGCCGCGGGTGCCACTTTGTTTCTTCGATGAGGTTTCCATAGCAACGACTGGAGTGATGCATAGAGAAACATGGACCGCCACTCTGGACCACTCAGGCTGGGTCTGAGCTAGGCTAAGTTAGACAATTTCAAGGACGTCCCATCATGGTTGAATACAGCATGGAGCAGCTTCCCTTAATTCTTGCAAATTGCCCCATTTTTTTCTTCAGCCTGCTCTTCTCTCTTTGACCAGCTCAAACAGATGCCTGCAATATGGTTCTCTGCAAGGGAGCAGATGAAGCCATCAGATAAGCATGTTGACAGGTGACATGTCTGATGTTTTTAATACAAAACTGAAATCACCCCTGAGGGAATCTGAGGAGTACACTTCTTGGAAAAAACGAACACTTGTCCTGTCTTCAAGGAAGTCCCTGCTCTCGATGAGTGGTGAAATCAACTGTATTATTTTCCTGGGGCTGCCATAACAAAGCACCCCAGACTGGGGTGGAGGGGCTCAAACAACAGACATTTATTTCTCCCAGTACTGGAGGCTTGAATCTGAGGTCCAGGTTTGGGCAGGGCTGGTCCCTCCCGAGGCCTCTCTCCTGGGTGTGTAGATGGCCCTCTCCTCCCTGTGTCCTCACGTGGTCGTCCCTCTGTGTGCATCTGTGTACTAATCTCCTCTTCTTTTAAGGACACTAGTCACATAGGGTTAGCGTCTTATTAGATGAGAACCTCTTAGGTTCTGGGGGCCTGCAAATTAAACTGACCAAAGACAGAATAACATAAGAAAATGCATATTTCTTTGCTAATGTAATATTTTTAAGCACATGGAGATTCGTAAAAAGGAAGTGAACACCTAACAAGGCAGTTAATTTGGGGGCTTCTATACCATTTTAACAAAAGGTAATAATTTGTAGAGAAGTGGAAAAGGAAGACAAAGGAAAAGGGAGTTTGGATGTGGGTAAATTGTGGGAAGGTGACTAAGAAATGTGTGGGGGAAACTACAGGCAGATGAAGGTTGTCTATGTGGAAGTATCTTGGTGCCATCTCAGTGATGTGACTCATCATCTGTTTCCTGGTAAAAGGGGGGGGGGATCTTTACAAATGGAATTTTTTTTTTTTTTTTTTTTTTGTAAAGAGAGAAATTTGTGCTCTGCTTTTAGGTGGATGGGGGAGGGCAGAGAGCTTCTCCCGTCTCTGCTGTTTCTCAAGTGCCTTCACCTCCAAATACACAATATCCCCAAGTGGCATATTTTGGGTTGGTGTATCCTGATCACCTTCATACCCCATGTCTATGACCTCATTTCACCTTAATTACCTCCTAAGAAGTACAACCTCCAGATACGGTCAGATTGAGGGGTTAGGGTTTCAAGCTATGAATTTGGGGACGTGGGGACACAATCCAGCCCATAATGTCAACAGAAATAGTGATTCCTAGGTAATAAGAACTGCTCTTTTGCAGAGGTGAGCTCCATGCCCCTAATATCACATTCCTGGTGAGGGCTTCACATGGACGCTGGAAGCAGGGTAGCTGGGGGGGTAGGAGTGGGGCACATGTTTTGAAATTGGGGGTGCAGTTCCGCCAAGGTGTGTAGCCTCTGGGGTCAAAATCTGCAGCCATCCTGGGCCCCTCATGGTGGGGCAGGGGGAGGGGGGGTGTCTGTCCACCTGGACATCCACAGCCCTGCTCAGGGGCGCCAGCCTGGCTGACCAGACTCTCCATGTCCATTTCAGGGTTAAGAAGGTTCTCCTGCCCAGCGTGCCAGATCCCAGATTCACCTTCTCTGGGCTCTTTGAGTCTCACCAAGGTAACTTCCAGGTAAGCGCCATCTCCTTGGGCTTGCTGAAAAACAGGCTTGCTTTGTGCTGTCCTAATATCTCCCCTATGCACCATTTAAAAACCTGCTTTTATTCCAGCGGCCTCTTTAAATGCCTGTGAGCCTTTTTGCATTTGAAAGCAGCAGCATGTTCTTTTCTCTTTTGGTCAGAGAGAGTAGATCCAAGGGCCTCCAAGGGTGGCTTCTCTTGAAATCAGCCCCAGAGATCAGTGGCCCCCACTACGGGATTTTCCAGCCTAATCGCTCTCTGATCTCATCAGGAAGTTGTGTTCTTAATCTGTTCCCTCTGCAGGGCTGACAACAAAACCTACACTTCCTTTTTCAAACTTTATGGTTGTTATTTCATTCATGTGATACATGCTTACAGGGGGGCTGAGGAGGAGTTGGGAGGCATGAGAGAGGGGGGATGAGCACCCCTGTCCCCAGGAGACCGCCAGGCAGTGGACACCCAGGCATAGATTTTATAGGACCGTCGGATCAGAGTTACACCAGTTCCATGCAGCTGCCACAAACTGCGGGGTTCAAAACATCACACATTCAACCTCCCCCATCCTGGAGACCAGACGTCTGAGGTCAGGGTGTCCCAGGGCCGCGCTCCCCCCGGAGGCTCCAGGGGAGGGTCCTTCCCGCCTCTTCCAGCTTCTGGGGGCTCCACGCTTCCCTGGGCTCGGGGCCGCCTCCCTCCCGTCTCTGCCTCTGTCTTCCCGGGGCTTCTCCCCTGTGTCTGTGTCTCTGCTCTTCTGTCTCTTAGAAGGACCCTGTCATTGGATGTAGCGCCACCCTCCTCCAGGAGGACCTCGTCTCAGACCCTTCACTTCATCTCATCTGCAAAGACCCCGTTTCCAAATAAAGTCCCATTCCCAGGTTCTGAGGGTTAGCACTTGGGCATATCTTTATTTTGGAAGGGATGCACTATTTAACCTTCCACAGGAAGGTTAAATTTTAAAACTACTTAGGTGTAGGAGAGGGGAAAAAAATGGAACGAAAACCCACAAAAACATTCCTCTATCCTGTTAACTTTTGTCCCTGATACCTGCAAATTAAATGGACAAAAAAAAAAGAAAAAAAAGAAAAACATTAAGAAAAGGTTTATTCTGTGTGCACATGACAACAAGTGAAAACCCCCAAGAAGTAGTTACAGACCTGGAGGGTGATGTGGCATTTTAACAAAGGGTGATAGAGTGTGGAGGAGAGAGCAAGTAAAAGAAAAGGGGTTGGGGACTTGTGGGTGGCAGGCAAGATATGAGAAGGTGACTAGGAAATGCATGAGAAATAAGGGTTCTTGGGCTTCCCTGGTAGCGCAGTGGTTGGGAGTCCGCCTGCCGATGCAGGGGACGCGGGTTCGTGCCCCGGTGCGGGAGGATCCCACGTGCCGCAGAGCGGCTGGGCCCGTGAGCCGTGGCCGCTGAGCCTGCGCGTCCGGAGCCTGTGCTCCGCAACGGGAGAGGCCGCAGCAGTGAGAGGCCGGCGTACCGCAAAAAAAAAAAAAAAGTTACCTGTGTGGGCTTCCCTGGTGGCGCAGTGGTTGAGAGTCCGCCTGCCGATGCGGGGGACGCGGGTTCGTGCCCCGGTCCGGGAGGATCCCACGTGCCGCGGAGCGGCTGGGCCCGTGAGCCGTGGCCGCTGCACCTGCGCGTCCGGAGCCTGTGCTCCGCAAGGGGAGGGGCCACAACGGCGAGAGGCCCGCGTACTGCAAAAAAAAAAAAAAAGTTACCTTTGTGGGCTTCCCTGGTGGCGCAGTGGTTGAGAGTCCGCCTGCCGATGCGGGGGACGCGGGTTCGTGCCCCGGTCTGGGAGGATCCCACGTGCCGCGGAGCGGCTGGGCCCGTGAGCCATGGCCGCTGCGCCTGCGCGTCTGGAGCCTGTGCTCCGCAAGGGGAGGGGCCACAACAGTGAGAGGCCCGCGTACCACTAAAAAAAAAAAAAAAAAAAAAAAAAAAGAAGAAGAAATAAGGGTTCTCTAGTAAGATTTTTATGACTCAAGTTCTCCCAGGTGATAAGTGTTGTCTCTGGAGTTGGAAGGGTCAGGGTGACCGTTTATAAATGTACATTTCCTTTCCAAAAGGGACATTTATGCCCTGCTTCTAGGGAGGACAAACAGAGAGCAGAGAATCCTCTCTGCAGCGGTTCGTTCTCCATTGCCTTCAGCTGAAAATAATCTTTGTGCCAAAGCGGCATATTTAGGGGTGTCCTAGTTCCTTTCAAGGGAGAAGAGAGGGGGTTACAGCAGAGTTTAGGACAGGAAATCTGAAGTTTTTCAATACTTGGGGCTAGAAGAAGATGGGGGAGGCTGGGCCGGGGAAGGGAGATGTTACAGGGAGCAGAGGAGTCGCCTGGTGGAAGACGGTCCCGTGGGACACCCTATTCCAGATGAGCTCCTGGCCGGCATCAGGAAATCCCAGGGCACTTGTTAGAACTCAGCTTCGGGGCCCCCTGGCCCTGCTGAGTGATAATATCCTCCTTCTGAAAAGTCACCCCCATCCCAGAGAACATACCTGCGGGGTGGGGGTGAGGGGAGTCTGTGTTTCCTGTTTTGGGTTCCGGGAAAGCCCTTCAGGCAGTCCTCGCGTGTGAGGAGTGACCACAGGCCAGCACTTTGAGGCTGATGACCAAAGGCAGGTCTGAAACCACAAGCCCTATGCCAAGATGCTAAACATGAGAGTTTTTTGTTCTGCCGGGGGTGGCATCCCCTCCGGAGGGAGGCGGCCAGGGTCTTGGGGATGCGCGGGCCCCGAGGGGAGGGGTTTGCTGCACGGAGCCTGAGTCCCCACGTTTCATCCTGGAAGGAGTGGATCAAGGACACGCAGAACGTGGCTCACTTGAATAAGATGGAAGATGGGGAGCAGGAGTCCATCCCGGAAGAGGCCGTGGTGGTCCCGCTGGCCGAGATGCCCAAGACAGTGGTGACGAGCCCTGTGTACCGGCAGACAGAGGAGGAAGAGGCCACCACGGAGCCCGGCCAGCTCCCTCGCCAGCCCCGCCAGGGCGGCGAGGTGGTCTCTCTCGGGGATTTTACGTTTGTGATGAGTGACAACTCATACATGATGCTCTGAGGGGGTGCAAACTCAAAAGCCAACATCCGAATCGACATTGACTTTGTAAGACCCAGGACAACATCTCAGGGACTAAAAACCACTGTGAAGGGAACTCCCCAGAACCGAGGATGCTGGTGTCTGGGGTCACCCAACACCCCAACCATCCATCCAATACATCCCATCCATGTTGACATCCAGGGGCTTGAAGGTGGATTCCCTATAGGTGGCAGACCGTTGGTTGGGCTTGTCCTTGCTCTCACCTGGCATGTTGTCACGGTTCACTTCAATCGTAAGGAAGGAGAGCCAGCGGCCTGGGACCACCTTCCTTCGCACCTGCCCACCCAGTCCTGCCCTTTCGCCGTTACTACTTGCACCTGAGCGGTTCCTCAGATCTTTTGCTACGCGGCACATGTATCCAGCAGGTGAGGCACAGCACCCCCAGGTACAAAATGAATTCTGCGTTACCAACAACAACCAGCCACCCGGCTCTTGCTCCAAAAGGGAAAAACCCTCTTTGCAACCACTGAGGCATTTTATGAAGCAGACTGTTTTAATTCCTGAGTCCACACTCAGGACATCACTCCTAAGAGATATTTGAATGTAAAAACCCTGAATGAACATTTGAAACATTCCCCACTGAGGGTACATTCTTATTATTTTTTATATTGAAATAGAAAAAAAAGTGTTGGCATGAGAACAACTGTGAGATGTAAACAGCTTGCTGATATTTGTGGAGATAGTGGACAATGTTAGTTTGATGCCTTCAAGCTTCACATACAGGATGTGTCTAGATTTCTAGATTATTGAGATCTAGTTGTTTTTTTCTTTGTTTCTTTTTTTTCAGTCTGGCACTGAGTTTATCTTGTCTCTCTGCAGGATGCAGTAAATAAACTTGATCAGATATACCTGGAGTCTGTGTGTGTGTGTGTGTGTGTGTGTGCGTGTGTGTGGTGTTGGGGATTTATAATTTGACAAAATCTCTCCCCACCCCAGAAAATTCCTCCACAAACATAGAAATGGAAAGAAAACACTTCTATTAGTGAACAAACACCAAGCCAGAATACAACACACATCACAGGCAGCCTTCTAAGGGTCTGCAAACATAGAAGGACGCTCACCCTATTTTTGACCCCAGCAGCCCAGTTCCCCCTGCATTCTCAAGACAGCATTGCTAATTGTCTCCTCTCTGTAGGACGTAGCTGTTGCAATTTGGGACCAGGTTTCCAGCTGCAGTAAGACCACTCTCTTCCCTGGAAGCTGGGAGGTGGACATTACGTGATTGTTCCTGGGTCAGAGATGTGGTGCAGGGCTGGAATCGGGAGAGCAGGAACCCCAGAAGTCACCTTCCCCTGAGCAAGACTTCAGGGTGGGCTGCACGCCTGGACCCGGGACCTTGTTTCTGGGCTGCAAGAGGCTTTTATTTATTTATTTATTTTAAAGTAATTAATTTATTTATTTATGTTTGGCTGTGTTGGATCGGTGATAAAATATGAAAGACACTGGGCAGTCTGGCAATCCCACTCTTCTGGGCTTTTATGTAAGGAATAAATAGTCAGGATCTCAAAGAGACATCTGCAACTCCATGTTTAGAGCAGCTCTACTTACAATAGCCGAGATACATAAACAGCCTAAGTATCCACTGACGGAGGAAGGGGTAAAGACAACGTGATACCTATCTATCTGTCATCTGTCTACCTATCATTTATTTATCATCTATATCTATCTATATCATTTATCTATCTACCTATCCATCATTTATCATCTACCTACCTATCTTTTATTTATCATCTATATCTATCATCTATGTACCTACCTTTTATTTATCATCTATATCTATCTATCTCTACTATCATCTATCGTCTATCATCTATCTACCTACCTACCTATTATCCACCTGTCTATCATTTATCATCTATCTACCGAACATCTGTCTACCGATCATTCACCATCTCTATCTATCTATCTATATCATCTCGCTCTCTCTGTATATATATATATATACACACAATGGAATACGACTCAGCCATAAAAAGAATGAGAAATGATGCCATTTGCAGCAACATGGATGGACTTGGAGGGCATGATGTGCCCAGTGAATTAAGTCAGACAGAGAAAGACAAATACTGTATGTTATCACTTATACGTGTAACCGAAAACAAACAAAAAAACCCCAACAAATTCACAGATACAGAGAACAGATTGATGCTTGCCAGAGGCGGGGGGGTGACAGGTGTGTGAAATGCCTGGAAGAAAAAGAAAAGAAAAGAAATATATGTTCTCTGCCTTGGTTCCTGTCACAGAGCTCCTAAAACCCTCGCGATGTCCTGACGGGCTCGGGGATGGGGGGGTGGGGGTGGGAGAAGCACTTCTTTGGTTATTCATAATAAGTCCTTTTCAACCCAACAGGGGCCCCTGGATGCCTTCAGGATGGGGGCTGGTTGCCAGGGGAACCAACCCTGCGGTGAGATGGTTGGAATTTCAGCCCCACTCTCGGACCTCCGGGGAGGGCACAGGGGCTGGCGATTGAATGAATCAGCCCTGCTCAGTGATTTAATCCACCTTGGACCCTCCGTAAAACCCTAAACGACGGGGTTTGGAGAGCTTCCCGTCTGGTGAACTCACGGAGGTGCCGGGAGGATGATGTGCCCCTGGAGAGGGCAGGGGAGCCCCTTCACCCCATGACTTACCCCGTGCGTCCCTAACATTTGGCTGAAGTGTGGCCAGCCTTGTGGGGCTGATCCCCTACCCTGAGGGGTCTGCACTATCCCCGGGGAACTCAGGGTCACCAAGGAGGCTGGGACACCGCCTGCTATCCACAATGAATCGGAGAAGCTGTCCGTGTGGAAGCCACACCCCCCCCCCCTCGGTGTGAGACGCGTTGCGAGCACAGAAACACGTGTTTTCTCTGGGGGAGGCTCAGAGAATGGCACCGCCATCCTCCACTTCCAGGGCATGGGGACACCTCCGCCCACACTCTGAGCAAACTGTGAGGCGTCTCCTTCTGTGCAGCACAAATGCGTCTCGTGCACTGCCTTTCCCAGGAAGGCAGAAATACAATAGCGCTTCGTTTTGTATCTTCTTTTAAAGAACAGAAATAGACCCACCCACAGACGTAGGAAAGAAATGTAGGCTTACCAAAGGGGGAAGGTCGGAAGGGATAAATTAGGAGCTTGGGAGTAACAGATAGATACTACTATATATAAAATAGTCACACAACAAGGTCCTACTGTATAGCACAGCGAAATATACTCAGCGTCTTGTAATAACGTATAATGGAAACGAATCTGGAAAAAATGTCACTGAATCACTATGCTGTACCCCTGAACCTAACACACTGTAAATCAACTGCAGTTCAATTTCAAAAAACAGTGTGTCCTCTTCAGTTCTGAGGAGGTCCAGTTTGGGGGGTTCATTTGGGAAGATCCGTGGGTCTTGCTTTCTTGCTCCTTTGCACGGGGCAGGTGACAGAGCTCCCTGGCTGGGGTTTCGGGGCCTCCTGGTCCGGCAGAGAGGAGTGTGCTCTCCTGTGGGTTTCCACACTGGCATCCGTGGGCTTGTCCAAGGTTGTACCTGGTGCTGGCTGTGGCCAGCAGGTAAGAATCCACTGCCAAGGTCATTCAGCATCCTGGCAGAATTTATTCCTTCTCATGCTTGGAATCGTTCTACCTGCCTCTTCTTCTTTGAAGGGCTTTTGTGATTATATAGCACAGGGTCATTTATCTTAAACACAACTGAGTAGGAATCTCATTTACCTCCGCAAAGATTTCTGACAAGCAATGGAACATATTCATGGGTGTGGCATCAGGGTGAGAAGAATCTAGGGGCCAAAATTAACGCCTATCACAGAGATTTAATTTTATTTATTTTTTCTTTATGGATGGCCCATTGTCTACCACCTTCTACTGATGCACCCACCCTTTCCCCACCTTGTGGCCCTCTCTGCCATAAACAGAGTTTCCGTTTACATAAGAATGTGTTTCTGTTCTTATGTAAAGGACATAAGAACATAGTTATTTGCCTATTCATAACTCTAATCTTTTTTTTTTTTTTTTTGCGGTATGTGGGCCTCTCACTGTTGTGGCCTCTCCCGTGGCGGAGCACAGGCTCCGGACGCGCAGGCCCAGCGGCCATGGCTCACGGGCCCAGCCGCTCCGCGGCACGTGGGATCCTCCCGGACCGGGGCACGAACCCGCGTCCCCTGCATCGGCAGGCGGACTCTCAACCACTGCGCCACCAGGGAAGCCCTTATAAACCTAATCTTGATATTCAGGAGAGTACTCCTCTATCTCTCCCCATTTTTTTCTTCTGAAAAATGTCTTAATCCTTTTTTTCTGGGCTTTCCTGGTGGCACAGTGGTTAAGAATCCGCCTGCCAATGCAGGGGACACAGGTTTGAGCCCTGATCCAGGAAGATCGCAGCAACTAAGCCCATGCGCCACAACTACTGAAGCCTGCGCGCCGAGAGCCCGTGCTCTGCAACAAGAGAAGCCACCGCAATGAGAAGCCCGCGCACCGCAACAAAGAGTAGCCCCCGCTCACTGCTACTAGAGAAAACCTGCGTGCAGCAACAAAGAGCCAACACAGCCAAAAATAAATAATAATTTTAAAAAAATCCTTTTCCTTTTGTATGAATTTCAGGGTCATCTTTCCCAGTCACTGAGAAACTCCACCTGGACTTAACTAGAAACTCATTCAATGAATCTATAAGCTTCCTCATCCATGGATATGGTATGTCTTTCCATTTGTGCAGCTCTTCCATAGAGACAGGTCATTTTCTCAGTCAAGCATTTGCATGCCGTTTGTTAAATTTCTCCCTGGGCACCTCTCCTGGCTCAGGGCAGTTCATGCTTTTGTTCTACTCAGGCTTTCAACTGATTGGACGAGGTGCACCCAGCCACGTCAGCCACTGGCTCCTGGCGAGTGAGAAACTGGCAAAAATATGGCCACATCAGGGCCCCTGGAATCCAGGCTCCCCTCTCTGAAAATTCATAGGCTTTGATAACGTGTCCTGATTCCAACGAGGTCCCCATTATGGACCGTCCTGCTGCCCTGGCTACATTCTTAGCATGTCAATCGCACCCCCAGCCAACCGGGCACATGGAACAGATGAAGTGTTGGGGACAAGACCACAGAAGCTGGTCTAAGGACTGGGTGACTGCAGAATTCTCTGCTTCCAAGTGGTTCTTAAGAGGAATCTTTATGTAATGATCGTTCCACAGTGAGGTTTGAACTGCAGGGGAAAAACATTTTTCCCCTACCCTTTTAGGTTCGGTGTCTGGGGCCTGTGAATTATACCAACAAAAGACAGATTAACAAGAAGGGACAAAACACCAGAGGTGATTTATGCATGCAATGTGCATACTTAGAGGAGAATTCAGTGGTGAGTGTACAGAGGAAAAAACAAATTTTTCCTGTACTCATTTTAGGTTCTCTGGGTGGGGCCTTATAACTGAGATTGGCCACAGACAGATTATCAGGAGAAAAACTGAAGTTTATTAGCAAAGCATCTCGGTTACACTTGGGGGTACCCAGAGGCAAGTAATTCCAAGGGGTGGTTATATATACCTTTTTTAAGCTAAACAAAGGAAAACAGATTTGAGGGTTCTGGGGGGAGAAGCCAAATTATGGGGAGCTGACTAGGAAACTATGGTGAAAGAGGGTATTTATCAGGGCTTGTTATGTAGATTAAGTGGAGCCTTCTCTATTGATAAGAGTTCTTACGAGGCCTCTTTTTCCAGATATGGGAGAGAGATACACCTTTACAAATGAGCATTTCCTTTCTACGGGGAAATCTCCTTACTTATCTGGAGTTTACTGGCTCTGTGTGGCTTTTAGGTCCAAATCATCCACAGGCCAAAGCGGCATACTTGGGGGTGGCATGTTCTGAGTAAGTGGAAAGGATTGTTAGAATTTTGGGGCTTCAAGGTGAAAGGGAGGCTGGCCAGAAAAGCACTGAGGGGAAAACAAGTAACTTTTTGGAAAGAGAAGTGGGTTTTCCGAGCACACACAGGAGATGAGAAAGTTTGTGATGATATTTGTCTGTATGGGTATGAGTGATTTTTCCATCTCCTTCTGGGGACAAAAACTCCCCTGGAGAAGGGATTTGGGGAGAGGTTTTTACGTTTTAGTTTTTTTTGGGGGGGAGGGGAAGTTTTCTGGTGTTCTGAATTCTGGGAGTAGATCCATTTTGAAGAGGAATTTATGGAGCCTTATTTCCTAGCAGTTGCCCCTTTGGGTCAGAGAAGGGAAGGTCTAGAAATTTGTTGTTGTTGTTTCTTCCCAGCATCTGTTGCATCTCCAATGTCCTCAGCTGAAACTATTTTTCAGGCCAACTCTGAGTCCCCAGGGTGTGAAAGGACACAAAAAAGAGGCAAGAAACTCAAGCCAACGATTAAGCAAAATATGTGTTTAGGTATCTTTATGCTGAATGGGTCTGGCCCACAGATGTGAAAACCAACGGACCTTTCTGTGCAACCCTGTTTTCTCCTGTGCAGCAAGGCAGGGTCACCTGACCGATGGCGCCCGGGGCAAGGGGTGGTGGTGGACCAGGGTCATGCTCTACATCAGCACATTTCTGTGACAGGTACAAGGAGAATGTGTCCCGACCCCACGCCCAATAATCCTCCAAATACACTAAAAATAATTCTGCCAATGCTACAATGACAGGATAGCATTAAAAAAAATAAACGATGTTCCAAGAAAATAATAAACACGCACACACCTGGAGAATTCTAGGAGGGTGCAATTCACCGCATAAGCAAGAAATACGTTAGAAACACAATGGAGACGTCTGGAAGGGCCTTGGGGAAAATCCCAGCAGGAAAAGGGTTTTCACCCTACCTCCCTGGGGTTCCCGGAGCCCCCTGGCTGGTAGAACTCGATTGATGAGTCTTTTCTTGCTTATTGTGTCCTTTTCAACAAATGCCCCGGAAGGTCCTCCTATCTGAGTTTCTGAGCGCTCTACGGTTTAATATTCACACCGAGGTTTATAATCCACCTGGACAGAGATTCTGAGTCAGGTGGGAGTGAAGGACGCATTCCTAGCTATTCCGAGGCAGCCGGTCGGGGCGTGTCTACAGCGCCCCCTGCTGCCACATAAGGTCTGTAACCCAGGACCCCGTCCTGGACTCTCTTGGGGTCTGCGGGGTTCATTCCAGACTCTGCCCCGTGGCCGGTTGACTTACTTTTGCAGCTTGATTAATAAACGTGGCATCTGGCTGGCTGATACACTGTGTGTTTCTTGTTTTTCTCTCCGCCTCCCCCCCTCATCCCCTCTGTTTGGCGAATCTGAGCCCGTTTGAATTCCGACACACCCTTTCTCAACAGCTTGTCAATAACAACGGAAAAAAAAACTGGTTGAAATTCTAATTGGACTTGGGTGGGATCTCCAGGTGACGACGGGCAGACAATCAGGCTCTTGAAAATACAGAGCATCTTAACCTGTAAGGGAAACAGGCTGGGACCTGGGACTCTGCTGCAGGGCGGCGGCGCTTGCACCCGGACACAACAAAATACAAAGAAACTCTATGGGACCAAAAATAACTGCGTGCATGCGCAGTCGGGACAAATCCTGGACCTAAAAGATACAAAGAGACCAAGAAACCCAGTTGCCACTTTTGAAGGGCGGGGCGCGAAAGCAGGGTCCTGGGTAGGCCCCCTGCACTCCACACCACCTAAGGGGTGGTTAGACCACCTAAGCCTCCCCTCCAGCCCGACCCCTGAACCCACCTGTACCCTCACCCCGTATAAGGAGCCAGCTCGCCGCCCTCGTGCTCACCCAACTGCATCAGGGGCCCCAATAAAGCCTGGCCTGAATTTTTTGTCTGCCCTCTGATCAATTTCTGTTGATTGAGGAGGCCAAGAACCCTGGTTGGTAGCCTAAGTACGATGTATTATCACCTGATTCCATTTTCAGCAACGTTTTGGAAATTTTTCAGATCAGAAGTGTTTTACATCTTTGGTTGGAATTTTTTCTAAGCTCCTAGATTTTATGCTCTCCTCTCCTAAATGGCATCTTTTCTTTAACGTTAAAAAAAAATTTTTTTTTTTCTACTAGGTAGAAACAAGTGATTTTTGTATATTGATTTTGTGTTCGGCTTTTGCCAGATAAGCATTCATTCATCTTTAGATAATTTTGAATTTTCTAGGTACATACTTATTTATCTGCAGATAATTATTTTATTTCTTCTGTTCTTTCTTTCTTTTTTTCAGGGGGGGCCACTCCTGCAGCTTGTGGGATCTTTTATCCCTAACCAGGGATTGAACCCTTGCCCCGGGCAGAGTCCTAACAACTGGACAGCCAGGGAATTCCCTATTTCTTCTGTTCTAATGCTGACACCACGATTTCTATTTCTTCTCCTGTTTCTTCTATCTGCTGTTTGTTCATTCTTTCTCTCTGTTGGCCTCACCAGGGGTTTATCAACTTTGTCAGTTTTGTTGTAAAACCACATTTTCGCTTTGGTTGTATTTCCCCCCTATTTTATTATTTCTTATTAATTAATTAATTTATTTTTTGGCTGCGTTGGGTCTTCGTTGCGGTGCACGGGCTTCCTCTAGTTGCGGCGAGCAGGGGCTACTCTTGTTGTGGAGCACGGGCTCCAGGCGTGCGGGCTTCAGGAGTGTGGCTTGTGGGCTCAGTCGTTGTGGCTCGCGGGCTCTAGAGCGCAGGCTCAGTAGTTGTGGCGCATGGGCTTAGTTGCTCTGTGGCATGTGGGATCTTCCCAGACAAGGACTCGAACCCGTGTCCCCTGCATTGGCAGGTGGATTCTCAACCACTGTGCCACCACGGAAGCCCTCCCCCCTATTTAAAAAATCTTTATAATTTCCTTTCCAATACTTTCTTTGAATTTATTTTACTGCGTTTTTTCCTTCTAACTCCTGTGTTATCTTTTTGTCATTGGTCTCTAGTATAATTTTATTGTTTTCTGAGAATACACTTTATTGGGTTTTAGCCTTTGTAAGCCTTCTTGAGATGCACTTTATGACTTGGTGAATGGGTTGTTGGAGAAAAAAGCCTTTACCTCTGCCCTCCTAAGTGCGACAGCTGGGCCTACAAAATAAACTGACAACAGGTGGACTCGCGGAAGAAAAGGTACACAGGCCTATTAAAGTTTAACATCACATTACATGCACGAGGGCCTCACAGGAGAAGAGGTGAACACCCCCAAAAGTGGTGAGATTTGAGAGGTTACAGACCATCTTAACAGGGGAAGGGAGGGGGTGTGGACCTCTCAGGCAGACTAAAACGTTCTTAGCAAAGATGGCTCAGCCCTTAGAAGAACAGACGGTCCGAATGGCCATCATCGAAAAAGCTACAAACAACAAATGCAGAAGAGGGTGTGGAGAAAAGGGGACCCTCTTGAACTGTTGGTCGGAATGTAAATTGGTGCAGTCACTATAGAGAACAGGATGGAGGTTCCTTAAAAAACTACAAATAGAACTACCATACGACCCAGCAATCCCACTACTGGGCATATATCCTGAGAAAACTGTAATTCAAAAAGAGTCATGTACCACAATGTGCATTGCAGCTCTATTTACAATAGCCAGGACATGGAAGCAACCTAAGTGTCCATCGACAGAGGAATGGATAAAGAAGATGTGGTACATGTATGCAATGGAATACTACTCAGCCATAAAAAAGAATGAAATCATGCCATTTGCAGCTACATGGGTGGACCTAGAGATGATCATACTGAGTGAAGTAAGTCAGACAGAGAAAGACAAATATCATATGATATTGTTTATATGTGGAACCTAAAAAAAGGGTGCAAATGAACCTATTTACAAAACAAATACACTCATAGATGAAGAAGAATAGATACATGTATATGTATAACTGAATCACTTTGCTGTACAACTGAAAGTAACACAACATTGTAAATCAACTCTACTCGAATATAAAATAAAAGTTAAAAAAAGTAAGTTTATACATGTATATGTAAAAAAAAAAAAAAAAAAGAAAGAAAAGAAAAAAGAAATCCAGCTTGTGGTCTCAGTTTCCCACATGGCCTCATCCCAGACATGAATGCGTCCTGGTGCATTTACCCCCCTACGGTCTGGGCAGGTGAGGGCTGCTTACAGATTTGATCCACGTTATGAAGGATGAGGACGGGTAAGCTCCCCTCTGAGGGGCACGAAGTCCCCTTTGCCTTCTCACGCAGCGGGACACTCATGGCGGGGGCGTCAACAGAGTTCTGTCCCTGCAGACAAGCAACTCTTCCTCAGGATGCCAGGGAAATTCAACTTCCTATTGCCGAGCCCTTTATCCCCGAAAGCTGTGCTGGGGAGATGAATGAATCATTTCCTTTTCATCTCTGCCAGAGAAAGCTCCACACTAAGGGTCTTCAAAAGATGCTCAGCCCTCTGCCGGAGACCAAGACGCGGGGAGAATATGCAAAAGTGCAGAAACTCATTCTGGGAGTTTCCTTGCATTTGTCTGGAATACCCACCTGGACCCCTCTAGAAATACCTCCCGTTTTTCCTTGAGTGTCAGGGTCGACTCCACAGGCAAGATGGAGGTGGGAGGTGTTTCTTCTCAGGCCGAGTCCATGGATCACACTCCCCGAGGGCCACTGGAGGGCAGCAGATGTCCGCGGCTCCTCAAAGCAGCCTACGGGGGTAAAGAAAACCTAAGAAAAGTGCAAGGTCTGCTGAGAGCCCACTGTACGCATCTCACGCCCCCAAACTCCATGGCGGATGTGAAAGATGGACCCTCCCCCCGACGGGTGATCAAGTCATCCCAAACGAACCCAGTTTCTTGCTCAAAATCGACCCCGTTAGGATGGGGCCATTGTAGCAGTGGACAGCCCAGGGACACCGGACCGGGGCAAAGATGCCCAAATTGGGCGTTCCTGGTTCAGCTCAATGTCACAGACGGGAAAACGTGGTTTGTCCGTGGCTCTCAGGTGGCTGGCATTTGGCAATCGGCTCAAAAGATGTCCTGGAGCTCTTGGAACACCGCAGCGTCAGGTTAAAAGTGGGATCGAAGGGAAGCAGAGAGCCACGGACCTTCCTGTTTCTGTCTAAATAAGTAGTTTAGAAATCATTGTGGGGATAAGGAGGGGCTGCGTCTGGAGAAGAAAAAGGGCCGGGGGCTGGGGACCCTTCACAGCTGGGAGAGCATTTGCTCTTCATCCACCCGGGTTTGCTCGGGTGATGGATTATCCAGGTATCAACGGGTACAGGATTGGAGTCAGCTTGTTTTCAGGAAGATGAAGCTTTAAGAGGTGGAGGCATGTTATTTTGTTCCCCAAGCCCCAGACAGCCCCAGAGCATGGAGGATCCCCCAATCCTGCAGACAGACCCAGGGCCTGGAGGGTCCCTCAATCCTGCAGACAGACCCAGGGCCTGGAGGGTCCCCGCGTGGAGGGCAGCCCCGTGCACCTGGGCAGGTGGACACTTTCTAACTCTGACCTGTGCCCTGGTGACCTCTCCTCCCTCCCCTCCAAGTGCGCTTGGCCAGGAGAGCTTCTGGGGCCAAGGCACCACCACCTCTGATGGGCAGGTGGGCGCTGCAATTAGGACAGGTTTGATTTTACAGGTCAGTGTGTCCAGCTGGCTCCAGGCATGCATGAGGGTGTAAATGGTTTTGTTAGCATGATTCAAACTGGACACCTTTGTCTGGGACCACGGGCAGCTCAGGGGTGAAAAAAGCCACCAAGGGTCCACACCTTCGCCAGGGTGTTTGTCCAGATCCCTGACCCTCAGGGGCCATCCCTGATGTTTTTCTTCCAGGCTGAAGCAAAACCCAGAATTGATGGCTGTCCTTACGCACTGGATCCGGAGCCCGTAGGAGGCCACATGTGAGACGCTGGAGCAGGGTCTGCCCCTATGCTGACTCTGCACTTTTGGGCTTCCCATAATCCAAGCAAAATGGTCCTTCTGAAGAATTTTCCAAGAAGGAGAACACTTGCAATTGGATTAAGCCTCATAAAAAATGTTATTAAAAACCACGTAAAATGAAATGTCATCTTTTCTGTATGCTTAAATCATTCAGTCGTCTCAATTATTTTTTTTTTCTATTTCAAAAAACGCAACGCACAATTACATGTCATGCAACCCAATAGTCAAGGGTGAGTTTTAGATTTCATTTCCCAAGTTCTGAAATTCAGGGCCTGGTGTGATTCACCCAGTACAGGTGAAACTCATTAATGGTCAAACTCTATAGGTGGGATTTATGATTATATAATTTCTTAACACCCAAACGATTTCCAGTTAAAATGTTGCAGATTTTCTCCTGGTATTTTTGAGTTGATGGGTCTGGTGAAAATGACGTGATTACATTTCTAATATCTACAAGTTTCCCTTTTAGCCCCTTTGTTTCTGAAAATGTCCTGTTTTCTTGGCATGGGACGAAGCAGCATCTGAGCCAGCCCAGACATTGCCAGGACATACAGAGGGGATGTGCCGAGCAGGTGTGATGCTGTGGCAGGATCTGGGTGGGTGCTTGGGCCAGGGTGATGCCAGGGCTGAAGTCAGAACGTTTTTTCCCTCTAGATAATAGGGCTTTGTGAAAACTCAAAACAGAACAAGCTGAATTCCTAAAGGTTAGCTCCAGATGTCAAGGTTTTCAATCTAAACAATGCTTGAGTTGACGACTCCAGCCTAAATTCTTCACAAGGCCAAATTCTCACAGGAAAAAGGATGGTTTATATTATTCTTAAGTGGGATTTTATTACATCCTGAGGGCAACACATATTTAAGTGTTTGTTCACTTTATAGCCAAGGATATACAATGAAAGTCAATGAAAAGTAAAAGAATGAAATGAACTTTAAAAAAAAAATAAATAAACTTATTTATTTATTTTTTGCTGCGTTGGGTCTTCGTTGCTGCTGCACACGGGCTTTCTCTAGTTGTGGCGAGCGGGGCCTCTCTTCGTTGCAGTGCACGGGCTGCTCATTGCGGTGGCTTCTCTTGTTGTGGAGCACAGGCTCTAGGTGCGTGGGCTTCAGTAGTAGTGGCTCGTAGGCTCAGTAGTTGTGGCTCACGGACCTGGTTGCTCCACGGCATGTGGGATCTTCCCGGACCGGGGCTCGAACCCGTGTCCCCTGCATTGGCAGGCGGATTCTTAACCACTGCGCGACCAGGGAAGCCCTCAAATGAATTTTTGAATGTAACAGCCTTCTTTTGTTGTGGTAAAATATATATAGCGCAAAATTTACCATCTTAATCACTGTTAAGTGCACAGTTCTGTGGCATTAAGGACCTTTATTTTGCTTTGAAACCATCACCACAATCATCTCTGGAACATTTTCATCACCCAAACTGAAACTCTGTCCCCATTAACATTTTTTTTAAATTTATTTATTTTTTCAATCATGAAGAACTGTATCCAGGAAGGAAAACTTTCCATGAGATCTTAGTGGCTGGTGGAGTTTTAAATATGTCCAACATATAGTCATGAAAGATTCTTGGAGGAATGCAGCCTTCATGGGTAAGAAGCATTCAGGGTGAGATTAGTGCTTTCAATGAATTAAATACCTCACTATGAAGAATAAACTCAGGTCAATAGAATTAGCTTTCTATTTAGCTTTCTAATAAAAACACACATTTTATTCCCTTCGATACTATAAAGCAGCTAAAGGGGCTTTTAGATTCTCATGGGGAGAGAGTCAGTCATGCATGATGTCAAGATGAAAACAGCAAGTGCTTGGGTAGCTGTGGGAGTGGCTGAAGGTGATTTGTGACTTGTAAGTCTTGGAAGTCAAGATGGACACTTAAACTGTGGGAGGGGGCAGAGAAGAAAAAAGTTCGAAGCCTACCAACTGGCCAGTGATGGACATGAAGAATCTTAACTTCACCCTGAAGAACGGCCTCGCGCCATGTTTTGTCACGTACCCGGCGTGTCTGCTGAGGCTCCCCCAGGATGACGGTGATGCTATTTCATGTGCCTCCTGGAACCTGTGTACCTTGTTCCTTAGGACCAAAGTCACCACTGAGCCATTGAGCGTGAGCTGACTCTCCCAAGAAATGGAGTGCCCCCTCTTTCTCCAGGGAGCCGCGCGGCATGCCATGTTGCGGACCAGGAGGGGCATGCGGTGTGCTTCTCCAAGGTCATGTCCTAGGAATGGAGCGTGAGCAGGGCTCACTTCCATTTTGCAGGATGGAAGGTCCTCGCGGGGGCAGCAGGGGGCAGGGGACGGAGATGGGGGAGAAAGAAGAAACCTTGACGCCTCATCGGGAGGAGGCTCTGAATCCAGGCTGTAGGTGAGGATCACCCAGAGAGATTCAAAACATGCCGATGGATGGGAGGGAGGCCAAGTTGCCGGTGGGGCTGCAATTGCTAGTCACTGATTTCCGTTGTGTATTTATTGGCTGGCTCGGATGGGAGAGAGCTAGAGGCAGGGGTCAGTCCGGAAGGCAGGACCGTCCTGCTCCAGCCCATGAAGCTCCAAGTCCCGTACCCGTGAAAAGTCGTGGTGGGGGCACGGATTCAATTCAGCGTGAGTTTGCAGAAAATCCATGCCGTCCTTGAGCCCCACCAGCTCCCTCCTGCAGCGGCGCAGAGAGAGAGCACAGTCCTGCACGGCCGGCTGCCTGTCCTCCCTCCCTCTCCTTGCAGCCACAGTAGCCCTTTTAGGACCCCCTGCCCTCCCCCAGGCCAGACAAACCGCCACTGTTAACCGCTCTCTGCATCCCTAGCAGGAGTGGCCAGCACAGACTTTTAGCAGCCAGCCAGGCTTCATAATTAATGAGTTGACCACCAAGGTGAGAAGCCAGGGAGGGCACTGGCTAAATAGTTTATTGTTTGGGAAGTGTTCTATGGTTAGCTTTTTTTTCCCCCCTTAAAAAAAAAGCCAAAGTTGGAGGCTATTAGTGAAAGGGAAGCTTTCTTTCACGAGGCTTTGGTCAGACTTGACTTTTCTACAAATCCTGATAGATGGTGATCTGTTAAGTGGGAAATTTGCCCTGGGCATGTGGATCGTGTTGGGGAGAGAAGAATTATTTCCCAGATGGACATCGGGAGGCAAAGATGGACTGAGTCTCACTGTGGTTAAGAGGCCAGCCACCATGTCGTGTTTCCTCGGTGCAAAAATTTCATTTTGGACCCAGAAGCAGGGAGAACGAGCTGAGCCCTTCCCTTTCTTGGGCTCTAAGTGCTACACGGTATTCGGGGCTGCACAGTATTCGTGTGCACATGCACAAGATGGCCGTGTCTGTGATGTCTGGGGACGTTAATGCTGTGGTCTTGGAGGAGCTGGGGAGAGGTAGGGAAACCGCTGAGGGAAGGAAGTGAAAGCTTGGAACCTTCCGGACACTGGCTCTGGCTCTGGTGGGAGCAGTGATCCAGGAGCAGATTGGTGTCCATGGCAGCTCAGCCCTGTTCCCAACTCAGCTGTGCCCTCCGGCTCGTCCTACATTGACCGCTTTGGTTCAGCCCCTTCTTGGGTGGGTTGATGTCCACCGTCTGATGTCTCGAAGCCTCCTGATGGTGAGTCCTGGGTGACAGAAGAGTCCCCTTGGGTCATCCTGGCAACGAGGATGGTGCATTCAGTTCAGAGATGTATGTGGTGCGCCACATAATATCCACCAACGACGTCCCTGTCCTGATGCCCTTGTGGTGGACAGAATAATGTCCCCAAAGACACCCACATCCTGACCCCCGTAGGGTGGACAGAATAATGTCCCCAGAGGTGTCCACACCCAGGTCCCTGTGTGGTGACACAGTAATGTCTGCAAGGACGTCCACATCCTGATCCCCTAGAATTTCTGAGGGTTACCTTATGGGGCAAAAGCAACTTTACAGATGTTAAGAAGGACCCTGAGATGGGAGATGATGCTGGACCCACCAAGCGTCACCCCAAGCATCCTCATGTGAGGGAGGCAGGAGGGTCAGAGCCAGACGAGACGGGAAGATAGGAAGAAGGCTGCAGTGATGCCCTTTGAAGACAGAGGAATGAGCCGCGAGCCAGGGAATGCTGAAAAGGGAAGGAAACAGGTTCTCCCCGGGAGCCTCCAGCAGGAACCAGCCCTGCCTACACCTTGTCTTTAGCCCTTTGAGACTTCTCACCCCTAGAACTGCAAGGTGATAACTGTTTAAGCTACTGTGTCTGGAGTAGTTCTTGCACCAACCCTAGGAAAGCAACGTAATGCCCAGCCACTTATTCATGGGGCTGGGTTGACTGAGGCTCGGGGCTCGGTGGCTAGCAGGTATGGGATCTGCTGGTAGGTGGAGTTAGGTGTGAGCACCACCATCTCTCCCTGCACGGCCCCCTTCTCTCTTGGTGCCCTTTAGGGTAAGTAATTTCCCAGTACCACCACCAACAGCCCCTGTACTTTACCTTTGCATTCTCAGTGGGTCCTGACCTCAGGTAGAATTTCAGGGTCAATCCATACCTGGGTTTTCCCCTCCTCCAGCCTCTCTTAAGGAATGCAACTGGATCTTTGCAACCATCCCTTCCAAAGGACCCAGGATGTAAGGATGTGAAAGCAAGAGAGAAACTTCAGATTCCCCCAGCAGAGGGCATCCGACGAACACACATCCCAGTTTCCTGGCCGTCCTGCGGAGGCTGACTCTGCCTGAACATGCAACCACTTCCATGGTCTGAGAGCCTGGCTCTGAGCTCAAGGACAAAACCACACCCTCTATTGAAATAAAAAGCATGAAGGCATTTCTCCATCCCCAAGGTTCACAATCTGTCAGGTCATCAACTTCCCAAAATTCTGAGACGCTGTGTGCAAAAACAGTAAAAAGTCAAAACCCACCAAAGCCTGTTCAATTTCTACCATCCTGTATGAAAGACGGAACCAGGATCCCCCCGTCCCCTCAGGCTCAGAAGGCAGCACCCAGGGGCAGTTCTGAATGATGACTAGCACCAGAAATTGGGATAAGAGGTATCCAGAACTACAGGGTTTCTCAGCAGGGGGTGTCTCAGAACACTCAGCTTTGAAACCTGGAAAGCCACACGGGAACTGAAGAATCTGCTCCAAATTCATGTAGAGGGTCATTATGTTGTTGTTGGAGGGGTGATGATGATGGTGACGGTGGTGATGATGGTGACGATGTTGGTGATGGTGATGGTAGTGATGTTGGTGGTGATGGTGGTGATGAAGGTGATGATGATAATGGTGGTGATGGTGATGTTGGTGATGGTGATGGTGATGATGATGATGATGGTGATGATGATGGTGGTGATGATGGTGATGGTGATGATGGTGATGAAGGTGGTGATGATGTTGGTGATGGTGGTGATGTTGGTGGTGATGGTGATGACGGTGATGATGGTGATGATGGTGATGATGATGGTGATGATGGTGATGATGGTGATGGTGATGATGATGATGTTGGTGGGGTGGAAACCTTTACATCTCCAAGAACAGGTGCATTGATTTTATTGTTTCTCCTACTTCTGCTTCCTCTGGGCTAAGGATGAAATTTCCATCTTTCTCCCTTTCTTCCTTTTTCAACATCCCATCTTAGGGCTCACCCATCCTTCATAATCAGAAGAAAAGTATCCACAGAGAACATCCCAGAGATCAATTTATCCACATGAAATAAAAAACAAGACGTGTCTTATTTTACCAGCTTCGGAAATCCTCTTTTCCTAACAGTGTATTGGAAATCAGGAGCTAAGAGAGAAACAAGCCCAAATCGGGGGGGGGGGGAGAGAGAGAGAGAGAGAGAGAGAGAGAGAGAGAGAGAGAGAGAGACAGAGAGAGAGAGAGAGAGAGAGAGAGAGAGAGAGGGAGAGAAAGGAAGGAGGGAAGGAAGGAAGGAAGAAAGAGAGAAAGAGAGAAAGAAAAAAGAAAGAAAGAAGGAAAGGAAGAGGAGAGAAAAAGAAAAGAAAAGAGAAAGAAAAACTCAGAGTGAAAGTGGGAACAATGGCAAAGGGAAGTCATAAAACCTAAGTTATAATGCAGGAGGGCTTTTATCAAGGAATCCAATGAAATTTAAGAAGAAAATATTATTAAGTAAAAATGAACATGAAAAATCATCCCAGATGCTCTCATTCTCACAGGCTGAAGAAATCAACGCAAGATTGGATCCAGAAGAGAGAGAAAAAAAATAGCCACTGCGCTTGAAAAAAAAAAAAAAAAAAAAAGAGATACAGGAGGGGAAATGTTTATTTTTATTACCTAATATCCAATTTAAGCATTAACAGCTACACTTGCCATCAAACGGCACGGCTGAAACCTCTTTCAAGACAAGTGCCTTTGGATGATGCGGAGAGAATCATCTTAGCCGTTTCTGCACGGGTTCTGCAGAGCCCGTTTCCCCATCTGCTATCCAGTCTCCGTGCATTTTCAAAGAATATTTTATTAGTGTCATTTTGAAACCCACAGACAACCTCGCTTTTCTTCACCTATCATCGGAATTGGGTAATCCGTTTTGGTTGCAGGGAAGAACACGGTTTCTATGTCCTGCAGCCTTCCGTAATGCAGAGAAACTTTATTTTAAGTTAACCTGATAGGTATTTAGGTTAGTCAAAGACACAGTACTCTGGGTTCTTTTAATTATAGCTGTGCCACCTTCATTCCTTAGGAGATAAAGTGGTGTCAGCACTTTGGCTGAAGAACCCTATTTTTAGGGGCTTATAACTCAGCTGTTAAAATCTGCTGTAGGCTGAAATAAGGCATAAAATTTCAGCCTGGAAGCAAAAGAAACAATTAAAAAAAATCAAGGCAGTATAAAAAAATAAATCTGGTCATTTCAAGAGATCTTCAGAGTGAATTTCAATGACATTTCAACCGGGAGGAGTGAACGAGCACAGTCTGGGGTCTGGGTGGGTTTTCCCATGGGCCTGCCATTTTGTACAACTGAACAGGGTACCGCTGTCTGGAATTCTGTCTCCTGGGTCATTTGGTGAGAATGCCATGTGACCGGAGGGCCGTGGACAAGGCCATTGAGACACCAGTATGGCCTGACCACTGCCTTTGCTGGATCAGCCACAGGATGGGTTTAGAAGCAATGGCGCTTCCATTCTTCATCATGGGGAGGCCCCATTTCTAAATTCTCTTAACTTCCAATGACAGGAACTCTAAACCTTCTTTAAACAAAGACCTTGTGAGAATCATATGAAAGTATGGATCTCCTCTTAGAAAGACACACATAAAAATTCCCCTATAACATCAGGATACCCCTGAAGTTTCTGGGCATCTCTGGACCCAGGCGAGGACTCCAAGTTTAGGGCATTCTTTTGACAAGATTCCCTACCCATGAAGCTTTCCAGCTAATGACACGTTGGGAGTGGGGTCAGCTGTGGGACCACCCCAAGATGTACCCATTGGGTCAAGTTCAATGGGGTCAGCTGTGAGGTTGTGTCTTCTCCGTGCTCCTGATTGGGGTCAGTTCTGGGGTCACCGTGGAACACTGTGAGATCTTTATTCACTTGATGAGGTAAAGTAGGTCAGCCTCACCTTGATGCCCTGTGCATTTGACATTCTCAGCTTAGGATCTAGGGCCTAGATGAATTCACATCTACTTCAGGACTATTTTGTCCAGGGCTATTTTGAACCTAAGGTATAGGGATTGACCATCACTGTCAGTCTGATGCTTTGTCCTTCCCCAAGACCTGCTTGTTTCCTCCCAGCTCCGCCCTCCCCTGCTAGCCCACCATAATCAATCTTGACTCTTCAGCCACAGGATGCCTTGGAGCATCTCAAACGAACGGTGCTGCAGAAGATAGATTTGCCTCTGTATCCTCAGTCTTCCCAATGCAACGATGACGGGACCATCCATGGATTCACCAGCTGACTGCTTGATTCAGGGATGCATCTGTAAGCAAATTCAGTCATGGTCCCAGCTCTGGTGGAGGCTACCACTGAGTGGTGAAGGTGGAAAAAATGATAAATAGACAGAAGATGATAGAGAATATTCATACCATCTAGTGGGGCAGAGTCTTGATCCTTGGAGGAAAAAGAAAAGAAAGAGATCGTATATACTGATGCTTGAAAAGACAATAAAGCTATACTTATTGGTATGTGAACCAGCAAACAGAAAAATACTAAGTCAGGGACATACCCAAAGATAAACAAATGTGAGTGTTTTCAACAGAGGAATCCAACATTGAGTCATGTTATTCTATTTTTTGGTGCCATCTACTGGGTTGCACAGAGTAAAATAAGCTGGTTAGAACACAGGGGACTTACAACGTAAGCCTTAAAACCTGGGTCAGTTTAGAGAACGTCTAGGATAACCTTGAATCCATTTCTCACTACTGAGTCCCCATGCTTCCCTCCCTGTCTTCCTCATCTACAAAGTGACAGGTTAGAACCAGTATTTCTCTATGTGAAGCAAATGAACGTCCCACATTTGAAGGCACAAGAACTCTGACCCATGGTTCTCCAACCACAGGCTCAGAGTGGGGTTCAGAGAAGATTCTGCAGATCTCCCAGGTCCTACTCTTTGCTCTTCTGATTCTGGGTGGATGGCAGGTCATAGTCCCATGTGGTAGCCTGGGGTCCTAAGAAGGTCCTGTTGCATTAGTTGGTTATTTGTCAGGTGGGGTGGGTGGCTAGGAGACATGTGCACTTGGGTGGGTAAAGCATCCCCTGTGCTGAAAGTTTTCAGGCGTCAAACCACCTCGAGTTGATCTACCCCCCCCCCCAGTCTGTTTGGAGACCATGAGTTTCCTGGGGTGACCATAACAAGCCACCACTACTGGAGGTCTTAGGACAACAGGAATTTGTTCTTTCCCATTTCTGGAGACCCAAACTTGGGAGTCAGTTTGTTGGTGGGGCCGTGCTCCCTCCAGAAGCTCCAGGGGAAGGTCCTTCCCGCCTCTTCCAGCTTCTGGGGGTTCCAGGCGTCCCTGGGCTTGTGGCCACCTCCCTCCCATCTCTGCCTCCATCTTCACGGGGCTTCTCCTCTGTGTCTGTGTCTCTCCTCTTCTGTCTCTTAGAAGGACCCTGTCATTGGATGTAGGGCCACCCTCCTCCAGGGGGACCTCATCTCAGACCCTTCCCTTCATCACATCTGCAAAGACCTTTTGTCCAAATAAGGTCCTGTTCTGAGGTCAAGGTGTACCAGGGCCACGTTCCCTCCAGAGGCTCCAGGGGAGGGTCCTTCCCGCCTCTTCCAGCTTCTGGGGGCTCCAGGCGTCCCTGGGCTTATGGCCGCCTCCCTCCCGTCTCTCCCTCACTTAGCCATGCACATGGGCCATGTCCCCCCAGATTCCTCCATGAAGACATCCCAGTTGGATTTTACCCAGAGTGGGAAAAATGCCACTTGACAGCCAGCACACAGTGGACGTGTGTAACAGGGCTGGCCTCACCGCTCTGAACTCGGCCACTCTGCTCATAGGCGCATGTAATTTTGCCACATCAGTAGGATTTACATCCCACATCAGAACAATATTATTTACATTAAATTCTTTTCACACTATTTTGATTCTAGTTTAATTCATGGTTACCCTGTCGATGGGGGAACTATTTCATCTCCAATTGTCTAGAAAAACAGGTACAGAGATTTTAAAAAAATGACACTGATTTTTTTTTTTAAACTATATTTTGGGGTTGAGCTGTCATCACGCCTAGCGATGAAAGGGGGCATTGTGTGTCCAATGCCTTTTCAAAGGATGCTTTCCGTCATACAACTGTTGCACAGCTCAAATGGTTTTTGATTACGTTTCAGTTTCTGGAAGATCTTTCCAAAAAACCCTCCCGGTGTGGGCGTTTCAGACACCCTCTGTACGACTTTAAACAGGGTACGGAAAGCAAATCGGTATTTGTAAGCATCAAGGGTTTCATGCAAGGCCCTACATTTCAACCCAACGCTGACAAGTTTGGTCTGCAGGGCCTCTGGTTGCATCTCCGCCAACCTCTACCCCAATGGAGAGAACTCTGTGAAATACCCTCTCAACTCGCAAAGACCCCTCCCTCATCACCCAAACTGTCTCACACAGGGGGGACCCTTCTCTTTCTGCGCCCTCATAGTTGCATTTTTTTCTAAACTGGAGTATAATTGCTTTACAATGTTGTGTTTGTTTCTGCTGCTGTACACTGGTTGCCTGCTACTTCAGGTTAGATTACAAAGTCCGCCGACGGAGCCTGCCAGTTTGGTACCTCATCTTCGGAAAGCATCAGGAGCTGCCCTCATTTGCAGGCTCAAGAGCTAAGCGGGTGTCTGGAGGTAACAGGTGGACTCCTTGCCCCCTTGCCTCCACGTGCCTGCACGACTCTTGCTTTTGTATCACAGCCATTATGGACTCTTCATAAAGCAACGGTGCACTTTCCGGGGAGGAAACTCATTTTCCTCCCTGGTTGATGAGCTAACAAGGAGTCTATTTGTTATTGCAGGATTTTATACTTTATTCTTTATCTCTCCCCCCCCCCATCTTCTTCTTTAATCCCAGTCTCTGCTTGTTGAGCTTCAAATTGAAATATCCCGAACAGATGTAAAAACACATGTGAGTCTCTGCACACAAGCTGTGTCCGCCTTTGTTTCATCTGCTGATGATGTGAGCCTAAAGGAGATCTTTTTAAAATTTCATCACTATTCAAAAGGATAATTAATACGTACCCCCAGGCTTTGATTATGCTGTGCCCAGTAAGTAATGCTCCTACAGAGATAATGAGGGCTCATCAGGCCGGTTTGAATATGTGTGGAGCACATCTCAGATCCGCCAGAAATTGAAGATGCAGCCAAGGTACCATGTAGGTGGCTTAATTTAATTTTAATTTGTAACACAATACAATAGATAAGATCATTTGTTTGTAACCAGCACAGGCATTTTGTTTACATGAAACCCCAGTCATCGTTCAGCAGATGGTCTTTTTAAAGGCTTAATTGAAGTTTTCTAATCTAACCTCTCCCCCTTCTCTCCATAATGGAGGAGAAAATAGCACACACACGCACACGCACACGCACACACTCACGCATGCACACAGCCACACACGCCTCTTTCCCTGGACCCTCAGAAGTGTCTCAACTCTCCCAGGGTCCTTTATCAGCAGCCCCCTCCCGGGGCAGGTCAACCTGCCAGACCGCACTTGGGGCTGCCCGCTGCCCTACGGGACACCCTGGCAGCCTTCCAGCCGGGGCTGGCGAAGACAGCCCTTCGGAAACATTGAAATAGGCCCCTCCTCCGTGTGTACCCAGATCACGGTTATTTCCCACAAAAGGAAATTGAGATTTTTGTTGTCTAAACTGAGCCCTCAGAAAGCACACATCGTCCACAGGTCCTGCGTTCGGGGCTGGGTGCCTCTTACTTTCATGCTTCCGTTTGAAAAGGAAACCGCCTCTAAGGACAAAGGTGTCTCTGTCCACAGGGTGGAGTCCTTTGCACTCGCCCCCTCACTCCGGGCAGGCTGGCGGCCCTCTACTTGCCTGTACTGCGGTGGATAACCGAGGTGTGCCCTGTGACCTCCCCCGCTGCTCTCTCGAAGCCGGCAGCTACCAGGTGTCCCTGGAATCAGCCACACCGGGCTCCAGTCCTGCCGGCCTCCAGCCTCCCAATCCTGACAAGCTTCCACGCAGCACCCCCAGCGCTGGGTGTCCCGGTTTGCAAAAAGGAGGTGGCACCACCTAGCTCGTGAGATCCGAATGGAGATCAAATGCGGAAATGCTGGCTCTGATCTCAGCGCCCCCAGGAGCACGGCTGGCGCTCAGCCAACGGCCCCGGTACAAGGAGGCTGCGGGTCATGGTTGAAAGGAGGAACTCTTTGTCAGCAGCTTGCTGAACCCTCCCTCCCTGGAGTCACACTGGGCCAGCCCAACTCCACGGGAATCCGAGTGCTCCGGCGCCCGGTGCCACAGGGGCTGTAAAAGCCGAAGCATATGCTCCCAAACGGGAAGAGCACACAGCGGTGCGGGGCGCTCAGAGTTTCTGCCTCCGTGCCGGCGTCCTCAGACTCTGGCTGGCTCTTGCACGGCTGTGCCCACTTATGCAGATCGACACCAACAGAGCAGCTGCAGACGTGGTTCTGAGAGCTCACGATGATTCACGCACGCGGCAGCTTCAACGCCGTTCGTTGAACACATCGTAGAAGCAAATGTACTGACGCCTTAATGTGTGCCGCGGCTGCCCCTGTGTGCATGAAACAGGCCCGAGGAGCGGCGTGTTCGTGCGGTCAACCCGGGGGTCTCTCTGGAGCCGAGCCATGCACGTAGAGCTCTCTGGCTCGAACGGCCGAGCCTCCTCAGGGTGCACACAAGTAGAGGACCACGGTGGCCTTCAGTTCCTTTTCCTGGAAACATGCCCCGAGCAATAGCGGGACGGAAACAGCTTCTCAAAGGGCATCCAACTGTAAACAGTTGTCTGTCTCGTGGAATCACAGCATTGCAGGCCAGGGGAGAGTCTTGGGGAGGCTTAGCACGGATGGGGTCCCAGGAGCCCCCTTCTTCAGTGGCACCTGGGTGGGGCAGGGAGGCTCCTTGCTCTCCCGTGGGGGACCACCTGCTTTATGTTTATCTACGCTGCCTCCCGGGGCTCCAGGCAAAGGATCTGGGATGGGCTGAACTGTGTCCATCCCTCTCCACATTCATGGGGTGAAGTCTTAACCCCCAGGACCTCAGAGTGTATCTGTGTTTGGGAATAGGGTCGGTGCAGATGTAATTAGTTAAGATGAGGTCATCCCGGAGGAGGGTGGACCCTAACGCAATATGACGGGTGTCCTGCCTGCCCCGTAAAAGAGTGAAGTGTGGACTCAGACACACACACACACAGGGAGAACACCGTGGGAGTAGAGGAGCCCCCAGAGGCTGGAAGAGGCAGGGAGGACCCTCCCCTGGAGGCTCCGGAGGGAGCTCAGCCCTGCGACACCTGGACCTCCGACGTCTGGTCCCCAGGACTGGCGGGGGAGGATGGAGGTCTGTGGTTTTATGCCGCCTAGTTTGGTAATGAGTTAGGGCAGCCCCAGCAAACAAATGCGGTTTCAAGGCTAATTGTGATGGTGTGTCTGGAGGGCCCCTGGGCCTCCCCGTCAGGCTGTACTGGTGGGCGGACACCTGGATCTCAGACGTCCGGTCCCCAGGATGGGGAAGGGTAGATGCCTTTGGTTGAAAGCTGCCCGGTTTGCGTTAATCTGTTATGGGGACCACAGGGCACTCCCAGAGGCCCCTGTACCTCTCACCTGACAGTGGTGGGCTACTTGTCCACGCCACCCCAGACACTGGAGGCTGCATGAGGTCCGGAGAGCCCAGATGCCCTCATTACAGAGAAGAGGGAGCCCCTTAACCTCAGACCAGCCCCAATTTTCCTCCCGGGGGGCACCTGAGCCTTGCATCCTGATGGCTGCCGGCATTGTCTCCGTGCAAAGAAGTGTTTTGGCTGTCTAGACTCTGGGCCTGGTGGGGTGTCCACCAAAGGCTCCCCTCTCAACTTGGGGTGTTGGGGACTTTCTTATGCCTCCAGGCCTCCCCTCATGAAAGCAGAGACCGTGAAGACACCCACTTAGTTCCTCTTTTCACGTTGGAGTGACCTGCAGTGCGGCCTTCCTGAGACTGAGGATGACAGATGGAATCTATCCATCCACCCATCAACCAATCAGAATACATCAGGCCCAGACTGCGAGTCCCCAGCCCACGGCATGTCTCTTCTTTCTCCAGCGCCCCACCACCTAGTTTTGACTGCGGTCTTATGGATGTGTGTGTGGAGGAGGGGGATGAAGGGGGGAGGGGGAAGGAGGGGTGGAGGGGAAAAAAGGTCAGAGGAGGAAAGGCTCATTCCCATCCCCACACTACAGAGAGGAGGAACCTGCACCAGTACAGCCCTGGAAGCAAAGTTGATTGTCTCCTGCCAAAGCCAAGAGAGCTTCCGGGAGGAGGGGGCCTGCCATTCTGGGGACACGTCTTTACAAGTGCAGTGCCTGACAACCTTGCATGACAACAGTTACAGCGTTTCTGGGCATCGGAGACAGAGTCCACAGAGTGTTTTAGGACATAGAGCATCGAATCTCTGAGCAAAGGGGACTTTAGTTGCACGTCCTGGGTGTTTGAACCGTTTTGTGCCTTCCTTTGCCAAAGACAAGGGACAGATGAATGCTGCCCTCACGTTTCCTTACGAGAAGGTTCTGTGCGTTCTTGACAGGGTGTCGCAGATCTATCAGTTCCTAATGTTCACACATGCATCTAGTTATCACTTAATGTTTGCCAGGCACTCTGCACACAGAATTTCCTTTGTTCCATGCCCCGTACTCAGCTCCTAGGGGTTAAGTGGCGCCGTCCTGGGTGCAGTCTCTGTCTCTGTCTCTGTCTCTGTCTCTGTTTCTCTCTCTGCTACGTCTCTGTCCTCATCTACACACAACTATAAACTCTCTGGTCAAGAAAACATATTTTTTTTCTTGGTGGGCTTTCCCCCTCTACAAGCCCCACGTCACCAAATCACACACATCCACCCCCTAAATTTCTTATTCCTTGATAAGGCCACAAAGCAGCATCTGAGATCAGAGACCCGCTAACTGTCCTCATTTATAGTCTCAGAATGAGGCGTTTCTGGTAAAAATCTCCAGGTGATGTGCATGAAGTCATGACACCACATTCTAGGACTAAAGACACACATTGGGCGGAACCACGGGCCTCCGATGTAGGGCTGGTTGAAAGTGTCTCTGTGTTTGTGACGTTTAGAGGGAACATGCATTTCAGAGAGTGTTTCGTGCTTCACATAATATCCTTCCAGAAAGAAAAATAAATATTGGCAGATGTGGGCGTGAAATCTTCAAGGTTCGGTCCAAGTCAAGACAGCAGGGAAGCTGTGTCTTGCCTCTCATTCTGATCCGTGGACAGAACCTTCCTGGGTCTGCTGGGTTGAGAAGGATGCTGAGGAAGAATGCCTGGGTTAGATCACACGTGAGTATTCATTGCAGTGCTTGCTCATCACTGAATAAACAAACAGGAGCCCTGCATCCGATATTAGCTGATCTGGGGACCTCTAAAAATAAATTTGGGATGGAATTTGAAGCAACCGAATGTCCCCCCAAATCGGCAGGAAGATTAATTACTGTGTTCAAGCCATTTGAGTCATTAAAATTAGCAAACTAGGGTCCGAGGGCCAGATCCGGCCCCCTACTTGTTTTTGTTAATAAAGTTTTATTGAAACACAGGTGTGTTCATTCCTTTATGTACTGTCTGTGGTGGCTTTTGTGCTAAAATGGCAGAGTTTGGTAGTAGGTTCCAGAAATCCTCAAATATTTACTGTCTTACCTTTTACAGAAACAATTTGTGTACCTTGTCACTAAATAATGAGAGTAAATGTGGATTGTTTGCATTTTAAGGACAACTTTCTTAAAGAACAAAGGCAGTTACGATCATTGCTGTCCATAGCTGCATGCAGGTCCATAAAAGTAATTGCTCTGAAATTCTTATAAGCCTGAGAAGCAGAAGAAAAAAGAAATTAAAAAAAATATGATTTCAAAGGATGTGCTGCCATTCTAAGGACCTAAGGAAGACGGACACACTCGTGCACTTGGAAAGAAGCTGGATTTAAATCATACCCGAGCGTTGCATCGTATTTCAATTTTCTGCTATTTTTTGCACAGATAAGCTTTGAAATGCTGTGACTGCCTGTGAGCCATCACCTCCAGAGTGTGGAAAGCACGTCTGAGAGTTTGGTCTAGTTACCTTTCAAAAAAAAAAAAAAACCTCTCCTGTCTAAATCTCTGAAACTCTGGGACCATCTATCCTGTTACAATTTATATCAGAAGCGGCCATGAACTTCATAGGCAGCCCACACATGACATTCTGCTTCGGCACGGAGTGACAAATAAAGCCAGGATGCCTGTCCAGGCCATTGAAGTATGTCCTGGCCTCGATATCCGTGGGGCCTCGGGATCCGGGAGTTGGGGGGACAGCTGTCTTGATTAAAGGGAGCTGACGGCAACCACGTTCCTCCTCTGCTAGAATAATGGGAGGCCATTAAAATGGAATAGAGGTGCTGGTAATATAAATGGAATGCGATGCTTCCTTCACTCAGCAAAGAGGACATTTGTGATGCATATTTGTGTGGGCAAGACACATTTGGGGAAAAGGCAGGAACAAAAAAAAAAAAGGAGACTTGGGACTCTACAAAATCATTATTTCTAAATATTCCTACCTTTGATGTGAACCCGCTTCTGTGTGGGAAGTAGTTGCAGATTTTCAGAAGGCATCACAGATTCACTCAAGCACACACAACTGACACACAAACAGACACAGGTGCAACCCCACCAAACACATCCCCCCAGTAATTATCACACATTTAGTCAGCATGCGTTGTAACGTGCTGCTATGATGACAAACCCAAACTGTTTTGATGAATGGCCTCCGTGTGCCTAATTTATTACTGTAATTATTGTGATGATTTAGAGGAGATAAATTGAAATCTATTAGGATTTAATGTAAAAAGCTGTAATTAGTTTGCTTTCGAGAGCTGGGGGTTGGGGAAGGCGGAAGAGCCAGGGTACATAACGGAAAATCCATTAAGCCAATTACGATGTGAGCCTGGCAGAAAATACCCAGCCGTCTGAAACACACCCATGGCTTCTCCCAGCTGTACCTCAAACACGAGGATTCATCTGTCACATCCTTCATTAATTTAATCAACACATCAAGGCCAAAGTCGGGAGGATTCCTTAATCATCGTAATTAACGCACGTGTTCAGCTTGGGGTTTGGGGGTTGGAGGAAGAGAGGGGAAAAAAACGCGCGCCTGCGGAGTAATTACCATGCAAACGATAGAACAACAGTAGCCTGTCAGTGTGCACGTGCAAAGATGATGCGTGGGCGAGCCTGGGTGCGGGCACGGTGCGGGCCGCGGAGGGAGACGAGGGCACGCATCGCTCACACCCCTGATGCTTCCCTAGCTATTCCCAGAAGTGCAAAACACCCTCGTCCTGCTGCAATTAAAAAATATATATTTAAACAAGCTGGTAACTGCGATCATCTATTTACTGTCAAATTAATTCAGTCGCTCAGGAGATGCCATCTGTATCAGCATCGCGAGGGTGTCACCGGCTTTCGGATCCGGCAGAAGTGAGCCCGCTGGTGTGTTTGATGGCTCTGATAATGGAAACAAGAGAAGCAATTGCAACAGATATATCATAGATTTTCTCATAATTATCTGACCTGTTACACTGTGTCAGTCTGCCGCCAAACACAGTGTTTTTATGTCAGAATCTGTGTGGGCATTTTCCCCTTTGATCATCCTGCATTCTGCAGATGTCAGCCTACTGTATTTTAATTGACTCTGGGGTAGCATTCAAAAAAGCGTCTTCGACTCCGGTTGCTGGCGCCTGATGAGGCTGACAAGCTGGCATTTACGCACGTCAGGTCTGCTCGGAAGCCACGTGCACCCTGAGTCTCCGAGGGGGTAACAAAATGATGTCAGTGAACCTCTCCTCGGAGCCTCCTTCGCCAGGCGCCACCGTGGACACACTCCACCTGCGCATGAGAGGTCTCCTGCGTCCATCTCCCTGGGCTTGTTGGGGGAAAGGCATCGGAATCTGAGGACACCCCCCGCCTGTCCCCAGCCCAGCAGAGCCAGCATCCATGCTGACGACGGAGCTGTCCGTCCCCACCCCAGACAGGGAGGTGGCCCCGTGTCCGCCTGCCTGAGACCCCTTCTGCCGTGTCCTCGATCTTTTGCGCAGGACATGACGACGACTTTGGTAAAGAGGAGCCAGCTGTGTGGATTTCTATGGAAGCCCTTATCTTCCGTGGCTCCAGCATCTTGGAAAAAAAAAAAAATCCTTCTGGTTGAAAATGTGGGCTGAGCACCAACTGGAAACGTTTCAACGCGGAGGTCAATTTATTTTGTCTTGACTTTTCAGAGACAGGAAATCTCTGGCCTCCTGTCGGGAAGCACGCTGTTGTCACGCCATGCTTTCTGCCTCGTTAACCCAGAATGGCAGGGAAGAAGCTGTCTTCATCAAGCCCCTGACAGACACGGGAGCCCCCCTCGCTCCCCCCAATTCCTCCAGGGACGCCTCCTTGGCCTCATTGCCTGCTGGTCCATGTAATTGCCACGTTAAGTCTTCTGCTTTCGTGGAAACCCACAGCAAAGAGGAAACTCATCGACAAGAAAACCAAGAGATGTCACCCAAAGCAATCATCTGGAAGGTTTAGAGGGAGTGTTATTGAAGCAATGGTCGATGTTCCCAGTGGCGAAGGTTAATCGTCCTAATCAAGGAAAGACTGAAGTCAATGAATGAACGAGTGTCCTAATCAGTGAATAGAAGGCTCTTAGGAAACTGATGCTGTCCTGTGACCCACATCCTTCCTCTCTGCCTTCCATAATTTGAAAGCATTTAGGCAATTTTCCTCCAGACAGAGAAATAGGTCAAGACTGATAATACTGGGGATGGAATTGGTGCAATGCCACCTTCATGCCAGGCAACACACTGGGAGGAATGTCACCTAACTTAAAAAAAAATTTTCTTGGCTGCACTGTGTGGCATGTGGGATCTTAGCTCCCCAGCCAGGGATCGAACCTGTGCCCCTTGCATGGGAAGCACAGAGTCTTAACCACTGGATTGCCAGGGAATTCCTGTCGGCTAATTTTCTTTCACTAACTGAGTCTCTTAGTCCATTGGGGGCTGCCATGAACCAAATACCATTAACTGGGGAGCTTAAACAACAAACATTCATTTCTCACAGTCCTGGAGACTGGGAGTCTGAGATCATGGCGTGGGCAGATTTACTTCCTGGAGAGGCTCTCTTCCTGACTTGTAGACGGTCACCTTCTCGCTCATTCTCAGGGTGGAGAAAGAGTCTGGTGTCTCTTCCTCCGCTTTTAAGGACATTGATCCCATCATGGGCGCCCCAACTTCATGACATCATCTAATCCTACTCACCTCCCAAAGGCCCTTCTCCTAATACCATTAGGGTTTAGGGCTTCCAGGTATGGATTTTGGGGAACACAAACATCTAGTCCATATCACTGAGATAGAGCCCAGTTGGCTATGGCCGGAATTTCTCCATTGTTCTCTCTAAACACCACACCCCCTTGGATGTTACATTTAGAAATCTGCATTAAAGGAACTTTCCCTGTGGTAAGTACAATAACTGCCCCCAAAGAAGTCCACAGATCCTAATCCCCAGAACTTGTCATATGTTACCTTACATGGCAAAAGGGACTTTGTAGATGGGATGAATTTAAAGATCTTGAGATGGGGAGTTGGCCCTGGATCATCTGGATGAAACCTAAATGCAATCACAAGAGTCCTTATAAGAGAAGAGAAGAGAAGAGAAGAGAAGAGAGGAAAAGAGAAGAGAAGAGAATCAGTCAGAAAAGAGGTGATGAGAGAAGCAGAGGTTGGAGTTGGAGAAAGACGACGTTATGCTGCTTGCTTTGAAGCTGGAGGAAGGGCCCACAGGCCAAGAAATGTGGGCAGCTTCTAGTAGCTGGAGAACGCAAGGAACAGATTCATCAATTCACCCATCTACCTACACACTCATCCACCCATCTACCCTTCCATCTACCCACTTATCCATCCATCCATCCATCCACCACCCAGTACTCACTCATCCATCATCCATCCATCCATTTATCATCCATCCATCCTTCCAGCCAGCCATCTGTCCATCCATCCATCCATCCATCTACTTATTCACCCATCCATCTACCCACTTATCCATCCATCCATCCATTTATCATCCATCCATCCATCCATCCATCTGTCCAACCATCCATCCATCTATTCATCCATCCATCCATCCATCTACCCACTTATCCATCCATCCATCCACCACCCAGTACTCACTCATTCATCACCCATCCATCCATTTATCACCCATCCATCCTTCCAGCCAGCCATCTGTCCATCCATCCATCCATCCATCCATCCATCCATCCATCCATTTACCAGCCATCTATCCACCTATCCAACACACATTTATTGGGTACCTTCTGGGTATCAAGCATGCTCCAGGCACAAAGACAAGATTCCAGACTCTGGCCTCTAGGAGCTCACATTTCAGGTCAGGGGTTAGACAACATAAATGCATAAACCAAAGAAGAGTAAGACACCCCAGAGGGTACAAGAGCTAGGCTGTGGGGGCAACTGCATCTTCCTGAATAAAACCCACTGGGTCTCTCTGCATGCTCTTGGGGATCCAGCTTCACAGGGTGGGGAGGCTGAGACCAATCTCTAGACCCTGGCCCTGTTCCCTGCTTGGACCTTGTCCTTGGAGAAGGGAAGGGTCTGCTTGTTGCCTCTTCCCCCATGTCCTCATAGAGCATGACTCTCTTTTATCGCTCCAACTATGGGGATCCTTTCCTTACATCTCTGCAGCAGAAGGAGGTTTGACCTACTGAAGAAAGTTTATTAGGGGCTTTATTAAGAGCCAAGGGAAAAAATAGACCCTGGTTCACAATTTGCCAGGTGTGTCCACTCATGGCCCTTGCTGCTGGCGGGGTTCAGAGCAATGTCTGCCCTCCTATTCCAGCCTCCTCCCTCCTCAGGGCCTAGAAACAGGCTGGAAAGGGGCCAGCTCGGCGGGTCTAAGACCCCATCTTACCTGAGGGCTTGGTTCTGCACATGGTGCCCCTCCACCTTGGCCCCAGGGAAGATTGTGCTCAACCCTCTGTACTGGATAACTCAGTCTGCAACCCTGAGGCTCTGGACATAAGACACAGCTGGTCCTGGGCCTCAGTGGATGGGCAAAGTGGGACGAGATGGGAAGATGAGGATGTCAGACACGTATGTGGGGGACAGCTGCTCCCTCCAAAGGCTCTTTGAGGACAGAGCTCTGACCACATGTCCTGCCCTCTTCTCCTCACCCACCCAGCCCCAGCTGGGACACCTTCCTTGCTGACTTGAGGACATCCCAGGCTCATGTCTGTCTTGGGATCTTTGCACGGGCTGTGCCCTCTACCAGGTACAATGTCACCCCCAATTTGTGGTGCACTCCTTCTCCTCTTTAAGTCTTTGCTCAAATAGCACCTTCACCATGAAGCCCTGGTGACTTCCTGACTTCCTGGAAGCCCTCACTGACTTCCTGCTCCAACACTCTCTTTTTTTTCATTTGGCCGTGCCCTGTGGCATGTGGGATCTTAGTTCCCTGACCAGAGGTCGAACCCGTGCCCTCTGCAATGGAAGCGTGGAGTCTTAACCACTGGACTACCAGGGAAGTCCCCTAACACTCCTGATCTGTCCCCTCCTTCCTTTATTTCTCCAGAGACCACATTTCTAACGGAAAGTATAGTCTCTGTTCTCATTTCTGTTACACTGGCTAGAATGTCAGCTCATCAAGGATGGGGTGATTTGTCCACGGATACATGCAAGGACCCAAAATGATGCCTGGTACGTAGAAGGCGATCAAAGATCTCCTTCTTCATTTCTGTAAGCCCGACTGCAACGACACTTAGTGAGAGCTGTTGATTTGCTCCTGGGAATATCCAAGGCATTAAATCCACAGATGGTCATCTAACGAATAAATATTTGTTGGATGAGTGACTAGAGATATCCTTTCAATATGAAGACAAATTCCCCTGCAGTCCAGTGGTTAGGAGTCAGTGCTTTCACTGCTGGGACCCGGGTTCAATCCCTGGTCAGGGAACTCAGATTTCACAAGCCACGAGGTGTAGCCAGAACAAAAACAAAAACAAAACCAAAATCCAAAAACAAACAAAAAACCTTATCAGCCCCTTGTCCTATTCCTGTAGGGTCTTGTTACACAACAGTTACCTAATTTAATGAAATAATTGCAATAGGAAATCAACAATTGCTTCCCTTCAGTATTAAAAAATAGTCACCAATGAGGTTACTGGTGATTAAGAAGGGTGTCCTACATGGATGTGCCATGAGTGGGGAGAACATATAAAGTCGAACTCAGGAAAGAGGTCAATCACTTTCTTCAGGAGGAAGCTCTTGAAAAACTCTTCCAAATTGGGTTGACAGAATCATCCAACTCTTTGGATCCAACTTTATGGATCCAAGTACCATGGGCCCCAACAGTATGGGTTGCAACCCTAATGATTCCAGCCTTATAGATCCTGAACCTATGGATCCCAGCTTTATGAATCAAACCCTGTGCATCTCAACCCTATGGACCCCAACATGATGGACCCTATGGACCCCAACACCATGGGTCCCACCCCTATATATCCCAACCCTATTGATTACAACTCTCATTGGATCTCAATCCTATGGGCCCAAGCCCTGGGAATTCCATTCCTATGGATTCAAGATTCCAGCCCTAGAATCCCAGCTGTGTAGATCCCCGCTATGGGTCCTAGCCCTATGGAGGTTAAACTATGAGTCACAACCTTATACATCCCAACCTGCAGTTCCCAGCCCTATGGGTCCTCTCATGGTCCCCTCCTAAAAGCTCACCTTCTCACTGGAGCAGAACACAGGTCCACAGACATTCTTTGGCTCACAATGATCTTTCATGCTCCCCAAAGAGCTTTCTCCATGGGCACCTAGATGCCCATCACTCAGCTCCTCTGAGGTTTGTGTGTCTGGAGGGCTTGGCAACAGCCAACCCATTTCCCTTCCCATGTTACCCACGTGGTGCTGTGGCTTCCATGCATTCCCGGTGCCCCTGGAACAGCCCTGGGTCTCCCATGACGCCTCGAGGAAAGATTCAAATTAAACTGGAAAGAACTCTGAGTTGGAGGAGCACTTTTGAATATCAAATAAATTAACATGAAAAAAAAAAATCAAAGCCGAGGATGCATTTCTGTAACAGAAAGATATTTCTGGGAGAGTTGTGTCGGGAAGGATGTGGGTCTCTCATAAAATCCCAATGCAGCTTGTAAAAACATTGGGAATAAAGTTTTCAAGCATTTTATTGCACTACAGAAAAAGAATGCCTGAGACAGGTGAGGTCAAGTACCAGTTTCTCATAGAGAGGAAAATGCGCATTTCCAGAGGACCCAAAATGAATAACTTGGAGGAAGAGGGGGAATAAAGACGAGTGGGTTTAGTGCGAGACCGTTCAGCGTGAAGTGGGCTGGCCCAAGCCGTGCACAGGTGTGGCCCGGGGTGACAATCTCCCCACACTCTTTGACTTGCATTTGACATTTAAAAAACTAATTGTGGTAAAAAAAAAAAAAAAAAAAAAAAAAACCACCTCATAAAATTTACCATTTTAACCATTTTTAAGTGCACAGCTCAGTGACATGAAACACATTCACACTGGGTGCAAACATCCCCCCCGTCCATCTCCAGAACTTGTTCATCTTCCCAAACTGAGACTCTGTCCCCTTGAAACACTCACTCCCCTTCCCCGTCCCCCAGCCCCTGGACCCACCATCTACTTTCTGTCTCTATGGACTTGACTCCTCTAGGGACCTCATATGAGTGGAATCACACAGTATTTGTCTTTTTGTAACTTTCTTATTTCACTCAGCACCATGTCCTCAAGGTTCACACAATACAGCCTGTGTCACAATTTCCTTCCTTTTTAAGGCTGAATAATATTCCATATTCTGTTATCCATCATCCATCCATGGACACTTGGGTTGCTTCCACCTCTTGGCTATTGGGAATAATGCTGCCATGAACATGGCTACCCAAATATCTTTTCAAGACCCTGCTTTCCATTCTTCTGGATATATACCCAGAGTTGGCATTGCTGGATCCTGTCATAGATCGACGTTTAATTTTTTTGCTTGAGGAACCTCTACACTATTTTCCTCGGTGGCTGCAATATTTTACAACCCACCAGCAGTGCACAAGGATCCCATTTTCTCCATATCTTCCCCCAAACTTATTATTTTCTGTTTGTTTGTAGTGGCCATCCTAATTCACTTGATATTTATTTGTGTGCTGAGTTATACCACTGAGGACTTAAGATGAGTGGTCCAGCTTTGAGTCTAGGAGAAAGGAAAGGTCAAGGGACTATGCCAGTTTTTCTTTTGTTACTAACCCATTTGTTCTCTTTTAAAGACGTTCTTGGCAGGCGTTTGACATGTGTTTGTTGAGTGAGCCGATGAACCATAGCAATGAGTGTTGCGGGAGCAGTACCTGTCATTTGTCCCTCCCCCAAGAACTTCCCTGACCAATCCAGAGCTGTCCATGTGGCTCCCTTGTGGGTGGGGAGTGGTCTCTGTTCAGGCATTAGGGCTTGGTCTAGAGCCAATCTCTTCCGTGTTGACGGGGAAGAAGTTCAAGGCAAAAGGCAAAAGTGAGTAATGAACCAGCATGGCCCCTGCTCTAAGCTGCGGCCATGCTGTTAACATGAGATCACACAGCCTACCTCTGCGTGAACCCCAAACCCCCCAGCAATAACCACATGCCAGCAGGATGCACACCCTTAAACGAAACCGGAGTCTAGTTACTCATTTGCTCAGTCGAATCCTTGCACAATATACTCACACAAGTGATCGTTGTTTTTTTTTTTTTTTCCTTGGGTACCACCTAGTAGAAGAAGAAAGCTGATTGCAGCTTCCAGAAAGATCTGGATCATTCCATTCTCTCCAGGATGTTTTCGGGCCAATAACTAACGTCCAATAGGGCTCCAAGTCTAGCAATTACTACCACACGAGCGTTCCACAGGCATAAACCCCATTTCTCAGAATCCTTAGGAATCCGAGAGGTCTGGTTGGCTGGTAAAAAATAAGCACACTCTTCCGAGGCTGCCTTCTAGCGAGAAAGCAGATGGAAGACCCCTAAATACAGAACTCCTGTTAAAGAACGCTCCCATTCTCTGGTTCTGTAGCATTGACCTTACATCCCCCAAGAGGAAAAGCTCGTCTGACCCTCCCTTTCCCCGAAGTTTCTGCACATTTACTACCTACCGTGCAGCTGTCCCTTCCAAGGTGCCCCTAGCCATCGAACCGGGAGGGTGCGGGCTGGCACTTCTTTTTTTATCCCCCCGGCCCTCCCCGAGACTCCATCCTGGCAGCCGAGACCTTCACCATCCCCCGCATTTGATCTCTGCTCTCCAAAAATGACCCGTCTGACCTGATGCCTCGCTTCCACGAGACCAACTGCTGAGGAAGTCTTTCAAAGCCCACTGGACATCCTGGTCATTGCAAAGCTCTCTCTGGTCTCACTTGCTCTCTCAGAGAGAGAAAACCTTTGAAAACCTTTCTTTCATTCATACGAAACCCTGTCTGAAACGCCCCTCTGACAAAAGAGCTGGAAACCTCCCACCCGAAACCTCCCCTTCCGTCTTGTCTCCCAGGGAAAACCTACAACCTCTGAGGGCCCGAGACGGAGTCGCCCCAGGACAGATAAGGGGCCCCGTGAGGCTGGGTTGTGGACTCTTTGGTCTCACATGGCTTTTTCTTCCAGTCTGAAGTGGATTCTCAGCACAAGATGTTCCTCAACTCACCCGAAAAAGAACTGACAATTTGCAGCCACACGAATGTGGAAGGGGAGGGGTGCCTGCTTTCAAGGCATTTCATCAAAGCAAAGTTGCTTGGTGAGGGCCACCTGCTCAATCACCCCTAGTCTTTGCCTAGAAAACAGCAATGAGAGGGACGGTCCTGTTCTGGGCGGGAAGGATGCCCGGCTTCCCTGGGAGAGGAGAAGGGAGTGTTTAGTCTTAGATTTCTTTTATCCTGGTCTCTGTGTTCACACGGATTCTTACTGTTTTTAATTTTTATTGAGGCAAAATGCACCTAGCACACACTTCTAAAGTGCACTATTCAGGGGACATTTAGCACATTCACAAAATTGTGTATCCACCACCTCTTTCTGGTTCCAGAACATTCTCACACCCCCAAAAGAAGACCCCGCCCCCATGAGCAGTCACCCCCCCATCTCCCTCCCTCAGCCCCTGGCACCAGGAAGCCACTTTCTGTCTCTGTGGATTTGCCTGTTCTGGATGTTTTCTATCAACGGAATCACACACTATGTGTCCTTCTGCGTCTGGCTTCTCTCACTGAGCAGCCTGTGTTCAAGGTCCATCCACGTTGTAGCATGTGTCAGAGCTTCACTCTTTGTCATGGCTGCATCATATTCCACTGTGTGGATGGACCCCATTCTGTGTATCCATCCATCCCTGCACCCATGGACACTTGGGTTGTTTCCACATTTTGGGTACTGTGAATATATTAGTCAGGGTTCTCCAGAAAAACAGAATTGACAGTTGATTTTATATATGTATGTGTAATATAATACAGTTGACTCTTGAACAACATGGGGGTTAATCCACCTCTAACTTAGAGTCAGACTTCTGCCTCTGCATGAAAGGATGCAGCCAACTTTGAAAAGTGTGGCTCGTAGTATTTAGTATTGAAAAATATTTGCATATAAGTGGACCCACACAGTTTCAACTGTGCTGTTCAAGGTTGAACCATATAATAAGATTTAGTTTAGAGAGATATACATAGAACATTATTAAATATATTGTATTATATATAATAAATCTCTTTATATACCCCCCCCACACATAAATAAAGAGATTTATTACAGGAATTGTTCCCTGCAATTGTGGAAGCTGAGACATTTCATGATATGCCATCTACAAGTTGAAGACCCAGGAGAGCTGGTGGTGTAAGTTCCAATCCAAGTCTGAAGGCAGAAGACCAATGACCTAGCTTAACAATCAGGCAGAGAGAGAGAGAGAGAGAGAGAGAGAGAGAGAGAGAGAGAGAGAGAATGAGAGAGAATGAATTCTCCCTTCCTTTTCCTTTTTCTTCTATTCAGACCTTCAACTGATTAGATGAGGCCCACCCAATCCTAGGGAGGACAATCTGCTTTATTCAGTCCACCCATTCAAATGCGAATTTCTTCCAGAAACACCATCACAGACACACCCAGAGGTAATGTTTAGCCTAATACCTGCCCTCTCTTCCCTGTGGTCCAGTGAAGTTGACACATATAATTAAAATTAACCCTCACAGTGAATGATGCTCTGTGGATGCACCTGTGCAAGTTTCTTCTTCAGCAACCTGTTTTCAATCCTTCTAGGTAGGTATACACCTGGGAGTGGAGTTGCTGGGTCACATGGTAACTGCATTTAACACTCTGGGGAGCCTTTACACTGATTCAGACCACAACCTCTGCAGACCATGCCCTGGTGTATTATGTATGATGAGACCTCCACCCCCTCAGCCCCCACCCGGCTCTCTACCTGGAATCGGGGCCATTTGCACTCAAGATGCACACATCAACAAACAGCAAAATAACCAATTCGGTCTTCTTGTGTGTCTTCCTTCCTTTGGTAATAGCACTGCCTTTCATCCAAAGGACCACATGTGTGATGCATGCAGCACATGTCTCCAGGGAGACAGAGAACAGAACAGAGAGATGAAATCCCTTAGGGCTCCAGCATCCAGTGTGGAGGACTCAACCCTCACCTTCATCTTCCCCATGTCTTGTCCTGTTGCTACTGAATCGTCCTGTGGTTTTAAAGCTTATCCTTCACATTCCTTTTCCATTGCTGCCAAAGCACAAATTACCTGAAACCTAGGGCCGAAAACAGCACGTATTCATCATGTTACAGTTTCTTTGGGTCAGAAGTCCAAGTTGACTCAGCTGGCTTCTCTGTATAGGACCCTATAAGGTCAAAATCAAGGTGGCAACCAGGTGGGTCTCTTCTTGAAGGATGTGGGCAAGAATCCACTTCCAGGCTCGTTCAGTGTCCGGACAGAACCCACTTTCTTGCTTTTGATGAGACCATTGGCCGTTTCTGATTAATCCGATCAGGAGTCCCCTGGCCTTCCTCCTAGACCAGGGGTTGGGCTGAAAGTTCCAACTGTCTAATCACACGATTTGTTCTGCAGATAACTAGCCTCATCCTCCAGGTGTCAGCTCACTAGCATAAACTCAGCTATGGTGGAGAAGAACTTGTGAACAACAACAGATTATAAGATGTTCTTACTCCTATCATTATGGATATTTCAAGCATTTTAGGAGGTCTGTGCCAGTGACCAGGAATGAAGGCCAAATACGTATTTCTTGTTCTATCACCATATCCCAAAAGTGATGCAAATTTTGGAGAAAATGATGTGAGAAAAGATGACAGGCTGATAAGTGAGAAAAAGAAAATCGACAGTGTCCAAGGGTAACATTTTGAGTCATGGTTATAAAGACACTCTCTGCCAATAGAGAAATTTCCAGAAGAATGAAAACCATCTATGGGGGTGAAGGAAACTTGGAGAAATATGGGACAGAAGTCTGCAGCTCTTCATTGCAAGACCTCCTGCCTGTTTTGAAGCATTTCTACTTTCAGCTTTAAATTGTTTTAATTTTAAAAAAAGGAGTAAGGGGAAAAAAAGTCCACTTCTCGAAAGTGAAGCACTACCCATCTCCTACAAACGCCCAGTGGCCTCATTCTAGGAGCCTAATACGTAAAGGGGAGCAGGTCGGTTCTCTTCCAATGACCCCGTGTCGTGGGAATCTGGGGAAAATAAGAACGGAAGCCAGTCACTTTGCAAAGTGTCGCCGGGCACACACGTAGGCTCTGATCCTTTAATATTCAACAGCGAACCCGTTGGTCGCCTACAAATTTCTATTATAATGAAAAAGGAGAGCTATGTGTCGGTAAATATAATAGGTGTCAGGGTAAATGTTTGTCAGGGCAGTGTGCTCACGACAGACCCACATCTGCATACGTATGTGAGCCTCTCTGAAGGGTGTTAATTCCCTCCCGCTCGCTGGAGGACGACACAGACGCTCGGTCACGCACCGGGGAAACGTGGTTTATTTATTCAGCGCTTCAGCGGTCTATGGGGAAAAGTGCCCTCGGCAAGTCAGGTCTCAGAAACCCTGCGTGCATTTTAAAACGCCTGCATCCACTGAGAGGGTAGAACGACTGCCAGTAGTATGATTTAGTACAAATCGCGTTTCCATATTTGCGCCACCGAGGAGCCACTTTTCCATCACGGCCGGCCGAGGACAGGCACTTAGGGTACAAGAGTCTCGGATGAGATCCCATCGACGGGAATAATTGCCCCGACGGACACGGTTATTGCCAGGAGGGAGGGATGGAGACCCGCTGAAATTAACGGCGGGAAGAGGAATTGCTTTGCATCCAAGGAGCGTGGGAGGGAAGGAATGGGATTTTGCTGCTCAGAAATGAAAGGGACACGGCATCCATCTCTCCGCGTCCGTCAGAGGGCACGTAATAAAACACAGGTGCTGTTGATTACCTCAGATCCTGTCATGGGCATTGCAGCGGGCACCTCTGAAAAACAGACCCAGATCTCATCCAAGAGTTAGAAGGTGTTAGTGCATCCCAAAACACTGACACGAGAGTTTCAAGCGTGCAGCGTATTTGGGGGCACCCTCCAAGAAAGGAGCGGCCAAGGTCCAGGGAGTTGCTTGTAATTGTCTCTTCATTTCCCCAGGAGTCTCACGCAAAGAAGACAGAGCCAGGCTGAGCCATCGTTCCAATAAGATGGTCCCTCACACTCTGAACAGGATTTCGAACACTGTCGTAGGAGGAGACTACAACTTAAGTTGGTGGCATCTCTTCTCTCCCACAGAGTTGACTGTTTTCTCTCTGTCCCTTAGCACAAGGCATGGTGTCTCCACCCCATCTCTGGTGACCATGGCATCCTGGTCCAGAGAATACACAGCTGAGGGTAGGAAATGTGCCCCAGGAAACACCATGTACCTTAGGAACTGTGTGACACAATGGGAGGAACAGGCTCCTTCGAGTAGGACTTCCTGGCGGGCTTGCACAGCCCGGACCCTGGTGCCCCTCGGACTCTGCACAGGCATCTGTACATCTGTACAGTCTTCCCAGAGACAGCACAGGATAGACTTATGCTCCAAATGTCTTCCCCCTTACCTGACAGCCAGGGACTTGAACCCTCGTTCAGCTGAGAGATTTGCTTTGTGGATTTTTTTTCTCTCCTCCCCTGATATTTCCTATGGGTTTGCTTGATGCCATGTTTGAAGCAGGGAGCTGCCTGGTTATCTCACGCACCTCTTTTCTTCTTTTTTTTTTTTTTTTAAATTGAGGTATAGTTGATATACAATATTATATGTTACAGGTGTACAATATAATGATTCACAATTTCCAAAAATTATACTCCATGTGTACTTATTATAAAATCATGGCTATCTTCCCTGGGCTGTACAATATCTCCTGTGCCTTATTTATATTATACATAGTAGTTTGTACCTCTTAATCCCTCACCATTATCTTGCCCTTGCCCTTCCCTCTCCACACTGGGAACCACTAGTTTGTTCTTTTGATCTGTGAGTCTGCTTCTTTGCTGTTCTCTTCACCAGTTTTTGAAAATATTTTTAAAGATTCCCTCAAAAACTAAGAAGAGAACTACCATAGAATCCTGCAATTCCATTCCTGGGAAAGTATCTGAAGAAAATGAAAACACGAATTTGAAAAGATACATGCACCCCAATGTTCATGGCAGCATTGTTTACAATAGCCAAGATATGGAGGCAACCTAAATGTCCATCAAAAAAGATAAATTAATTGAAAACATAGTTCCTTAATTTTTTAAAAAAAGGATGAACAAAGAAGACGTGGGGGCTTCCCTGGTGGCGCAGTGGTTGAGAGTCCGCCTGCCAACACAGGGGACACGGGTTCGATTCCTGGTCCAGGAAGATCCCACATGCCGAGGAGCAATGAAGCCCAAGCACCACAACTACTGAGCCTGTGTTCTAAAGCCTGTGAGCCACAACTACTGAGCCCACGTGCTGCATCTACTGAATCCCTTGTGCCTAGAGCCTGTGCTCCACAACAAGAGAAGCCACCGCAATGAGAAGTCCTCAAAACACAATGAAGAGTAGCCCCCGCTCGCCACAACTAGAGAAAGCCCGCACGCAGCAATGAAGACCCAACGCAGAAAAAGAATAAATAAAGAAAGAAGATGTGGTACCTATACACAATGGAATACTCCTCAGCCATAAAAAAGAATGAAATAATGCCATTTGCAGCAACATGGATGGACCTAGAGATGATCATACCAAGTGAAGTAAGTCAGACGGAGAAAGACTCACCTCTTTTCTTGATCGACCTCCTCTCTTCCACACTCATACCACAGTGGATGGGGGCTGACCACCAGGATACTCGTAGGGCTCAAGGAGGGCGTGCAGGTTAAGCATTGCACCAGGAGGCCGATGGCAAGGGCTGGGGGAAATGGTGGAGGGACAGCTTGGGGCTGGGGTGGATGAAGGGATCCTGGAACATCTTAGAAAAACCAAGGAGCCAACACAGCAAGCCCTGGCAGGAGCCAGCGGCCAGTGGGGCAGAGGAAGGGAGATGGCCGGACGGCTTTGGCCAAACGCCCCCTGTCTTGGAGGGCCACGCGTGGGTCTCCAACATTTGTACGACTCAGGCTTCGGCCCTTGTTGGACCGACTGAGTCAGTTCTTGCAGAGCTGAGGATGTTCCAGGCACCTTCTGAGGGACACCCGTGTGTGTGTGATAAAAGTGACACTAGAGGCTGTCCACGTGGGCGCCAGAGGGGCCATCACAGCAGGGCTGATTCCCTTGCCGCAAGCGAGCTGGAGAGCAGCCCGGCTCCTGGCCCCTGGAGGACGGCCACCCTGCCGCGTGCTCCAGACTCCCGCCCGGAGGGCCCGGCAGGCCTCTGCCCCGTCGCCTACAGCGGAAACTTGCTGGAAAACACATCTTTTACTGCTTTTCCTGTCCCAGTCTCTCCTTCCTACGCCTTCCCAGAGGGTCCTGGAACTACTTCCCGAACAAGCCGATGGCTCCGGAGAGATCACACAATAAAACAAAAACCCCAACTGGAAGTGGTGTGTGCTGGGCGAGGTGCTTCAGAGCCACGGCTGTGGGCCTCATCGTCTGTCTCCTGTGTGTGTGGACATGTGGACAGGAAGTCACAGGGCCCCTGCCTCGGAACCCGGGACCTCCGGGCCCTCACACCCACAGCCTGAGCCTCCTGAGGGATGCGGGCTCCCGGCTCTAGGGGTCCCTGAAAAGCCTTCTTCCTCCCCCGCCCTATCACGTGCAAACCCGTCAGACTCTAAATTCACCGATGTGGAAATACCACGAAATCCCTCTGGACCACGTTGCCCTCCAAATGGCTTTGAAGGCAATTTGCGAGCCGTGAGGTTGGCAATTCTACCTTCTGGGAAAGTTTCCGGCACTAGCGCAAAGGACTCAGAAAGACCCCCGACTGGCGGAGACAAGTGGCCGGTGGGGGCCCATGGCCAGTGAAGCTGCGACAGACGGACTTTCATCCTCAAAGCGTCGCGCTTTCTCTCACACACGACAGAGAAAAGCAAGAAGTCTTAGAGCCAGGCCACAGCTACGTCCCATTATCAATATTTTGCCAGTGGGTAAACATAGAGCAGTGGCAGACAGCCTCGCCATACTTGCTGGCAGTGTCGGCTATAGTTAGATTTGCTCCTGCCTTTTCAGGTACAAAAAAAAAGAAAATAATCATAATGTCGGGCCACATATTCTACTGCCTTGCGTGGGCCTCCCGTGAGGATCACAGACTCAGGAACAAGCATGTTCTGTGCACGTATATTCTCTCGTCCCGCTTTCCTGTCCTGCTTTCAGGCTGCCCGCTCTAATCTATCGGCGACCCTCTGGTTCCATGTCAGTTACCCAGGGGGTCGTACGTGTCCACCTGCCCGGATACATGTTGAGATGCAGACTCAGCTCTGTCTACGCCCTGTCCCCCCCATGACAAGGACAGTGCCAAGCTGGGATGGGATCGTACGGAACAAGAAGTTGGAAGTTGGAATCTCCTATCTCCTCTCTGAGGTCATCTGCCATTCAAGTTCTACCATTTTGCTTGACTGTTAAAAAAAAAAAAAAAATTACAGCCCCACTAAACTAGGCGTTTAATGAAAACAGAGCCCTGTGCTGGGTGAGGCAGCCCCATGCAGACAACGTGCTAACAAGGAGCAGACAGCCCAACATGACCCAAACCCCCCCCCTTTTTTTTTAAATTGGAAAACGGGACCCACAAAGGCACTCTGTAACTTGTTTCATAAGGACTTAATTTTGCTTGGCAATAACAGGGCCATTAAACCTGCTTAGAGTGGGGGTTACAAGAAAACAGGAATTGCTTCTTCCCTTTTCTCCCTGCCTTGGAGCAGAAACTCTTGCTGCCCTGACTCTGCCTGCCCCGTTGCCCCGCGAAGATGGTGGGAGAGAGAAAGGCAGGGAACCCGCTACCTCTCACAGGCCCCCCACTGTGATACATCAGACCTAAAACGTATTTACAACACGAGGCAGACGCGTACGTGCAGACAGGGGGCTGCAGGGAAGCTCGATGAGGGTGCCATCAGGAGGCCACCAGGGTGGAGGAAGGGAGAAGGAAGTCGCATCCCATGACCCCCGGGACCACTTTGGAACAAACGCCGCCTCTACTGTAGCCCCGCTGTGCCGCACCCCCGTGTGAGCCTGCAATCAGGCTTGCTGGGAGGGGGCCTCTAATCTCCGATCCGGGTCCTCATACCTGTTCGCACCCCATTCCTTGTTCTGCGTCTACCTGGGTCTCGCCCCCGCCCCCAGCGGGCTACATCGCTTCAGGAGGACAGAAAAAGGAAGACTTCCTGGGCGGAGGAGGAGGCCGAGCGCAGACGTCGAGAGGAATGCTGAGGCTGAGAGGCCTGGGGTGCGGGCGGCTGGGTCCCCGAGAAGGACAGACCTGGCTGTGGCCAATGTTTGTTCCCCAGTTGCTAAGTATTCATATGAAATACTCCAAATATGAAAATCCGTAGAGACAGAAAGCAGATTTGTGGTTGACAGGAACTGGGGAGGGGGGAGGGGGAGGGCCTGCCCGATGGGGGTGGGTGTCTTTTGGGGAGATGAGATGTTCTAGAGGTAAATGGAGGTGATGACTGCCCGACATGTGAAGGTACTAAATGCCGCTGACGCGCGCACTTTGAAAAGGTTACAACGGTGACGTTTACGTTTTGTGCGTTCTACCTAAAAGACCCCGCAATGACTTATGACGCTTTCCTTGCCTGGGATCGCAGACAGAAGTATAAGATGTTGGCTGTGATTGTGGCCAGCCAGCCCACAGAGAGTTCGATACAATATAGTTTAAGAACAACAACATGGACCGCTGAGAATAAACGTCACAGAACAGTTAAAAAAAAGTGGGCCACTTAGTTGAAGAAAAATAATTAAAACCCATCTGGAGAATTTAACTGAATAACTGAACCCTTGTAAGAGAAATTAAGTGCAGTGGACATGTGTTTAACCAGCCCCCTGCTCACAACTAAACGTCAAAATGAGAAAAGGATGTCCTAATACATAAAAAAGACCTAGAGGTTGCCGACTGGATGCACACTTTTCTAGTGGCTGAAGAACTCAATAGGAAAGGGATGCAGGGTGCCAACGGACAATTCCTGGGAATGGAAATGCAAGGATTCAGGATGTGGGAATTTGCTAACCTTCACTCGTGAGAGGATGGCTAGAAATGTAAGTTACACTGAAAACCGAGGAGTGGACAGATGAAGTGAGGGTGGTACAACGATGCCATGGGTTGGAGCTGGAGATGGGTGTCAGGTGTTCCAGGACACTTTTCTCTCTGATGGTGTTTGTAGGTGAAATGTTCCATAATAGGTGTTAAAAAAAATAATCAGAGAACCATATTTCACCAGAATGGTGTAAATTCTAAAGCCTGATAGCTTCTCTGAAAGTGAAGGTGTGGGGATGGGAAGGGCCATCCATGGCTCTACATGCTGGTGGGAGTGCTGTTTGGTGGTTTCCATGAAAATTAAGATGCACATTCCTTTTGGCAGCAACTCCTCCCAGGGAGGTTATCCATCAACATGCCTTCACATACGCAGAAGAGCTAACGCCCAAGGTCATTCATGCCAGCTTTGCAAAAACAACGTATCAATAATCACCCAGACCTCTTCGATTGCAGCACCAGTTAGTTACTTGCCCCAGGGCATGCATTCCAACTTTGTAAAGGCAAAGTATCAGCAACCATCCAAACTTTCAGATCACCCCCCTGGTTACATGGCCAAGATGATTCATGGCAACACTGTAAAAGCAGTTATCAACAACCATCCAAACCTCTGCTATTACTTCACCGGTTACATGCCTCATGGGCCATCCCTACAACTGGTCCTATGTCCCTTTTCAAAAATGAGGAACCAAGCTCATTCTCTACTGAAGTGGAAAATCTCCAAGATATATTCAAAATATATTTTTAAGAAGACTGCATTAAGGGTAAAACATACATGACATTCATTTTTCCCTGGAAATAACAGAAGTTAGTAGGAGTGATGGTTACCTGTCAGGGCCAGGTAGGTGGCGAGCCAAGAATGAAGGGAGATTATTTTTTCACAGATCATGTTATACTTTGGAGGTTTTGATATGTCTGACGGTGATAACGATACAAGCATTGAATTAAATATTTTTAAATGCAAAAACTTAAATAAATACCAGAGCGGCTGCTCAGGCTTCCATCCCGAATGACCCAAGGACACAGAAACCTACTCTCTTCTGTTGGCTCTGAAGATGGCTCTGTTCTTACATCTGGGGTCCTGCCCTGTGTGTGGGTGTGTGTGTTGGGGGTCCCACCCCAATCATCCCCTCCAGGATGTCCCCCACATGATAGATTCCTGTTGCAGCTGTAACAAACGTCCAGCATTTAGTGGCCTTCCCCCAGGACCCTCTGACTGGATCTTTGTGTACCTGGCCATCTCATTCCTGCATGAGGAACGGTCCCTGTGTATCGCTCCATCTCATTAGGACCAAGTGTAGGATACAAAGGGATTCAGGGCAGACAGCGTATTGGGGTGGAAGGCAGGCAGCTACATTCATAACTTACCCATTCCGCCTAAGTCCCCGACTCATCCAGTGGAGCATTTTTGAGTTTCTTTCCGGAACTCCCCGAAAATGGATACGTCTAACCTATGCATGTATACTTCTTGTCAAGAATTCATGTCCTGGGTCCCAGCTTCTGTTATTGACAAAAGACAGGCATACTAGCCATCCACAGGACCCCTAGAAAGCAAGCATGACACAGAAATAAATTATACAAAACGTGCCGCGACGGGGGCGCGATGGGGGAAGCCTGCTCAGACCATTTTGGGAAAGGAAATCACAAACTCCATGGTCCTTTCTGTGCTCTCTCTCCGTGTGGGCATTGCTGGGGTGGTTTTGTATCTCGGGCACATCTTGGAAAGGAGCGAGCGAGTGAAACACCAGCTCGTTAGTGCAAAGGTCACAGGCTGGAGGTCACGGCTCACACCTGCGGGGAAGGGAGGTGTGAGCAGTGAGCGCCGAAGGAAATTCCGTCTGCCGGGATCTGGAGCTCCTTGGAAAAGAAAACAGGAGGACGAGGGCATGCTTGTTTTTCACTGGTACTTGGTGCCTAAGTTTTAAAGGCTGGAGCTTACCTGGTTCTAGAAATCTATACGGAGGGGATCCCCTGGTGCAGGGGGGTGGGCAGATTTGGCTCTTTCAGGACTCAGCCGATACAACTATGTATTGAGGTTGGACTGTCCGGAAGATGGTGCATCAGTGTCATGGGAAACCCACCTGTAAGGCAACTGCGAGCTGTACATGGAGCCACAGCTTTTGCCAGAAAAGATTTCATTCATCACTGTCCGCCCAATGCCCCCCAAGCTCACTGCATTTAAAAACTTTTAGTCGACTTCGTTGCAGTATCAATTACCTACAACGAACGGTACCCGTTTTAAGTGCACAGTAAGTCCATTTGGAAGAATCCATAGTAGCTGTGCAATCATTAGCACCATCAAGATACAGATTATTTTCATCGACTTTCCTCATCCCAAATTTCCTGATTCTGTCTTGTAGTCAATCCCACCAACCCAACCCAGGCAACCACCTATGTGTCACCCCATGTGAGTTGGTATTTTCTAGAGTTTTACGTCAATGGAACCACACACTGCGTATATGCCTTTCCTCGTCCAGCTTCTTCCGCTCAGCATAATTATTCTGAGATTCATTCATGTTTTTGAGTGCACAATGAGTTTATCCCCTTCTATTGCTGAGTTGTATTGAACTGAAAAGAGAGAATACAGTCTGTTTATCCATTCACCTGTTGATGGACTTTCAGGTTGGTTCCAGTTCTTAGTGTTTGTAAACAAAGCTGCTATGAATATTTGTGTACAAGTCATTTCATGTCCTTTACTCTTGGGTAAAAATCAAGTAGGGTAAATATCCAGCAGTGCAACAGCTAGGTCGTAGGTTTGGTGCCTTTGTCCTGTCATGAGAAACCATCAAACCATTTTCCAAGGTGGCTGCACCATGTTGCGTCTCCACCCAGCGGTATAAGAGAGTTCCCGTTGCTCCTCATCCTTGTCAACACTTGCTATTATCCATGTTTTTAATTTCTGCCATTTTTACCACCAGACAGATACCTTGTATTATTTATGTATTTATTTCTATGTAGTAGGTTATTGACTACATAGTTATTATGTTCTCAGAAAACATACTTTTGCATATGTTGGGGCATCTTGTTGTGGTTTTTATTTCCACTTTCCTGATGACTACTGATGCTGACTGTCTTTTCCTGTGTTCATTTGCCATCCATATGTCTTTTCCCATGAAGGATCTGCTCACATCTACTGCTTTTTTCTTTTTTCTGTTTCAAAATTGAGTTATTTGCCATTAGGTTGTCATCCTGTGTATGAATCTGTCATCAGACCCATGTGTTGCAAATAGTTTCTCGAAAAATGTGGCTTGCCTTTTCATTGCCTTAGAGGTGATTTCCAAAGACCAAAGTTATATTGTTGATAATGTCACATTTATCACCTTTAAACAAAAACAGCGGTCATGCCTTCTGTAATCCATGAAGAAATCACCGCCTATCCAAGGGTCACCAAGAGTTTTCCTCTTTTCTTCTCAGTTCTATTGTTTCACTTTTACATTTAAGTTTAGGACCCCTTTTGAAGTAACTTTGGGTCTGGTATGAGGTAAGAATTGAGGTTCTTTTTTTTTTTAATGTCCAATTGCTCTAGCACTACTGATGGAAAAGACTCTTGCATTGAATTTTCACAAATATTCCATACGCGGTGGGTTTTTTTAGTCCTATTTTACAGACTAAAGAAAAAGAAGGAGATTGAAGGGAATGACGTGCTTGGATCCTCCCTCTAAGATAGGGCAGAGTGGAGATTTAGGTAGACTTGTTTGGGTCTTTGGGTCAAGAAAGACATGAGGAAGAAGAAGGGATTTGATGGGACGTGGCCATGGTGTACACACAGGGCAATGGGAAGGGCATTGCAAGTAGGAAGAACAGCATGAGAAAAGGCTCAGAGGCTGGATGTGCAAGGTGGACCTCAGGGACGGAGAGGAGACAACTTCACGAGAGGTGGGTGCTCAAGGTTCCAGGTGGCCAGTGAGAGACAACTGATCCTTTGTTTATAACATACCCAAATGTTATTTGAACTTCTGTATCCTCATGTATATTCTGGCTGTAGGAATTGAAAATTTGTAAAAAAAAAAAAATGCATTACCTGCAGAAGAGTTTTAGAAAAGCTCCCTGAAGATAAGGGTTAAGAATCTGACATGACATGTAATGTCTCCAGAAGGGATTTGGGAGAAAGGACCCCCTACTTCCATCCCCTGGAAAGCAACACAACCTGATTTTTAAAATTGGGACAGCTCAGGGAAAATGGAGTGAATTCCTGACCTGTCAACCTGCTCTGCTCTCCTGCATGTGGTGGCCCTCAGAAGAGCATTATGACGTGAAGAATAAAATATGTTGAACATAATTTCCAAATGACAATGGGAAACTCGGAATCCTTGAAGAATCAGAGAAGTGAAGAAATCAATGAGCTTCTGGTAGTTCTATTTTGAATTTTTTGAGGAGTCTCCATCCTGTTTTCTACAGTGGCTGCACCAATTTACATTCCTACCAACAGTGCATGAGGGCTCCCTTTTCTCCACATCCTCACCAACACTTATTGTCTCTTGTCTTTTTGACAGTGGCCATTATGACAGGTGTGAGGCAATACACCATTGTGGTTTTGATTTCCCTGGTGATTAGTGATGTTGAGCATCTTTTTAGGTGCCAGCTGGCCATTTGGATGTCTTTTTTGGAAAAATGTCTATTCAGATTCTTTGCCTATTTTTTCTATCGTATTATTATTATTTACTATTGAGTTTTATGGGTTCCTTATGTATTTCAGATGTTAACCCCTTATCAAAAAATGGTGATTTTGTGAGGTGACAGATGTCTTTAGTTAACCTTGCTGTGATTATCATTCACAATATATACTTATGTCAAATCACCTTGTTGGTTTCCTGAAACAAGTACAATATTATATATCAATTATCTCAAGAAAGCTAGAAAGAGAGAAATCAATAAGCTTAAAAAGGAAACAGGGGATCCAGGAGATTGTTGGATGCAGTGTCATTTCATCAGGAGTTCTTTGCAGACATCACCACATGCCTCCAACTTCACCAAGAGTGGGTGTCACAAGAAAAATCTTCCTTTGGGAACCCTCCTACACTGTTAGTGGGAATGTCAATTGGTGCAGCCTCTATGGAGGACAGTATGGATGTTCCTTAAAAGTAAAAATAGAGCTACCATATGATCCAGCAATCCCACTCTTGGGCATATATCCAGAGAAAACCATAATTCGAAAACATCCATGCACCCCAATGTTCATAACAGCACTATTTACAATAGCCAGGACATGAAAGCAACCTAAGTGTCCATGGACAGATCAATAGATAAAGAAGATGTGGTACATATATACAATGGAATATTACTCAGCCATAAAAAGAATGAAATAATGCCATTTGCAGCAACATGGATAGACCTAGAGATTATCATACTAAGTGAAATAAATCAGAGAGAGAAAGACATATATCATATGATATCACTTATATGTGGAATCTAAAATATGACACAAATGAATTTATTTACAAAAGAGAGATAGGACTTCCCTGGTGGCACAGTGGTTAAGAATCCGCCTGCTAATTCAGGGGACACAGGTTCCAGTCTTGGTCCGGGAAGATCCCATATGCACAGAGCAGCTAAACCCATGTGCCTCAACTACTGAGCCTGTGCTCTACAGCCCGCGAGCCACAACTACTCAGCCCGTGAGCCGTAACTACTGAAGCCCGCACGCCTAGAGCCCGTGCTCCTCAACAAGAGAAGCCACCACAATGAGAAGCCAGCGCACCGCAATGAAGAGTGGCCCCCGCTCACCGCAACTAGAGAAAGCCCGTGCACAGCAACGAAGACCCAATGCAGCCAAAAATAAAATAAATAAATTAATTTAAAAAGAGAGAGATGGACTCACAGACACAGAAAATAAACTTACGATTACCAAGGGGGAAAGGAGGAAGAGGGATAAATTAGGAGTTTGGGATTGACAGATATACACTACTATATATAAAATAGATAACCAACAAGGACCTACTGTAGAGCACAGGGAACTCTGTTCAATAGTCTGTAATAACCTAAATGGGAAAAGAATCTGGAAAAGAATAGATACATGTATATATAGAACCGAACCACTTGGCTGTACACCTGAAACTAACACAACATTGTAAATCAACTCTACTCCAATATAAAATAAACATTGCAGTCTTGATTTGCCCATCAGGAACCACGTACAAAAATGTTCTTTGCAGCCCTGCCCTAAAATAGCAACTCCCTGGAAATAATCCAATATCCACAGGCAGGACAATGGAGCCATTAAGTGTAGCATCTGCCCAGCCTGGGGAGGATGCCCTGCTCATCCTGAGGAGATGAGACCCAATGGTTTTCCAAGATGATGGCACCCTCCCCACGGAGAAGCCCATTCTTGGCACCTCCTCCAACATTTGCAAGTGCCAGGAATCTTTATTTTCTTTTTTAAATGTTCGCCAATCAAATCGGTCTAAAAAAGGACGTCTCATTGCAGTCTTGATTTGCCCATCAGGAATCACGTACAAAAATGTTCTTCGCAGCCCTGCCCTAAAATAGCAAACTCCCTGGAAATAATCCAATATCCACAGGCAGGACAATGGAGCCATTAAGTGTGACATTGTCACCTAGTTATGGAGCTAACAAAATAAAAAGACGGCAGTGACGTGGTCTGGATGAATCTTCACGAGAGTATTTTCAGGGGGAGAAGTGAGTTCCGAAAAATTACACAGGGCAAGATACACATTTTTCATAAAGTTAGACACAAAACAGAGATACAATAAAAGTAGGTGACAAAAGAAACTGAGGAATTGAAGGTCCTCAGAAGCTGAGGAGGGTCCCTTTGGGGAGTGATGTTCAGTGGCGGACCCACAGGGCTGGAAGAGGGCAATGCAGTGGGTTTCTGTAATCGCTAAGTATTCTCGTTTTTATGACAAGTGGAAGTGTCCACAGAGTGCACCGGAGTATTAAAAGTCACCTCTTACAAACTAAAGTGTGTAACTACCAGATTGTATGGGCATATTAAAAATAGCTAAAATCTATCTCTTTCTGACTTTCTTTGTCACTTTTCTGTGCAGCAGAAAGGAACACAGCATTGTAAATCAACTACACTTCGATAAAAAAAGTAAAAATGAAAACACTAAAATCTAAATATAAAATGATATAAGATATATGTGAATGCAGAAACCAAGGCTCCTGACCCCACTTCCTCTTTTTTTATAAAAATTTATTAAATTTATTTATGTTTGGCTGCGTTGGGTCTTGGTTGCTACGCGCGGGCTTTCTCTAGTTGCGGCGAGTGGGGGCTACTCTTCATTGTGATGCGCGGGCTTCTCATTGCAGTGGCTTCTCTTGTTGTGGAGCACGGGCTCTAGGCGTGTGGGCTCAGTAGTTGTGGCTCGCGGGTTCAGTAGCTGTGGCGCATGGGCTTAGTTGCTCCGCGGCCTGTGGGATCTTCCCAGACCGGGGCTCGAACCCGTGTCCCCTGCATCGGCAGGCGGATTCTTAACCACTGCGCCACCCGGGAAGTCCCTGCCAACACTTCTGAGCCTCTGAGGATGAGTTAAAACAATCACAGCAACCTGGCTTCTGGAGCACGTGTTTTGTTTAGGAGAAATGGAAATGTGTCCTTTTGATCTGATTTCACAAAATGTCTTGCTTTTTCCCCTAAGATCCTCTCTTTCCCTGGCACCCTGAACATCTCCACCTTTTGCAACCCCCATGGTATCCTCGTTAAAGGTCCCGACGCCTTCACCTCCAGGCACTTGCAAATGCTGCTTCCTCTGCGTGAACTCTCCTCCCCAAGGCTGCTGGGCAAACTCTTATTCACTCTGCAAACCTCTCCCCCCGACCGGGTCCGTCCTGACTCACCTGGATCATCCTGTAGAGTTCTTCCTCCCGCATTTTGCTGTCGCCCCGGGGTCCCGACCGCCATCCCTGGGGCACAGCACGCTTCAGGTCCTCTCTTGGGTGAACTTTCAGCTTGGCAGGGGGAGGGGGCTTCAACTCACAGGTGGTGCATGATTTTAGGTGGCTTTGCTTCTCCCAGGTGAAGAGTCCACCCGAGATGGTTACTGTCTGTGATGAGCAGACAGCACATTGAAAAGGAAAAAGAAAGAAATGAACCGTGGGAAGGAGGGAGCACTTTTTTTTTTGTGGTACGTGGGCCTCTCACTGCTGTGGCCTCTCCCGTTGCGGAGCACAGGCTCCGGACGCGCAGGCGCAGCGGCCACGGCTCACGGGCCCAGCCGCTCCGGACGCGCAGGCGCAGCGGCCACGGCTCACGGGCCCAGCCGCTCCGGACGCGCAGGCGCAGCGGCCACGGCTCACGGGCCCAGCCGCTCCGGACGCGCAGGCGCAGCGGCCATGGCTCACGGGCCCAGCCGCTCTGCGGCACGTGGGATCCTCCCGGACCGGGGCACGAACCCGTGTCCCCTGCATCGGAAAGCGGATTCTCAACCGCTGCGCCACCAGGGAAGCCCGGGAGGGAGCACTTCTAAGCAGTAACTCTCTCTCCTCCAATAAACATTGATTGAGAACCTAGCCTGTGTTGGCCAAGGTTTCAGGGGAGAATTGGGCAGGAGTCAACAAGGCAGGATAGGACGAAGGCCCACCTCACTTGGATAATAATTGTTCCAGAGTTTGAAGGAGGGATGGACCACCTAAGCCCACTGAGAAAGAGAGATGTTATGGTCAACGTACCCCAAAGGGCTGGCAGAGAAAGCAGCTATACTTAGTATATAAGTAGAGATACTTAAAGGCATTAGTATTTTAGGCAAAGAGGTATGGAAAACATGCTGACTCTCAGATTGCCTTATTTCCTGGTGAGGGGACATGAGAGCTGCTTAAGTTTCACCATAAATACATTGGCCAAATCCCCCGCTGTGCGGCATACTCTAAGGAAAAGATACCAGGAGAAGTGACACTTTTACCAAAAGTTCTGCAAACACCCGTCTCTCCCGGGCAAGACCAGGCGATTCCAAAATATTTGGGAATGCTCCAAAAATCCCAGCCAGACATGCTGGATGTCAAAGATTTCTCGCTGTTTCTCTCTCTCTCTCTTTTTCCCTTCAGTAAATGGAGATTTCTCTATGAGCTCTCCAGAAACGAATGTCAGGGCCCCCAAAACTTCTCAGACGCTTAATTGGGCAAAAATAAAAATCAGCCTGCCAGCCTGTGATTATAGCCCTGCACTTCATTTCGTTTCGTTATTACATTGTCAGTGTGTCCTTACAGGAAACCGCATACTCGGGACGTTTTAAGCACGAGCATAAATAAAATCTGTTTCAGGTTAGCGAGAATATTGAGTCAGCTGACCCCCCTCTGTGCTGCCTCGCTCACAATTGGAACAAAACCTAGCACAAAGAATGTGGAGGTCAGCATCCTTTCGAAAGTAGACACGTGCAGCCACATAAATCGTTCTCGGTACGAACACAGGTGAATAAAAATCGAAGTCCAAGAGTATTAAATCGAGAAGACTTTATAAGCGGCAACTGTGGCCGGTTTCGGCTTCTATTTTTGTTACCGATTCCAAGCTCTCCCTACTCGTTCTCGCCGCGGGTCAGGTCAATAAATCGGAGACAAGGTGTTGAGGCAGGGATACGACTCTATTCGGAGAGCCGGCAGACCGAGAAGATGGCAGGCGAGTGTCTCTAAAAGACCATCTTATCGGGCTTTGGATGCCTGTTTCTTTTCTGGCACAGAGAGGGGCAGGAGGTGGGGAAGTAAAGTAACAAGGCCATAAGTTTTGCAAATCTCCCCTGGAATGGCGAGCTCGGGGAGGGGATGCATGCGTTCGTTTCTTCTTTCCGGCAGCCCTCCGCGGGTGGCCGGGGTCCGGATGCCTCCCTGAACAAAGACACTTTGGTTTAACATCCAGCAGAGCGGCGGGGTCCCCCGAGGCGGACCGCTGTGTATCGACAGTATCCTTTTCGTGAGGAAAGCATCGGGAAGCAAAGGTTAACGTGAAAGAGACAGATCCAACTTCCTTCTGGAGTCAGAAGTGGCTCTTCCGTGTTACATTTTGAATGCCATAAAGAAAAAAAAAAAAAAAAAAAAGGAAAAGCTGGGATTCTAGGTCAGCAAGGGTGGCAGAGTGTCCTTAGAACTGAAGACGTGGCGAAGAGTCTGTGTTTAAACCTCTCCGCTTTCCGTTACATTTTGAAAGCAGGCATGTAGAAGCCCCACAGGAGGCCGCCCCCTCCCGTCTCTGCCTCTGTCTTCCCGGGGCTTCTCCTCTGTGTCTGGGTCTCTCCTCTTCTGTCTCTTAGAAGGACCCTGTCATTGGATGTAGGTCCACCTTCATCCGGGAGGACCTCACCTCAGACCCTTCACTGCGTCACACCTGCAGAGGCCCCGTTTCCGTGTAAGGTCCCGCTCCGAGGTCCCAGGTGGGCACACGTTTTGGAGGGTGCTTTTCAACCCACACCACAGCGTAACCCAGGCCACACGGCTGTGCGGTGACAAGGGTCTTTCCACCTGTTTGCTACCATCTTCCCAAAGCACCAGTGTCCTTGCCTTGGATGCACCCGCTCTGTCTGTTTCTCCCATTTCCTTCCTGCAGTGATTTCTCCTCCTGTCTGACAATCATCACAGCCTCAAAATCTCCTCTTCCCTGGGAGAATTTTTTTTTTTTGATAAGCACATTATGATTTTTTTTCTCATAGAAAACCAGGAGGAGGGTGTGTGAGTGTGTGTGTGTGAGTGTGTGTGTGTGTACGTGCATTTGAGCGCGTGATTTGTGTGTGGCTGTGAGGGTCTAGGGGTTACGGTATGAAACGGTGTTCATGAGACTCATTTGACAGGTTATCCTAGGAAAACGGAATCCTTGTCGAACATTGGAAAGCAGCATAATAAAAACGAGTGACGCTGAGATCAGCCGTTCTGATTTGGCGAAGGGAGCTCAGAGGAGAGAAGAAATCCTGAGCAAATAGGGACTTAACTGGCTTAGAACCAACTAACTACATAGAGTAATGGGGCAATTGATGCTTGATTTTGATTGAGCTCAAATTCATTGATTACAGATTCCTAAAGGTATAGAGTAAGCTTCAGAAGGTGAATGCACCACCAAGAAAATATATTGCAATCACAGTGAGTAGAAAGAGCATTCGAAATGTTCCAAATCTAAATTTATTAAATACTTAAAGTTACTCATAGAAACACAAGTGTTTTAAGAAATGTAAAACAACAGCATTTAAAAAATAAGTAATGACAACACGTCTCACTTTGAGATCCAACAATCTCGTTTCCAGTATTCAGGCAAGTGCTTTGAAAATCTATGTCCAAATGCAATTATGCACAGCAGCTTTATTCCTAATGGCTAAAAACTTGAAGAAATCAGGATATACTTCAATAGATGAATGCATAAGCAAATTGGGGTACATCCATGTCAAGGCGAGCAGAATATGCCACCTCAAAATATGCCTCTCTGGCAAAAGGATTATTTCAGTCTGATTTAAAAAAAAATAAAAAAAGAAATCTCAGAAAACTGAGTAGAGATTGCCCTTTCATGGAGGACGTTTACAATAGAGAAATCTGCATTTGTAAGGGTGTGTCCCTCTGCACCAGAAATAGAAGGATGGTTAAATCCCAAGTAATTCTTATCGATGGAGAAGTCCTGACTTAAATCTGCAATCATATCCCTGTTTACTGTGCTTTGCATGATAACCTGCCTCCCCCCCTTTCCCCAAGGTCTTTCTTTTGTTTTGATCAGAATATGGTATTGAAGGTGATGGCTTTGGACATTTCAGGGAGTGACTCAGTTTTTCTGGCTAGCTCCCCTGTATACAGAAGGTATACGGGTTTCTAAAACGTCCGTTTTTCTCCTGGTTTAAAAAAAAAAAAAAAAAGAAAAGAAAAAGTAATGACAAGGCTAAATCTTCGAAAACTCTTCTCTCTCTCTTTTTTTCATTCAGAAAGCAACCATCATCTTTTATTATTTCTGTCTGCCTCTTTGTAAAATGGAATTCTAGCAAACAGGTCTGAATTTCCAACGTACACGAAACAAAGGGCATCGTGTCAGAGGAAAGAAAGGGGAAAAAAAAGATCATAAGGCAGCAAAGAATTCTAGAGGAAAAATGCAATTGCAAATCCGGTGTAAACGACATCGGAGAACATTTAGAACAGCGGCTCCAGGTTAGGGAGATGATGGGAGGCTGAAACAGATCTTGAGTTTTTGGTGATTATAAACACATGTTCTGGGACTAGAGGAAGTGGGTGTGCGCGGTGGAGGCCATGGCAGGGATGCAAAGTGTGGCTGAGGACGGAGCCCTGCAGAGCATTCTATCTGCAGATGCTTCGGAACTTGAAAGGATTTCTGAGGCGCTGCTTAAGTGGGTAGTCGACAGATGAATGATTGGAAAAGGAATCCGTGCTCTAGAAATTGGAAGGAAGAGAGGCACCAAGAAGAAGGCACGCCTGGTTTCAGCGTCGCCACCGCGTATGAAAAGGTAATTTATGGGCCACGTAATAAAACATAAGACGGTCATCTCTTCTTTGGCGCAAGAGAAATAACTTAGGATTCTAACAACACCTCATTGTAGCTTGTGCTGGAAGCGGTGTGCTTTCTTTAGTAGAAGCGTTTGGGAGTTCAAGTCTTCGAAAGGGGTCCTGTGAAGCATATATCCTGAGCATGGCTCTCACTCAAGTTAGGCAAGTCCCCTCCTGCCTAGAAATGCACAGAGCCAGACACAAGGACTATGCGAAATGCCCGTGGATCAGGTCAGACCCTCATCCCCGGTGTCTGCTGTACTTTGACAAGGAAAACGTCTCCCCTGACCATAGATGCATTGTCACATCAGCACAAATAGCTGGGAAGAATCAGAGAGACCTAGGTGTGAATCCTTTTGCCTCCTGCCAAAGCACTATGGACCATCCACTGCAGTGATGTGGGCAGGGAAATTCAGGTTACACATCCACGTAAAGAACCGAAGGGTGAGCACAGGTAATGCCATCCTCCGTGTTGGTGATGGCTGACCTCATTGTCACAAAGTGGCCGCTGCAGCTCCAGACATCACGCCCTCAAGATAGAATGCCTAACAAGAAGGAAGGGCATGGGCACAAAAGGAGTTTTCTCCCTGTTCCTCTGTTGTTTTTGTCACACACTCTCCCAAGTCTCAGTTTCAACCACAAGGAAAGAGGTTTATCTCGTGGGATGGGGGTAGGGCTACCTGAGCCAAATCCAGTTTTTATGAGGGAGGGAGAGGGGGAATGGCTTGTTAAGAAGACAGGAGAATGATGGGGAGGAAAACTACACAGGGTCCTGACTTCAAGAATTTGCCTGGGGGGAGGGAGAAATGGGGAGTGACTGACTGCTAATGGGTCTGGGGTCTCCTTTTTGGGGCATGAGAATGTCTTGGAACTCGACAGAGGTGATGGTTACACACCATTGTGAATATCCTACATGCCACTGAATCGTACACTTTCAAATGGTTAAGATGGTAAATTTTATGTTCTGTGAATTTTACCCCCATTAAAAGAAAAATCTTCTCTTTGGTGGAGGAAGATAACTTCACACATACATACATACATGCATTATACACACATATACATATGTGCCTCTACAGATGTACACTCTTTTTTCTTTTAAACCTATGAAATACACTTCTTTACATCTTTTGATACAGCAGAACATTTTCATTAAAAAATTCCTATTATATGTTTCTTTCCTTTTTGTGAGCTGTTCTTATTATGTCTGGAAAAGTTGGATATTTTTTGTTAGGTGGTCATCTTCACATTTATAAACGTCATAGGGTACCATTTGGTGTGGACGTCTTTTCACGATATTTACTGCTTCTCTGTGGAACAAGTATAACAACAGAATTTCCTCTTCTTCCTCTCTGACCGGTGAATTTTAACCATTGATATTACCTTCCTAGTGTCACTTTTGTGCTGTTAAACACACTTTTCTGATTTGATTCATGGGAGAAGAGGCAACTACTGAAGTATGTCTTGAATTTTCCTACTCTTCCTGGTTAAGTTTTGGGATTTGCCTCATTTTTTCATCAGCAGGGCGTTCTCATTGGCCAGGTGAATTCCCACGGTTGGCTGTTATTTTCTCTGGAGCTCAACATGGGCTTTGCTCTCGCTTGCCTGGTCATCTCCTGGGTGGCCAGAAAAGTTAGTCTTCTGGTCAAGAAGACCTCATGGGAGGGTCCAGCTCTTCCATGTTTACACCGTTTGTAAACTCAGCCGTGGCTTGAGGGATATCCCACCAGGAGGAACCCTTCCACAGGCATGGCTGGAAGTTTACACGCACCTTGGTGGATAGTCCTGGACTCCAACCCAAACCATCTTGTTCTATGATGCTGTTCGCCTCTGGACAAATCACCTCCTGTCTGAACTGCAGTCTCATCTTGCAAAATGCAGGTGTTCGTATAGTTCTCACAGCTTTGTTTGAGAATCAAAAGATAAAGGAACATGTGCGATTAATGCAAGCCATGGAAAAGAAATACACAGGGGTCAGTGGTTAGTATGACAACTTTTCAGTAGCAAGGTGTGTGCTAGCCAGGATGGTGGCCAGTAGCCACGGGGGGCTACTTATATTAAATTAACTGAACTACAATGACATGATTTTTAAAAAAAAATTACTTTATTGACGTATAGTTGATTTACAATGTTGTGTTAATTTCTGCTGTACAGCAAAGTGATTCAGTTATACAGATATACAGTCTTTCTCATGTTCTTTTCCTCCAGGGAAAAGAGGGGTCTAAGATTCCTCCAGCTCTGGTTGGAAGAAACCCATTGTTCTCCAAGACCAAGGCCTCCTGGTCTGAAACCCTTGCTGGGGGTAGGGGAACAGAGAGATGCGTGAGAAGAGAATGAGAGTCTGGGGAGAGACATGCTCTTTGGGAAGAGTTCAGACTTGTTTTGCAGGATCCTCTAGCAACCTGGTGTGGGCTTGACTCAAAGACGAATCTTTCCGGTGGCTACTCCCGTCCACTCTTTCTGGATGCTTTAGGCACATTTATGTGGTTATCTGTGTATTGCCTGACACCCTCCAGGACTGTAAGCTCCTTGAAGTGCAGGAGATTATCTCTCGGTCTTACTCAACACTAAGAGTTCCCGGCTGTGAAACTCCTCAACATTGTGTGAATGATCTCATTTGTTTCTGTTTCCAAAGGATCACACATGCAACAATTTTCAGATTTTTACTGATTGCAATGAAATGGATGAGCAAAATACTTTAAGAAATAAAAATAGGAAGATGAGAGCTCAGCCTCCAAAGGACTCACTGGTTAGCTGCGGAGTTAAGTCCGAAGGATGCTGTTGACAACACAATGCATGTACAACTAAGAAACAAAATGTGTAGCAAAGAGTAAAGGGGCTATGAGAATCCAAAGCAATGACAGGTAAGTTGTGCTGAGCAATTTGGCTCAAGTGTCCAGAGAGTGGGAGAGTGGTTAGCATGCAAAGAAAAGATATTTTCTCAATGCCGTGTAGAAAATGACGTCTGGTCAAAGTTCAGAATGGAAATGAAAGATTGGAGAAGTAAGACCGTCACTTTTGTGGGTGACTGCCAGTACCTGCTTAGCATCTGTGAGTGTGGATTGCAAGAGCATATGGCTCATTATTACTCAGTTTCTTCAAGCATCAAATTGGGTTTGGAAGGTTCTGCTGTGAACCAGTGAACACAGGAAGTCTATAACATAAACCAAAGTCAACTTTGGGTTTTAAGGAAAGGTGGTTGTGTTTTCTTTGAAGGTTCAAGGATGGAGTCATAAGGCTGCCTTTGCTGATATTTATGAGCTCAGTTAAGAACTGAGGACTGTGATGGTGATGGAGAAGAGGAGGAGGAGAAATGGGGAGAAGAAGGAAGGGGAAGAGAAGGGGGAAGAGGAGGAGGAGGAGGAGGAGTCCTAATTCTACCAGCCCTGGAGCTCACCATCTCTTGGGGTGAGGGCCATGGTTCATAATTTCCTCTTTGTGATCCTCCAACAATCTCTTCACAATGACAAGTCTCCATCATCTCTTCCCCAGGGACAGTAACCATTCAATGAGGCAACACATGTCTATACATTGTGAATTGCATTTGTGACATTGTTTTCACGGCAGGTCTTTTCCTGTAACAGAGAGTCATGAATCTGGATCTCTACTTTATTGCTGCTTCCTGCTTCTATTTATGGATCATCCAATGGAAACTCAAAGGACTCCTCTATGGAGATATATTTCACAACCAATTTCCCCACACTGAACTTCTTGTAAAATATTTTACAGTCCACATGATAAGACAGAGAACATTCCAGCAGTTTGTCAATGGTGGAAAAGCCTCTCTTCTGTGGTTACAAGTAACTCAAGGTCCTGTTGCTGTGAGCCCAGCTCTCCCTGGACCACAAGAAAGAACAACGGCCCCACCCTCATTCTGGTGGCATTTCTTTAATGAAGACATGGCTCCTCAAATGACCTCAGAGAGGTCCTGGGCCACAGGGCGGAGAACACAGAAAACCACAAGACTTTTTTCTCTTGGGTAATTTGAGGTGCTGTGGACACAGGCTTGCTTCCATCTACCCAAGAAAAACCATCTTTGATTTCTCTTCTCTGCTGTGCATGCTAAGCCTGATCCACTGCCCAGGCCCTCGGTGATGGGTCTTCTTTGATGAAGACAACCCTTATTTTGGTGTCTGTAAGAATTCCCTCTCTTGCCAATGCCTGTGACTCACCTGGCACAAAGCTACATAGAGGCTGCGGATTGCAGGTGATGATTAAGTGACCAAAGGACTCCTGTCCCCTGGGCCACCATCATTCTATAGCAGAAGAGAAACCCGCTATCTTGACCAGCCTGGCAGCCCAACAACTCACTTTCCAAGGTCAGTTGGGGGCTGTACCCATGCTTGTCCACCCTCAGTTGATGGGGCAACAGGGGAGATGCAGGCAAAACATCGTTTCTCCATGCTTATCACCCATTTATTCTTCGACACCTTGTGGCCCTGCCCCTGGCTACAGTATCTTTAAATTAACTCTGGGTGGATGACAGAGTCTTGGACAGATGTGCTTGCTATATTACAGTTAAAAACATCACTTTCTGCCACCTGCTTTCCACTATTCGCATTCCGAGTCTTTTTTGGGTTTTTCCAGCTGGTGTTTCAACCCCAGTCCCTTGAGTATTGCATCTATTTGAGTGTTCTGAGGCTGCCATAACACATTACCCCAACATGGGTGACTTAAAACCACAGACATTCATCTGACCCCAGTCCCGGAGACCAGACGTCTGAGATCAAGGTGTCCCAGGGCCGCGCTCCCTCCAGAGGCTCCAGGGGAGGGTCCTTCCCGCCTCCTCCAGCTTCTGGGGGCTCCAGGCGTCCCTGGGCGCGTGGCCGCCTCCCTCCCGTCTCTGCCTCTGTCTTCCCGGGGCTTCTCCTCTGTGTCTGGGTCTCTCCTCTCCTGTGTCTTAGAAGGACCCTGTCATTGGATGTAGCGCCACCCTCCTCCAGGAGGACCTCCTCTCAGACCCTTCACTTCATCACACCTGCAGAGACCCTGTTTCCAATAAGGTTCTATTCACAGGTACCAGGGGTCAGGACATAGACGTCCATACTGGGGGACACCACTCAAAACTACTGCACGCTGCTTGGGAGCCCCAGGGTGGACACTGGTCTATCTTTAACATTCTTAAGATCACTGTTCTCAGCTAGAGACCTGATAAATGTACCTGACCTGCAGGCACAGTACAGGGCCAGGAAAGTGACTCTGGGGCCATCGCTCCCAAGGACCCTGGGACTGCTGGCCACCTCACTCAACACTCAGCCGTGTGACTGGTGTGGAGACCAGGGAGTTGAAGTCTGGAAGTCTGGGTTGCCTATGTGTGACGGCCCGCAGCCCTGCACATGTGTGCAGGAACAGCGCTGGGCCCCGAGGGGATTAGCATCAGACGGTGATTTATTTTAGGATTCAGTGATAAATTTAGAGGCAATCTTCTTTGATATCACAAATAGAACCAGGGAAATGTGTCTTGAAGGCCGATGAAAATGGATCTGGCGGCCAAATGTCTCACGGTTGATGTTTCCTACAAGGCTGTGAGCGGAGTCGCGGGTTTCTCCACCCCTCCATCCTCCCCTGTCATTCAGTGTTTCTTTCGTCGATTTCTGGGACTCGGAGTCCTCCAAAAACCTGAGTCTGCAGGGTCCACGGTAGTATGTCTTTTTATGGTCACAGAAACATTTCCCCGCCGACCACTTTTTCACACCCCGGAATCTCCTCCTAACACAGAGGGATGAATATCAACTCACCTTTCCTTTAAAGAGAAAAGAATTAGAAGGGGCTGTTTAGACCGTCTTCTCTGACAAGCGCTTTCAAGTAAGCGGGGAAATGCCTGTTCTCTCGTCTGAAGCCAACATGATTATTAGCCGTGGGCCTGACAGCCGAGAGGCTCCTGTGCATTTCGGCGACGTTCGTTTAAGTCAGTGTGATGTTTGAAAACACTCCAGCCCCTCACAGGGCCGATGGGCGTAGATTCAACGGAAACAAATTGCAGCATGATGTCGTGTCTCTTTACTGAGTTAATGGGAGATGCTGAAGGCAAAGCGGGAGCTGCGGGCTGATGAAGGAGGGGTCCTGGAGCTCAGAGTCCTAATGACGAGATACAAAAAGAGGCAAAGCTTCTATTTCTCCCCATCCCCCCCACCCCAGGCCAGGCTGGACAGGGGCTGGAATTGTCTACCACTGGGGCAGCTGGGATTTCCAAGACAGTATTTTTTTTAAAAGCACATTGCAAACCATTCCGTTTCATTAATTAAAATACACCCAGTCTCTTGGGATAAACATAATGGAAAAGAATATTTACAAAAAAGTATATATGTGTATAACTCTTTTTGCTGTATGGCAGAAATTAACACAGCATTGTAAATCAACTATGCTTCAATCAAAAAAATAAATAAAATGTATGGCTGTTAAAAAAGCAATTAAAAATGATAAGAACAACAACAAAAATACATCCAGTTCACCCATAGTCTCAACAAAGCATTTCAAAATTCTCTGTATGATCCCTCAAGCACTCGAAAAGTTTTCTTGTGCTTCTGTGCTTGCTACAGTTTTCAAGACAGAGGCTAATTATTTCTAAAATGTAGATGAACAATAAATGCATACTCTTGTAGGGGAGAGTTCACTATCCTTTCCTCTGGTAACTGGGAAGATCTTTTTCTGTGAACCACTTCAACTAATATTCATGGCTTCTTTTTTCCCTAATTTTTAATTTTTTTTTTTTTTTCGCTTCTAACTATTTCTATTATGAAGAAACTGGGTTGGCCACAAAGCTTGTTCCATTTTCCTGTAACATCTTACAGAAAAAAAACAAACCCAATACATCAGCGTTCATGGACTGCCAGCATTTTTTTTTTTTTTTTTTTTTTCCTTTAAAAGAGCCATTGGTGTGCTGGCCACTGGAGTTTTCCAGATTTTTTTCTCACTTTATAGCCACGTGTAGAGACGAAGGATGTCACCCTGCCTTCTGAGCCAGGATCTGAATACAGGGGTTCACAGAGGTGACTCAGAACACACATTTGGTCCCAAGGCTACGTTTGTGAGTTCATCTCTGAGTGACTGTCCTGGGGCTGCCATAATAAACGCCCACTAACTTGGCTTCAAGAGCACGAATTTATTCTCTCACAATTCTGGAGGTCCAAGACCCAAAATGGGTCTCACGGGGCTGACCTCAAGGTGTGGGCAGGGCTGCTTCTTTCTAGAGGATCCAGGGGACAATCTGGTTTCTGGTCTTTTCTAGACTTTCTGGAAGATGCTTCTGCCCCATAGGTCCTTCTGTACTATGACCTCCTGCCTCCTTCTTAGAAGGACCCTAATGGTTACATTTAGGGCCCCCCTGGATAATCCAGGGTCATTTCCCTAACACAAAATCATTAACTTTATTCCATCTGCAAAGTCCCTCTTGCTATGTGTCTTAGTCAGCTAGGGCTGCCATAACCAATACCATAGACGGAGAGGCTTAGAAACAACAGCACCGTCCCCCGTTTGGAGCCCAGCCGCCTTTGCTGTTCTCCACAGTCTCAACCTGCCTATCAGCAACCAAAGGCCACAGCACGGCCACTCCAGCACACCCTTTCAGTGACTGGCTGCTCAAGAGACCCCAGCAAGAAAAGGTCACCCCTAATCTCTCCTTAACCTGACAAGGACCCAGAAAACCAAATTGCTCACAGGAAGTATCATGGCTGGTATTTGCTGAGTGCCTCCTGGGTTCCAACCTCTCCTGAAGTTCTCTGACCCTATTAGCTCATCTACTCAGCATGATAAGTTCTGTTGTTACCCCCATTTTCGCAGAAGGAGAAACCGAGGTACACAGAGGTTGAGGAACTGGCTCTGGACCCTACACTTAAATTTTTTTTTTATTAGGTTATAGTTGATTTACGATGTTGTGTTAGTTTCAGGTGTACAGCAAAGTGTATCACTTACACATATACATATATCTATTCTTTTTTAGATCGTCAACGAATTACTATTAATTAAATTAGACAATCAATTCCTCATCTGCCCCAGCTACATGTGGCTGGCAGCTGCCATATTGGACAATGCAGAATGGGACATTTCCATTTTCACAGAGGGCTCTACTGGGCAGTGTGTTTTGAGTTGAACTCTGTGTCCCCAGAAAGGTGTGTGGAAGTCCTAACCCCTGATACTTGGGAATATGACCTTATTTGTTATAGGGTCTTTGCAGATACAATCAAGTTAAGATAGATTCTAATCCCATAGGATTACAGTAAGCGCCCTACATACGAAGCTTCAAGATGCAAACTTTCAAAGATGTGAACATGCGTTCCATCAACGTCAGGCGTGAGTGCAATTGCAGCCTGCCCTTCATCTCCTATTGCTGACGATCCTTCAGCTCTACCATCTCCCACCTCCTCTGCCTCCTCCAGGCAGTAACTCTTCTCACCTGTTCCCTCGATGCCAGCCCCTGTGGGCCAGCTGTTGTACTGGACTGCTGTACTTTTCAAGGTACTGTACTGTAAGATTAAAAATGCTTTCTTTATTTTGTGTTTGTTTGTTTTTTATGTATTATTTGTGTAAAAAGTATTATAAACCTCTTACAGTACAGTACTATATAGCCAATTTTGTTAGTTGGGTACCTAAGCTAACTTTGTTGGACTTATGAACAAATTGGATTTATGAATGCACTCTTGGAATGGAACTCGTTCATATGTAGGGGACTTACTGTAATGTCCTAATAAAAAGGAGAAATTGGGACACAGACTCGCACAGAGGGATGATGGGTTGGATGAAAGTGGCATTGTTAAGACAGAGGCAGAGATGAAATCGATGTGGTCACAAGCCAAAGGATGCCTCGTGCATGGGATGAAGAGTGGGCAGGCAACCAAGAAGAACAGGCTGTAGGGAACCCCATGGCCACTGTCTTGGGGAGACAGCCAAAACAGGGGAATATGGGAGTGCCACAGCCCTCTCCTGTCTGAAGGTTGATTTCCAAAAACAGCCTTAAAGTTGCTTTTCAGCCTCGAGTAGAGTCTGCCTCTCTTGTAATCCCTTAATTGTACCATTAATACCCACTGGAGAAGAACATGAGCTACACCAGTTCTGGGTCTGACTTCAGCGTAACTTGTGGGAATGCTTCCCTTTGGTAATAAGAGCTTCTATTTAAATGGGTTGCAAAGATTCTTCGCAGTTGTCTTAAAAGGAAGTCTATGCTTGTATGCTGTAATAGGGCTTCCTCACATGCATCCCAGAGGTGGTAATTGTTTCATAGTTTGGCCTCAGAGGAAAGGATTCCGATGAGGGGGGTGTGCTGAGCAGGGCAAACGCAGTCCCTGTGAATTCTGGAGGGGCCCCTGTCATGTAGAAATGGGAGCTTCTCGCTCTGCAAGGGCACCTGGTTAATCTCCATCGCAGGGTCCAGAGCCCCCATGGGATGTGCTCCCCAGGGCCAGGAGAAGCACTGTTGGCATTATAGAAAGGACCCCGGATGAGCTTCTGAACATCCAGATATAACGATGACTTGAACCCTAAATCCTGCACATTTTCCTTTGTTTATTTCCTTCACATTCAAATCCTAAGAAGTGTGAATGATTCATTAAACACACACTCTGAATTTTTACTTAGGAGGATTTTTTTTTTTTTTTTTCGAATTGAGTGTGAAATGTTAGCACTCATTGATCAAAAACTATTGGTGATCGCTTTGGGCATGTTGTGGAAATAGGATGAAAAATGTGCTTCAGAGTATCTGATACTTAGAAAGAGGAGAGAGATGAAAACGTACAACTTAATCAAAGTGAAATGACTTTCTCTAAGGAAATACCAGGGATGCTATGGGACCCATTTAGAGAGTTACAAGATAGAATGGAACGTTGAGGTTATTAAAGAAAATCAGTTAACAGATTTTACCAGATATCAGGGGAAAATGGTGAAAACTAATTTGTCTGGACCTGAAATGTCAGAACGTCTTTGGTCGATGGGGAAATGATCCTCTTCAAGGCTTGACAGAGAACATTCCAGCTGGCCTCGCACAGTTTTGGGTAGCTTTAGCCAAAAGCCAGGTGAAGTGAGCTGAAGCGGCATTATGAAAGATTACAGCTTTGTATGTTTCAAGTGCCTTGGGGTTGCCTTTGCGTTGGAATAAAATGGGCAATTAGCCAATTATTGGAGGCACACAAAATATGGAAATCCACATAGCTGTCCTTCCTGTTGGCAAACTCAATTCCTGTTAAGAACGAGTATTGGAGAAATTCACTGGGAAGAAATTCAAGCCAAGGAAGAAATGGCCTCAAAGTGGCACGAGACAGGTGATCCAGGATGTGACCAAACTGTGGACCATACTGTGAAAGGTGACAACACTAGAATCTGTGTCATCAATGATCTCAGTTTTCTCCAGGGCATCCATTCTCTACTGGGGGTGATTGTGTCTCCAGGAGATAAACTTTAGTCCTAGGACAGCAAACTTATCAACAGAGATAATTTAGAACTCAGCTATTAAGGTCTTTGGAAGTCTACTCTATTCTTCAAGAATGTTTAGTGGTTTCCCCGTGGTCTTCTGAGAATTCCCCATCTGGTCACACATTCCTATGATAACATGTTTTATGTGTTTTATGATAACAAGGATATCGAGCCTGGTTGAGCCTACAGGCAGTCAATACCCTGACCTCATCGAAAAGCCATTCAAGGTATTGTTGATTCCAAAGCTGTCTTGTTTCCCAATGAATGAATATATTTTGACAAGACTGCAGCAAAATTCTGTATTTTCCACAGAGCTGAACACACACGCACAGCTTATGAGGTCGACAGTATTGATGAGAATCAGTAAGTGAATCTAAAAGGTCTTGATCTTCTTAGAGGTTTCCAAGAGGTGTACCCAGCAATGGAAATTCAGGAGGGCAGGAGGAAACAAATGTGGAGATGGGGAAGATGTCAGAGAGAAGTTGGGAAAATATGAACCTCCTTAGGTAAGAACTTTAGGGAAAAAAATGGTATTTCAAGCAAAAAAAAGTGTGTTTTTTTAAATGAGTCTTTTATTGTGGGTTTTTTAAAAAATTGAAATATACTTGATTTACAGTATTGTGTTAATTTTAGGTGTACAGCAAAGTCATTCAGTCATATTAGATATATATTTCAGATTCTTTTCTCTTTTATTACAAGATATTGAATATATCTTGTAATATATATATCTCTGTGCTATACAGTAGGTCCTTATTTACTTTACATATAATTGTGTGTATCTTCTCATCTCAAACTCCTAATTTATCCCTCCCCCTCCTTCCCCTTTGGTAACCATAAGTTTGTTTTCTATGTCTGTGAGTCTATTTCTGTTTTGTAAGTAAGTTCATTTAAGTCATTTGTTTAGATTCCACATATTAGTGATATCATATGATATTTGTTTTTCTCTGTCTGATATTTCACTAAGCATCATGCCCTCCAAGTCCATCCATGTTGCTGCAAATGGCATTATTTCATTCTTTTTTATGGCTGAGTAGTATTCCATTGTATATATGTACCACATCTTCTTTATCCATTCGTCTGTCAATGGATATTTAGGTTGCTTCCATGTCTTGGCTGCTGTGAACATTGTGGTGCATGTATCTTTTCTAATTAGAGTTTTCATCTTTTCTGGATATATGCCCAGGAGTGGGATCTCGAATTCAGCAGAATGCTTTGGGTTGTTTCCTTCGGTTTCCCTGATGATTAGAACCTGAACACCCCATGAATGATTGAGCCCCACAGTTTCAGCTTGTCCATCACAAATCCAGAGGCGCTTAACACAACAGGAACTCATTCTCACTCAGTCCTGGAGACCAGACGTCCGAAATGAAGGTGTGGGCAGGGCTGGTTCCTTCTGGAGGTCCAGGGAGGAATCTGCCCCATCGTTTCTGCCAGCTTCTGGGGGCTGCACGTAATCCTTGGTGTTCTTGGGCTTGTAGAAGCCTCACCCCCATCGTTGCCTGCATCCTCACATGGTCATCACTCTGTGCCTGTCTCTGTCTTTACCTGTTCTTTTTGCAAGGCCACCAGTCTTGTTGGTCAGGGTCTACCTCATCTTAACTTGATTACATGTGTAAAGGACCTACGTCCCAATAAGGTCTCACCCACAGGGACTAGAACCCAACTCAACCCCTAACACTCGGCAACACCTTGAGGATTTAGAAGGGCTCATGTCTCACCGTGTCTAATGTGTTTCCACTCAAGCATACTCAGCAATCCATTCAGGCTCATTTATGGGTTTTGAAGTTTCGCAATGTCTTCAGTCTTTCCCAGAGGCTGCAAGAAGCATGGACAGACTTTGAGAGATACACATTTTCATAAAGCTCACTTGGATAAACTTTACTCCATCCTTCTTGCCCCACCAATATCCTGGAGAGAATATGAAAAATTAAAGAGGAAGAAGGTCCATCCCTTCTCCCCAGCAGATGTTGCCTGGCATTGCACGGACAGGTGGGAAATTCCCTATTCGTTCCCTCATTTCAGGTAACATCTCCACGGGGAGGAGACAGCTGGAAAGGAAACCATGGCCTTTGTGGGAAACTCTCCAAAAAAATGATCACAGACCAGCCGGAGATGGACAATGATGCGAGTTAAGACCGATGGTGGGTGTCTCCTTGGTTCCATCTCTGAGTCAGTGAAGCAAGTGTGAAAACAAATAGTCAACGGTCATCATTATTTCTGAGTCCCAGGTCTAATAAACCATGTGGCCAAGAACGTCCTGGTGTAAGCTTCCTAGAGGACGCATCTGAAAAATTTTTGGATGGTCTTCTAGAAATGCTGCTTGGAAAGACATGCGACTTGATCATTTTTATCAACATCAAGGCCTTAATTTGAAGTACCATTTATTGTAGGTAATGTGGTAACAGAGGATGCCTAGTGACCTCCAGATTCCACTGGTGTTTTTCTATTTGTTACCCAGATGTCTTGTTATTTTTTTTAAAAAAATTGTAAAACCAGGTGCATTGACAGTCTAAGCATCCATTGACCAAGGAATGGATAAACAAAATGGGATATATATATATATATTTTCTTCCTATATATGTATTATATTTCTCTCTAGATTTTTGTCTATATACTCTATATGAAGTATTTTATATATATAAAATTATATATATAATCACAATCATAATATAAACATAATCATATTATAAACATAATTGTATACAATACACCATGTAGAGTATATATAAAATAAATAAATAAAATTATAAATAAAAATATATAGTAAAAATATATATAAAATATAAAAAAATCTAAAAAACATATATAAAATATATATTTGTACTAGATATATAATATATATAAAATTTGGCCATAAAAAAGGAAATCCATTTGTGACAACATTGGAGAGCATAATGAGGGCTTTATGCTCAATGAAATATGCAGACACAGAAGGACAAATACTGCATGATCTTACTTACATGTGGAACCTAAGAAGGTCAAACTCGTAGAAAGAGAGAATAGACTAATTATCCGGGGCTGTGGGGCGGGGGGCAATGGGGCGGTGTTGGTCCAAGGGTACCAACCTCCAGTTGTAAGAAGAATGAGCTCTGGGGAATCTAATGTACAGCATGGTAACGGCACTCTATTTTCTACTTGAAATTTGCTAAGAGGGTAGATCTTGAGCGTTCTCACTCCATTCAAAATGGTACCCGTGTGAGGTGACAAATGCGTTCCTTAGTGTGTCTGTGGTGATCATTTCACAATGTGTGTCAAGTCCGCCCCTTGCACACCTCAAATATGTGCAACTTTTGTCAATGATACCTTAATAAAAAAGGAAATAGACGAATAAGAAGAAAAGAAACCACCAGATGCATCTATGAAATACGACGTTGGGTCACTTCTGAGCAGTGCCCAGAACGCAGCTTGGCTCCAGGTCAGCAGCTCCGTGGAACACAGATTCCACGGGTGCTGGAGTCCTCACGTTAAGTGAATGTCACACAGACCCAGGGCCTCTGGGCGTCCCGAGAGCGAGGAGGATCATTTAAACCACTTCTCAAAACTGCCAGCCTTTGCTTTGGCCAGTACTTATTACGATGCCGCACAACTTAGCAAAGTCTGTTGGGAATTTCACTTCCCATGATGGTTTTCCCTGCAACGAAATGAGGGTCTTGATTTATGACTTCCAATCGCATTGCTTTTCTTTTACTGTAAATTGGCCCTCGTTAAAGAGAAGAATATTTATTTGACTAATTGAAAAACAGTGGCATCCATCGGGTATCTTCTGGGTAACTAAATTCTTCATTTCTTGGAACTTCAGGTGACACTTCTTACTGAGAAGACTCGTAAGTCAACAATGAACTTTTTCCTTGGAGGTTTCTGTTTTCTGAAGCCCTTGGAACTTTCCAGTAACAACTTGTTCCGGTAACAAGTTGTTGTTTTCATTTACATTTGTCGAGCTAGTCAAATGCCCCATGGTATCGCCTGTTCTCCATCGAGGGGCGTTTTGTGACCCCCAAAGTGTTAATGAGCTGACGAGACTCAACCCCAGAACACCCTAGATCCAGAAGCTCCGACCCTCCGCCCTTCAAATAGACCCAAGTTTTATTTCCTATAAACCGTTTATTTTCCGGTGAGATTGATGCTGTTAATATTAGCTTTCAAAATGACAGATTAGTATCACCAGTTAATCAGGGCTATTAGCAGATAAATATCTATAATTCGATCACCAGAGTAATTTCTTTTCCAATAAGGCGATTTACAAATGCAACCAATTAAGTAATTAGCTTACATCTCCATAGATTACCAGTCCTGGGCCCGCTCCCTGGCGCCTTTGCCTGTAGATTACCCTGGGTAATTAGAAGCAGCCCCGCTTGTAACAAGCACCCCGAGAGCTTCGAAGCACCCTAAATCCTGTTCCCACCATCCACTCCCCAGTCCCCCACACGGAACCCTCCGTGGGCTCTGAGCACAGCTTGGAAAATGAAAAGTTCCTCAAAAGTCCCATATTTCCCACCAGAGATGGACACCCAGGGCCACCTGCTCTTTCTTTCTCATTAGTCTATGCACTGGAACTTGCTCTCTGAATTCTTTCTGGTGGAAATCATGCATCTTTGGCAGAAGAACGAAGAATATGGTAGAGTGATTCAGAACACACCGCAAGCAGGAAGAGAAAAATCCAGAGACACAACATCGCTGATGAAGGAGGCACTAAAGCTTACTAAGCTGTGCATTTAGGATCAGTAGGCTTTCCTGCGTATGTCTTAACCCCAAGAGGGGAAAAAAAGGCTGGTGATATCAAGTGATGGGAAGGATGTGGAGGGAAAATGGACCTTGCATCCCTTTCTGGTGAGAGAGGAAATTTGAACACGCATATTAGAAGACTGTCTGGCAGTATCTGCTCACATTGAACATACACTCAAGTGATGACCCAAACATTCCTTTCCTGGAAGTGTGTCCATCAGAGTGGAAAACCCATGTGCTCTGAGACGCAGGATGCCTGGATGCCTATAGCATCTTGATTAATGAGGTCCAACTGTGGAAACCCAGTGGTCCATCCATGGGAACGTGGGTGAATCCATTTTAATGCATTCCTATCACGGGAAAACAGGCACACCTTGTTTCATTGCATTTCCCCAATTTTGCTTTTTTTTTTTTTTTTTTTTTTAAATATTGAAGGCTTGTGGCAACCTTGCATTGAGCAAGTCTATCGGCACCATTTTTCCAAAAGCATCTGCTTACTTTGAGTCTCTGGGTCGCAATTTGGAAGTTCTTGCACTATTTCAGACTTCTTCCTTATTACTACATTTGCTAAGGTGATCTGTACTCAGTGATCTGTGATATTACTCTGGCAAACAGATGACAGCTTGCTGAAGGCTCCGATGATTGTTAGCAGGTTTTAGCAATAAACGATTTATTGTATGTGTCCTCCCTCCTTGGGGCAACTTTGTGACTCTCAGGGTAACCCACGGATCTGCTCTGTTAACAGTGGGTCTTTGGTTCCTTCTACACGAAGCTTCTTGCCCCTCGGTGCCAAAGTAGTGAGGTGAACTCTGAGTGATCAGAACACCCTACTTGAAATGAATAAATACATTTTTAAAGGTGTAGGGTTACAGTTGTGAATGCTCTAAATTTAAGTCCCAGGGACAAAACCCCATCCACCACCTGCCTGATGTGAGCTTGGCCAAACCGGCGTCCAAAATGAAGGACGTCCATCCGCAGCCCAGCTCAGTCTTGGGTTGAAGAGCATTTTAGGGCAGAGAGAGGCGAGCACGTCACGGGGTCATGCGGGAAGCTGGAAGGGGAGCCAGTCCTCAGATTCTCAACCTCATGTGCTGTTGCACGTGGATGGTGGTACAGGTGAGTCTCAAAGTGACCCAAAGGTGTTAGGGTTCTTCAGAGGGACAAACCCAATATGATACAGATACAGAAGTAAATGTAGCTATAGCTGTAGGTACAGATGTAGGTAGTTAGAGAGGGACAGACAGAGGAGAGAGAGATATCCCAGGAGTTCTGATGTCCAAGGGCAGAAGAAGATGGTCATCTAGGTTCAAGTAGAGCGAATCCTCCCTTCCTCCATCTTTTTGCTCTCTTTGGACCCTCAGCTGATCAGACGAGGCCCACCCACCCTCAGAGGACCATCTGCTTCACTCAGTCCACTGATCCAAACGCTCAAGTCTTCCAGAAACACCCTCCCAGACACACCTAGAATCCTGTTCAACCAGCTATCAGGGCATCTCTCAGCCAATCAGGTTGACATGTAAAATTCATCAGCGTGGAGCCCCACACAACCAAACATCAAGACATCTTCCTTCCCCAAAGCTAAGCACATCAAACAGGGCGACATATGCCTTAAAGAGAATTTAGATGGAGGCCCTCTTGGGTTTCAAAAGCCAAGCTATCTCAACGAGTGGGTATTAGAAGATGTCTTTCCCCTTCTGGTCCTACAGCAGATGGGGGTCAAAACAGTGAAGAGCAGACACACTTAGGTCTCCAACTGTCTACATAACGCCTTGTCTGGCTGGGATGGAAAGAGTGTGACCCGAAAGCTCCCGAAACAGATGTGCAGACGATAAGGATCAGGGGAAACCCAAGAGAGCAGAGACAGATGTTCTGCTGTTCCCTACGAGGGAAGGGTGTAAGCCCAGCCACAGCCTGCTTCCTCCTGGGAGTCAGCCCGGGCCGGACGTAATAAGATGCTACGAAGTGACAGCTCTGTGGGATCCAGGTACCGATGCTCCTATTTCAAAGCCTGGAACCGTGAGTCGGAAGCACTGCAGTTTCCAACAGATCAGAGAATGCTTTAAATTGGAGCGCTTCCAAACAGAAATCAATTCTCTTGCAGGAGAGGTGAGGGTCTGGTTCACAGCGGGAATCAGGGCAGGTGTCAGCTTCGACGGGGCCATCACCGGGCACATCACGGGTAGCGGTTCTGCTCGCATCGGTCCGGACAGGCGGCCGGCAGCCCCAAGTCCTCTGATTAATATGAGCCTCCACGTGCGTTCGGAGAGCTCCGTCCCTGAGTGTCTGCACATCTCCTCCGGTTGCCCTGGTAACCGCCTTGGAACACAGGGAGCCCGGCTCTGCTCCGCCCCTCCTGCTGCTGATGTAAGGGACCGCAGGGGCACACGGGCAACTCTGCACCTCACCTGTCAAGGCGGCAGAAGCTCCGTTTGATCACGCCAGCCCCCCGTCCCACCAAGACCATTCATTTGGTAATGATAGGATCCTGCTAATTTAGTCAGCTATGGAGATCCTCGGGGAACCGTATCCCTAGATCTGCCAGCTCTTATCTGATTTTCATCTCCAAAGAGGACAGGCTGGAGTTGGGCGGCGTGGAAGGAATTACGGATCTATGTCTTTCTAGTAAGAACAGACCCCTGAGTGGTCAGCATGGTACGTTCCCCACCATCAAGAGCTCAAAACACAGATCTGTGTGACGGTGCTCTCCCTGGCTACCTTCTGAATTTGCCAGAAAGGGCATGGCATAGAACTCCCCCGTTCTAAACTGTGTCCCCCAAATTCCTGTGTTGGGACCCCTAACTCGCAGGACCTCAGAATATGACTGTATTTGGAGATGAGGTCTTTAAAGAGGGGATGAAAGTAAAATGAAGTCGTTAGGTTGGGTCCTGTCATCCCATCCCGCAGGACAACCCAAGGGGTTTACGAGCTTTTTGCCATGAACCAAGTATGAAGACCAAATATCCTTTTCTTTCTTTTTTTTTTTAAAAGTACTTTTGACTGGAAAAATTTTAAAGTCTTTATTGAATTTGTTACAATATTGCTTCTGTTTTATGTTTTGGCTTTTTGGCCACAAGGCATGTGGGATCTTAGCTCCCTAACCAGGAATCAAACCTGTGCCCCCTGCACTGGAAGGCGAAGTCCTTCTCTTCTAGTCCCTGGACCCACAGGGAAGTCCCTCTTTCCTTTTTTTTTTTTTTGTTTCTTTTGCGGTACACGGGCCTCTCACCATTGCTGTTGTGGCCTCTCTCGTCGCTGAGCACACGCTCCGGACGCGCAGGCGCAGCGGCCACGGCTCACGGGCCCAGCCGCTCCGCGGCACGTGGGATCCTCCCGGACCGGGGCACGAACCCGCGTCCCCTGCATCGGCAGGCGGACTCTCAACGACTGCACCACCAGGGAAGCCCTTGCCTTGTCTTTAAAAAAAGGCAAAATCAGGACTTTTCTCTTCAAGCTCCAGTAGGACTCTGCAAGGCGCTGCTTCCTGTCCCTGTAAAGATCCTGTCTTCGTTTAAAATGTTGATATTTGTTCATCACGGATTTTTGTTGTTAGCATTCACTTTGATTGTTTAAAAACATTGCATTAAACTATTTGTCTTGGGTGAGCTTTTGGAGGCCACCCCCCCAAATTTTGTACCCACCCGAGGCAAAGCCTCAGTTGCCTCACCCTAGCTCCAACCCTGTGAGTGACCCCTAGACCTGAAAGTCTACAGTTCAGAAAAGAAATCAACCCTTAGCATCCACCTGTATTTAAGAGTGGACTTTCACATATTTGGAAAAGGCTGGTGTCCCTGGACCCTTTACTCCTGTTGCCATGAGGGTCCATCGGAATTCATTTGACCCTGAGCAGTCGATCCTAATCTGATATCTCTATGGCTAAAGTAATGGACAGAGTCCAGCCTCAAAGTCGATTTGTCAGATAACTTATGAACCTATTAATTGCTTGCTAGGTCATCTATCATGTTGTCTCCGGAATGGCAAGAGTGACGTTGCCTATTTTTCTAATGAACCAGCCAAGACTCTAAAGATTTCAATTTGCACTTGGTAAGCGAGTGAGTTAGGAGACCCCCGCTCTCGGTTAATGAGCTCCGTGGATCATTACGGCCGAGACATTTTTAGAAGCATCCTCCACTCATCGACTTGACCGTGGAGAAAACGGAGGCTGATAAAGGCTGAGTCTCAAAGTCCAGCACGTTTCCTGAAATGTACAGACCGGCAGACATCACGTCAACTCTCCCCCAGAGAAACTGGCACATTGTAGATGTAACTGGAAATCTCAGAATTAAATTTTAAGAGCTCATACTTGGGATCCATTGGAGAAGGATCTCTTATGGGGGATAGTTTCCTGAAATGACTCCATATGCATTCGATTTGGGCAACATCTTGGAAAACGTGATCTGGGAAACAGTCGTGCTTTAAAATATAGATTAAATGATGCTAAAGAGATTTTTCTACCTATTTTTTGGGGGAGGGCAGGGGGTCACATAGTCAATTTTAGTGCTGAAAAATATCCTTTGCTCTTTGGTTTCTGTTGTTTTCTGAATACCTTCTGGTTTTATACGTAGGACCTGGTCAGGCTGTCAGGAGGTAAGAGAGGATGAATCTTTCCGAACTGCTGAAAAGCAAGGCGTGAGCTACGGAGGGCTATTCCTCAAGGCTCCCTGCTAAGGTCATGCAAGTGATAAGCAGAGTGTTCACTGAGCCAGAGATGCATCCGTTGGGGGTCAAGGTGAGTCCTGTGGCTCAGATTCACACCCATCCTTACAGTGGCCCCGTATCCCATAGGCTACACCAGATAGCATCCACATCGCAGCTACCCTAGAGCACAGCCGTCTCCAAAGACCTCCCTGCAAATAAAGACCAGATGTTACACGGTCTTTATCTTAACAAGCACAGATTCCGATTAACCCGGAATTTGTACTCCTCTAGAATTAGGTTGATTTAGCTCTGTCTCAGCAACTAAGCCAAGGAGGGGGAGAGAAGAAAGAGTTTAAAAATTACATGCAGAGGAAAAGAGAGGGAAACAAAAATTTGTAACACATGGCTCAGCCTTATTTGTAGAGCAGACAGAAACATCCATTAGAAGTATATTGATTCACCAGACCATCGGCGACCCTTTGAAAAACGTTAGTGATGGCTGACTTCTGTATGACGTTTGTTTCCCCCCCAGTACTCCGGCTCTCGACATACGGAGATGAATCTGTCATTGTCCAAGACAGTGAGCTGTGCCCGTGGAAATTGTTAGCAGAGCAGACAACCCAGAATCTCTGGAACACGAGGAAGAATTTGGGAACATGAGCACGTCCAAGCAGAGGAAATGGTAGAGTGCAAAAACAACAAGCGTCCCCAGTGACTAGGATAGATACAGAGGATCTTGGAAAGGACCCTCAGTGATTAAAGGCTTCCCGGAAGAATTTAGAACATAAGGAGGCAAAAATCAAGGGACTGTCTACGCCCGGTAGAACTTTCACTTCTGAGGTGGGAAGACGTCCTTGACGACGACATGCGAATAACTACCAGCGGTGCGTGGCCTCTAGATCACAGAGCCGGAAACACGCAGCCCAGTTCCTCAGTTCACAAATGGTTGAGTTTTGGAATTTTGAAGGGCAAGACCTTCTGTTGCCTAGTTCCACGCATCCGGCATAGTTGTAGGTGCCTCAAGAGGAGGAAGGAAACATTCTATGAGGAACATTAATAAAAAACCAAACACCTTGTGATAGGATTAAAACATTCAACATGCCTGGACTCCACATGCCTTTGAATGTCTTGGAAATGTGAAAATGTGTCTTCACCCCATGGGTGTTCGGGGCAGGGGTTGCCGCCAGCCAGATTCTACAATGATGCCATTTCTTCTTCACAAAGAATTTCATTTAAGCTCTGAACTTTCTGATAGGTAATTACAGGCAGGAAGCCAAGCACATATGAATTTTAAATTTATGGTCCAATCAGAGGTCACCATTGAAATTCCAAAAACTTCCATTCAGAAATACTTTCGTGGGTCGTTTTAATTTTAATTGCATTTCTTCCCCTCTGGTATGGCACGGCCAGCTGGAAAACAAAACAAAACAAAACAAAACAAAACATACAAAAAGACCCAGAACAGATGTTTCAGGGGAGGCGTCAAGAACCTGGCGGTGTCCTGAGCATCCCCTCCTGCCATCTTCTCACATGCAACGTGGCGGGACAGCCAGCCTGGGTGAGGAAGAGTGCTGGTATGATGTTTCACGCACTTCCCTGTAAACTTTGCTAAAAGCACTTGTTCCAGCTCTCGACTGAGGCACACATATTTGTTTATTTAACCCGTGTAACAGTGAAACATCCCTATGCATATGGATGTGAGTATCCATATTTGTGTCTCACAAGAGCAGTATCCACTGGACGTTGGATGAGACTCCTGGGGGCGAGGCGTGTCGCTGATCCCTCTCTTTCCAGCACATCTGCTGGGAGGTCTCACCATCTATTTTCCCCCTCCAGTTGGTTTTCTGCCATGTTCATTGTTTGAAAGCATCACAGTGACGTTCTCCTTGGTACCCTACTCCAGTGACCACGGTGAAGAGAGCATGACTTTACTTGTGGGATGAATCCACCATTTCTCCTGCCAGCCCATGAAAACTCTGCAAACGAAACTTTCCACCGACGGCAGAAGCTCAAACGTCCATTAGGATGTACTTTATTCCACTGCAGGACAAGACCAGTGTCCACTTCCTCCTGGTGGAGGACAGGCATGTGCTCTTCACCTTGGACTATGCTCTTTTTGCACCCATGGCACTTCCACCCACGCAGGAGGCTGTGGGAAGGAATGTTACGAGTCCGAGCCCATACTCCTCACCGCACAACAGGCCATTAAACCGAGAGATGAGTTGTTGGAGCAACGAAGAGTGACTTTATTCAGAAAGCCGACAGACTGAGAAGTTGCTGGACTTGTGTCCCAAAGAACCATCTTCGCTGAGTTAGAATTCAGGCTTCTTTTGTCCTAAAAGGGAAGGCAGTAAAGTCAAATATTTCCTTGTTCTGGTCAGTCTCCAGAGGGGATGTGTTAATTTCTTCTTTCTTGCAACCATTCACAAGTGGGCCTGATCAGGATGTTTCCCGTGAGCTAAACCAAGGTATTTTAGCTTCATGCTCATTGCCTGGGAGGTCTGGTTCCCAGAGATGGGCCATTATGTATAATCTAAGCTTATAGGTAACATCTCTGTAGTGATTAACTCGCAATAGAATACAAAGGTTCTGCTCTGTCACAGGAAGGTATCATTTGTGATGCTGACCGTTGCTCCAGAGAATGCAGCCATGTGGACTAGAATTCTGTGCACGGCTTTGTGCAGATATACGCCTGGTCCTTCTTGTCCAGTGCCCTCTGGATAATCCCAAGTGGGGTGTCACCAGCACGTTATCTCATCAGGCACCTCCCTGCATTCTCCCCATACTGGTATGGGGACCACCATCCTCCCAGGCTTCTTAGACATGGCTCATCTTACCTACTGCCATGATGGGTCCGCCACCCTCTTACATCCAAACTCAAGACGCCTCTTCAAAGTATGCTTTGTTGTTTCTTAATCCGACTTTATATATGTTCCCAGTAGGAACTGTCAAAAGTGCAAGAAGAAAACAATACAAAGAAGATTTTATGAAATCTTCCATAGTACCTTTCTCCAGTGGAAGACACATACTCTTTACTCTGGGTGTTCACGCCTCTCATTGTTTTCTTGTTCATGTTGTTTGTTTTGACTTCACAGCACTTAGCAGAGATGTAATTCTTGGATCACAGAGGGGGAGGACATTTTTAAGGCTTCTCGTTTGTCAACCAAGTGCTTTCCCAAAAGAGTGTCCTAATCGTACACCACCTTCCCTGAAGAACTCACTCACAGGGGGGTAGTACCTAGCTGGGGGAAAAGCACTGATTTGCAAGACCCAAATGGGATCCCATTGTTTGAAAGAAAATGTTTCTATAAAGTTTACTGAACTCGAACATTTTCTTTTGATTATTGCCCATTTGTCTCGTGTCCTTTGGCTCTTGGATTGGGGAACATTACCTTTGATTTGAAACAGTTCTTTATGGATTAATGATGTTTTTAGGTACATAATGTATTTTCCAAATGTTCCCTCATGTTCCCTTTAATTTTGTATATATTTTGTGACGCACAGAAGTCTTGGCTTTTTTTAATGGAATGAATTAGAAAAACCACCTTTGTCACATCGTAAACTTTCAATATATTTCTTAACTGTTATTGATCTGTCTATTCCTATGCCAGGACCTTACTGCTTTCATTTATTGGGTCTTTATAAAGGATTTTATTGTCTGCTAATGTATGTTCGTTATTTCCACTCTTCTTCAGAAATGGCTTGGAGTTTTTCACCAATTTATTCTTATGGACATATTTTTGGAATCACTCTACTATTTCCAAACCTTAGAAAAAAATTCCTAAAGGATTAAGTCTATATTTTAATCTGGGAAATAGTGACATATTTATAACAGTAAACCTTTACATCCAGGAAGGCAACATGCTTCTCCATTTAAGTATTCTTTTATGTGCCTCTATAAAACCTTGCATTTTTCTCTTCAATTGTTCCAGTACATTTCCTATGAAGTTTATTTTGTTGTAATAGTAACATGATTTTTATATGTTCTACATGTTGTATTTCCATCATATGTACTCTTATCCTATCTCCGGTATTTTTTTGCCAGTTACTGGTTCATGGTTCTCGATCTTCATTACCTCTTCAGTGTCATCAGCGTAAATTCTTCCAGTGTTTCAACTTTAAGCATGTTGAGGCAGTCCCTTTCACATTCCCATTTTACAAATCCCTTGTCTGATGTCACCCCATTTCTGGTCCAATAACCATCACACCTTTGCCTGTCTCTGGGTAACAGCCACTTCCTAATGCCCTCTTCCCAATACTCTGCCTCATCTGTCCTACATCCTCCACCCCACTAAGCCCTCGAAGCCAGCTTTCATGATGCATCACCACCTTGACCCACCCAACAACCCTAACTGTCCTGAACCTCTGTTTGCTGACCTCACTTTGCCCTGCAACATTACTCCATGCACATCACCATTGTCCAAGATGGCATACCATTCCCCGAGGGTGTGTCCATCCATCTCCACCCTGTTTCCCTCCAACCCCTCCACCCAGAGAGATGCTCTGCTGCCCTCTACCCGCCTTCAGTAGACCTGTGTGTCAGGCTGTGTCACATGAGGGTTTTATGACCTGTCTCTGGGGAGAAAGTAGAGGGAGACAGGATGAGAGTGACCTTCTTGTTTCTGATGTTTTCACAAAGTCCTTCCACTTAAAACAGTCAGTCTGGCAAGGGGTCGTATTTGGGACCCCATGTCAGCTGAACCCCGTCATACCTATGTGGTCAGCACATTAGCAGATGCCGCTCCAGGCACTTTGAGGTTCTATTTCCATGGTGCTGCCTTTTACTTATTACCTAGTAGACTCTCAATAAAGAGGCATTGAATTAAAGACTCAACAAACAACCAGCCTCCTGCTGTTCCCCACTGGTCACTCACCCACCCTCACATCTCACACAAACGCAACGGTCCTTCAATCTTCATTTATACGGTTCCTTCAAGCAAACATAAAACCGTGTCATTTTACCCCTCATGTAGCCCAGTGCCCTGCCCTACATTCTACTCCCTGCAGGGATGTGACTAAGCTCGGAATCAATGCTCTTTGCACAATTAAAAAGTCTATATAACAGAGTAATAAACCAGTGTTCTGATTTGCAAAGATGACAAATACTGTTCAGGATTGCAGAGTATTTAATATATATATATTTTTTCTTCTTCTAGGAAGGGGCGGGTTTTCAAAAGGCCAAACATTAGAATCTGGGCTCCATGCATTTTGTTGGAACAGCATCCTCAATGGGACAACATATCCTTTGGACAGCGTGGTTGGAGATGATGAGATAAATACACCAAGGTAATTGTAATCCTTTGAAGGCTCATTTAGAGACCATCAGCCACGGTTTGGCCGGGGAGGGGGAAAAAGACAGCATTTAAAGCAAAAGACTATCAAAGGCTTCTGACTTAGCCTAATTTATTTAAGAGTCAGGGATTTGCCCAATGGAATCAATATCTGCAAACCAGACAACCCAAAGAGAGGGGGGCTTCTTCCTACATATTCGGCCTCAGCCCTGGGCTGCTGTATTCTTGCATCACCAAGAATAGGGGCTGTGCACTGGGATTCGCTCAGCCTGGGTCCCTGGGTACCAGCCCTTCAAGGAGGCTTTGCCAGAATGTGGCTTATGTTGCCCAGAAAGGGATGTACTCAAATTGCGCGATCGATATAAGAGTGTTCTCTTCAACTCAGCCAAAGGCAGTTGGTTGTGGCGTGAGAAATCGCGCCAGGTAATAGGGGCTCCTTGGAAGACATTCTTGGGGTTTCTGCTTGGAAAACATAGTGGCCTGGAGTGACACTTGGGTCACCCTGCATCTAAGCTGTGAGCCTGCAGGCTGGGAGCCTCTTTCCAAATTCCACACCCACGGAAGAATGAGTTTGGTGAGCTTGGAACCCCAGGGAAGAGGGGAGGAGGCATATTTGAATATGAAAGACCTTTCACAAAGGCTGGACCCGTGCCCAGCTGGTCTCTGCAGGGTCCCCATCTTTTTTTTTTTTTTTTGTCTTTTTCACAATGTCTCGGCCCCAGGGGGCAGCCACAGAGACTGCCTAAAACCCCCAGAGAATCCTGCTTCCTTGGCTGTGCCCAGCCCCAAGCAGAGGATCAAGTTTGATTGTTTCTTGCTTAATGTTTCCTTAAAGATGGGCCACGAGGCTTTTGTTCTGAGTGCATTTTGGGGCTTGTGAACCTGAGTATGATATTGAGGGGGAAGAGTGACAGTAAAAAAATCAGAGAAAGTGGTAGGAAAGGAAATTTTTGGACCGTTGTCAGATCTACATCCAGGAGGCAAATATTTGTCTGAGGGTTTCTCAGCCTCATATTACTGACATTTGGGGCTGGATCATTCTCTGGGGTGTGGCGTTCTGGGCACTGTGGGGTGTTGAGCAGCATCCCTGGTTTCTACCCACCAGATGCCAGTAGAATCACTTTTCCAAGCTGTGACAACCAGAAATGTCACTACAAATTGACAGATGTTTTCAGAAGGCAAAATTGCTCACACTTGAGAACTATTGTGACGTGGATAGATGATAGACAGATGTATAGAATGGATAGATAGATGCGACGAAGAAAGGATGGAAAGAAGGGAGGAAAGAAGGAGGAACGAAGGAAGACAGGATGAATGGATGGACAGATAGGCACATACATGAGATAGATAGATAGATAGATATGATAGGAGGGAGAATGGATGGTGGATGGAGGGAGGGAAGGAGAGATAGATGATGGATGGATGGATGATGGATAGCTAGATAGATGGATAGATAGGTATGATGGATGGATAGCTAATTACATTGATAGATAGTTACATAGATGATAGATGCATAAATGGATGGATAGATTGATGGTAGATAAGTAGATGGATGGATGGATAGATAGATAGATAAACAGTCCCTTGGTCTGGATAGTAAAGTCTGGGCCACACAGACACTTGCTGTCTATTTAAGCTTTATGACTTGAATCTTTGGTTCAATGGATTTCACAGTTAAGTTGATTATTTTTAGGCCCCTTTGTCATTAAAAATTCATCCTAAAGAATCCAGTTATCTCTGTGGGAGTGCAAGCTCCTTCTCCTTAACTTTTCGGTGCTGAGACTACGGTAGATTCATTCAAGGTCCACTGTAGTCCAGAGTCACTCCTCCGTACACATGGGGGTGCCAAACATTACCAGACTCTTAAACACTTGAAACCGTGAATGTCCAAGTAGTTTGGGTTGCATAACCGCCCTTATAGCTTTGAGATAGTAGCCATATTCGAAAACAACACACCTTTTCAAAGACAAAACAAAAGGTTTCCATGAGGAACTTTGCAAAATTTGCTCTCACTTCAGAATCCTAAAGATTTTTCCCTTTTGTGTTTTCATGTTTCTTTACGTTATCCTATTACAAAGAAGGTTCCAATCATGAGAATCCCATGTAAACATTGAATTAACCTCCATGTGTTTGGTGGGTTTCCCCTCATCCATCTGATAAGCTTAAATCATGATAAGCATCACATATTTTGTGTGTGTATTTTTTTTTTTTTTTTTTTTTTTACATTTGGTTCTATTTGCCTTGAAATAGTCATCCTGGACTTATCAGGTCTCTGCAAACGAAGTCTCCAGTGTACTGTTAATCTCATTTTCGCCCATGCCGTTCCAATTTTCAGTTGATACCAAAGATAGATTTATAAACTCAGTGTGTAGTTGTGTTTCTTTTTGCCCAAAGTACTTCAGACAAATCAGTAACAGAACTGGGTTACAGGGAAGAAAATGAAAGAAGGGAAGGAAGGAAGGAAGGAAGGAAGAAAAATAGGGAGGAAGGAAGGAAGGAAGAAAAAAAGGGAGGAAGGAAGGGAGGGAGGGAGGGGAGGAGGATGAGAGATAGACAGATGATAGATATATAGATAGATAGATACTAGAATATCTAGCTAGCTAGCTAGCTAGCTGAATGTGATGGATGGATAGGTACACTGATAGATGGATGGATAGATAGATAGATGAGTGTGGACAGATAGATGGATGGGTGGAAAGATGGATGAATGAATGGATGGGTGGATGGATGGATGGATGGATGGTTGGATAGATAGATATAATAGTTCATACTTATAAAAGATGATAGATGATAGAATAGATAGATAGATATGATGGATGAATAGATAGATACACTGATAGATGCATAGACTGATAGAGACATAGATAGATGGTCGATATAATGTATTGATAGATTACAGAATAGAGATAGATAGATGAGAAAGAAGGAAGGGAGGGAGGGAGGGAGAAAGAAAGACATTGCATTATTCAATCCAGGTTGAAAATACTCGACACCCCATCTCCCCGTATCATAACCTACAAGACTTCCTTCTTTCCGTTTTTTTTTTTTTTTTAATTTCAGAAAGAAAACAGAAACTGCCTTCTCTTGACTTCCTTCCTGCCTTGCCACCTGCCCCTCTTTCCCTGGGACAGACAACAGGGGCCCCTTATTGTGGGAGATAACAGCCTTCTTCTCTTCAAGCTGGACAGAGCCTCAGAACCCTTCTTAACACATTGCTGAGGGCAGCCATTTCCAACTGGATGACTTCATGTGAGACATGAGACCTAATCACCATCCTCAGCCTGGCGAGTCAGGGAAGATGTCTGAATAAGACCGGGTATGCCCGCAGAGTGTTTAAGGATGCACAGAACTTTGGAGAAAGGCAGTGCCAGTGGGGAGTAAGAGAGAGGGTTCTCCAGGTTGGAGGACAGAGACTAGAAGCTGACGTAATCTGAGTGCCAACATGGCGACAGAAACAGGGCTTCCTCCGTCTCCTGGTGGCCCCAGGCCCATAGCTCTGACTTCTGAAATTGCTCCCTTTCCTGCAAAGCCATGAACACAAGCCTTTGTCAGCCATGTAGCTGTCGGATCCCAGGATGCAGGAATAAATGACACTGCATCCCTGGGGTCTACAAGCTTTGGGAGGTAATTGGGTGGAAAACAAGCACAGATGCAGATGTGCACATACCCCACGGAGCATCGGAGAGGGGCATCTTTTCCGTGAGGAAGGAGTGCTATGTCCACAAAGACCTCATCAGGAAGCTGGAGTCAAAAAGAGCAGGTGGTGCACGCACAGACCATATTCTGTTTATCCATCATCCATCCATGGACACTTGGATTGCCTCTGCCTTTTGGCTGCTGTGAACAATGGTGCTTTGAAGACAGGTGTACAAATATCTCTTGGAGACTCTGCTCTCAATCCTTTTAGGTACTTCCCCAGAAGTGGGATTTCTGGGGCATAGGGTACAGGTCTGGTTTTGAGGGTAATGGCTTATCCTTGCCAGGTGGCCATGAGCCTTAAGCAGAGTACATGTCAGCCCCTTGTACAGGGTCCGGCTTACAGTAGGTGCCCAACAAATGCTTGTTGCTATGACCGCACTGAAGGGCAGAAACATCCATGCTTGTCTACTCTGGAAGGTTAACACGTGTGGAGTAGAAGGATTTACGTGGATGTCCTTCTGAGCCCAACTGCCAATCTCTTCCTTGCCTTTTCAGACATTACTTTGAAGTGTTTGAATAAAAACAAATGCTCGGAATGTACATCAACTATACTTCCATAAAATTTTTTTAAATTAAAAAAATGAAAACAAATGCTTGGCAGCTCCAATACTATTATTTATTCTACCTTTCTTTCGTTATTTATGTGCTATTCTCAGTATATTAACATGAAGCACTGGTCGTGTTATGAGACGGAAATTTTACTATTTATATGCAATAAATGTATTCATTAATAATTGACTGGATTACGTAGACGGCACACAAATAAATATAGTGAATTATTAATTTATAACACACTGGGGGGATTTATAAAATTCTAGTAAATACAGTCTTTAATCAACTATAGACTTTTAAAAACCACTTTATACTACGGCTCAGATCTTGTTTATCTCTAGCCCCTAATTGAATATTTATATATTTGCATATTAGCAGTTATAAGCTTACATTAAAAAAATAGACAAGGTATCCTTTCAGAAAAGAATCATCAAAGTGGAATGCAAAAATACTGAGTCAATAAAGGGATTCACCACGACTGAATCTGCGAATTAGAATTCAATTTCCATGGTTAGAATATCAACAATCACTTGATTGGTCCAAAATATCCAGTTTCTTAGACTCACAGACTTAGAGTTGAACTTCTGGTTAGCAGGGGGGGAAGGGTGGGGGAGAGAGATAGATTGGGAGTTTGGGTTTGACATGTACGCACTGCTATATTTAAAATGCATAACGAACAAGGACCTACTGAGCACAGAGAACTCTGCTCAATATTCTGTAACAACCTAATTGGGAAAGAACTTGAAAAAGAATAGATACATGTATACCTATAATTGAATCACTTTGTTGTACACCTGGAACTAACACAACATTGTTAATCAACTGTACTCCAATATAAAATAAAAAGTGAAAACAACAACAACAAAAACCATCAAAATAGCCAGCTTCTCTACAGCCTAATTACAGAGGCAGATTTCACTGCATGCATTTCACAGCAAGGAGGCAATTTTTTAATATTATGAGAACTTAAGACATTGGATCTCTAGCTAGAAAAATGTATGTAATAGCCAGCATTTGCCGTGAAACAAACAGCCCCGGAACTCAGGAGGATTTATTTTCTCTTGGAGGGCCAACTACCGGCAGGGTTACCACAGCTGCCATTTTGCACACCATCCACTGAAGTGATGCTTCACGCACAGAACTTAAAAATGAACTTCACTGATAATCAGGAAATGTTTATTTTGTATGAACAGCTTGGTGTTTCCAACCATGACTCAAGATAATTATGAAGGCTTTGGGGATGGATTTTGGAATCCGTTGAAGATATTTCTAAAGCAAAATAACGTGCTTAGAAAATGGATATTGTGTGTGCAAGGTACTGCCTGTGTCTCGAGTGTTTACCAATTTCTAAGGGGTTTATTGATCGTCCTTAAGCTTTGTGGAAATGCTCGTCAAAAGCCGTCAGATACAAACTAATGCCATTTGCAGCAACACGGATGGACCTAGAGATTGTCATAATGAGTGAAGTAAGTCAGACACAGAAAGACAAATATCATACGGTATCACTTATATGTGGAATCTAGAAAAAATAAGGGTACAAATGAACTTGTTTACAAAGGAGAAGTAGAGTCATAGATGTAGAAAACAAATTTATGGTTACCAAAGGGGAAAGGGTGGTAGGGATACATTGGGAGATTGGGATTGACATGTACACACTACTACATATAAAAGAGATAATTAATAAGAACGTACTGTATAGCACAGGGAACTCTACTCAGTACACTGTAATGGCCTAGATAGGAAAATAATCTAAAAAAAAAAAAAAGGAGTGGATCTATGTATATATATAAAAAAAAGCCATCATATGGAATTTATTCTTCTGCTTGTGGGATTCATAATGGGAGAAATTCAGAAATACTCAGAGACCTCTGGAAGAAAGTTCACAGAGGTCATTAAACGCATGGAACCCTGGCTCTAAAAGAATGGCCCAGAGCAAGTGGAGTTCTTCAGAAGCCTGCGAGATGCTTCAAACATCCTGTACACGACTTGGCGAGGAACCCTGGCCTCCTAAGTAGCTTCTGCTCATGGACACTAAAAGCAGAAGTTTTGAAATGGTCCCAGAGGGAAGCAAATCAGAAGGAAATGCAACAGGTGAGGAGGGTCAGAGATGCCAAAGAGAGGCACAGAGGGAACACTTGTGACGTCTGTGCCGTAGGGATCCTGCAACCCCATCGGGTACATCTCACCACCTCCAGGAAGGCTCATCCAGGACAAGGGCTAATGGTCAGTGGTCTGCCTGTGCCAGTGGACGTCTAGTACCTCCCCCTCACCAGAGATGGTGTGTCCTTCCTTACAGAGCCTCAGGAGGACAGAGCCTAATCCACCTCTGCAAGAGCAAGACCCACGTGTGCCAAGATCTAAGCCTCAGGGAACCCCTGACCGTTCAGCGGTGACAGGCATCTCTCGAAAATTACATTTCTTCATCTGAGTCACGGAACCGTTCCTCAAAGCCATCCGGGTATCTTTCCTGCTCAAGTTCTCCAAGAGAAGAAGATAATCTGATATCGTGTGAAAAAAAAATGCTTTCCCCAAAGAAGCCTGTCAGGGTCTCTCACTGTCATAACCCATCGAGCGGAAAGAAATATACATGGAATCCGCCACTTCAGAACAGGACGAGAAATACAGAAAAAGAGAGTATCCATTTTAAATCCGGCTCCTCTTTCCCCGAATGCCCTCTAGGTGTTCTCAGATGTCTCTTTTTTGCCTGACACACAATAAGTCAGAACGTATCTCAGGAATGGAAACACCAAAACCTGTTTACCGATGATGTGTTTGGTTGTCATCTTGTTCTTGTACAAGGCATCTCCTCTGCTCCGTCCAAACCCCACTGGGGGCCCAGCAAACCTACCTGACAAATCCTCTACCATTTGGTAAAAGGGTCCATGAGCTCTCCAGCTACAGAGAATGCTTTTTTGTAGGAAAAGGTATGCCTCCGAAAAAGACCCTCCCCAGGCAGCAGCTCAGGGGCATATGGTGCCTCCAAGGGGCACCCCGACTCTGAGCGAGCCCAGGTCCAGGGCCTGGAACGCTGACTGGATTTGGCTCTGTGGCACCAACACTCCTCCCAGAGTTTCCGGAGCTTCTCCTCAACGTGGGAATCTCAGACCACCTGCAGCCCATCCTTCTACTATCAACGTTCTACTTCTATTGCTAACATCCCTGAGACATTCTCTCCGTGCACGGGGTACGCCAGGTGAGGCTGGAAGGGAGCGAGGCAAGGGGGTAAGTGGGGCGGTAGATGGTGTGAAGGCTGGTACGCAGCATCCTTCATGTGCAGTGGTGGACACCCACCTCTGAAGGGACCGGGCAGAGAGTGTAAGACATGGCTGTCCCTCTAGGACTCAGGCCACCCTGGTCCCCGGGGCGCGCACATACCCGCTCCTGGGGTGGCGGGTTTTCCAGAGCTCGTGGTCACCAGGGACCCAGTGTCCATCCCCAGCACTGTCCCGTCCGTACTGTGCTCCCGATCCAGCAACGTGTGGCGACCCCCTTTGTCCTCCACCCCAGCCATGGAACGTCAGGGAAGTGGGGACAGGTCCATCCCCTCCATTTGTAGCTTCTGGTCCAGCCAGAGTGTGAGGACACCCATGTCCTTCCTCCCCTGTCCTTGGACATAGGGGTGTAGGGACAACCCCACCTCCTCCTTCCCCAGCTCGGGGACATCAGGGCACCGAGACGGCTCGAGCCCCTCCGTCCTGTGTTCCTGCTCCAGCAGGAGTGTGGAGACACCCACGTGCTTTCCCCCCCGTCCTTGGAGATCCGAGTGTGGGTGCAGCCCCACTGCACAACACAGAACCCGTACAGCGGGTCCACAGCGCCATTTTTCGCTTTCACAGAATTTTAGGTTTGTCGCCCCATTTAACCCAAAGGCTCGCACAGACCTAAGCTCCACGGCAGCCCTGAAAGCTCACCATTTCCACCAGAAGTGATGCCCGTGGGCCTGCTCCCTCTTCCAGCCCACGCCCTGCCTGGAGGCTGAGCAGCTTCTGCCGGTGTCCCCTCCCTTCCTCCAGGAGACTTTGCTTAACACACTTCACTCTGTGGCAGCTGCCTGTTTTGTACCGTTTTCATTGGTGCTGGGTTCCAGCAGGTTTACAAGCCCCATGTTCACACGAACGGGGCTTTAATAAGACGTCTAAGAGGTAACAGGAGTCGCGGGCTCTATAAGTGTTTTAATTCACACAGAAACCCACCCAAGTATCTCCATGTACACCCACTCTGGTCAGGACATAAAACTGCCAGTCTGCGGTGGATTTTTCCACTCTGCCTCTTAAAGTACTTTCTCCTCCCTCCTCCCCGAGGACCCCAGCCCCCGCTTTTTAGTTTTGTTTTTTTCTTCTCCAAATTGGGCTGCAATGATCTTCGCCAGCCTGAGCACTTAGGAAAATCGCCCCGTACGAGGTACCATATTTGCCTGCAAGAACCCCAGTGAAGAAAGCACAGTTTTTGTTGCTCTTGTATATTCAAACATGCATTTCAGATCATGGATGAACCTCCAGCTGCACAAAAAACGTGCTGGAGGTGTTCCTTCCTGGGTATTTTTGGCTGTCTTCTCTGCACTTGGAAGACACTTGTCCGTGTGGTTTTATGTGGCGGGGAATTAGTGGCTCTGAGGGTACTTTGAATGCATTGACATAAGGACGCATCTTTAGGGCACATCTGGTGTGTGCAATCTGCACTGCCCAAAGACTGGAAGATGAGGATGCATCTCCACGGATGAACGGGAGGTGTTGGAAGACAGGGACTCCCGAATATGAACTTCTGACTTGAACAATGGCATTAAAACGTGCTGGGGTCTCCTTGGAGCAGAGAGAATGCGGATGCCTTGTTGTGGTTCTGTGGAACAGGGCTCGGAAGAGGGGGAGATTTTGCAGATGGGTCTGGGCACAGAGGAACAAGGGACGCAACTGTGTGTGTCTTCCCCACATGGCAAAGAACCTCACCCAACCACGTCACTTGCTCTGTTTTACTGGAAAGAAGTCACAGAAACCATGGCAGGTGTTCTAGCCTGTGCTTCTCTGAGTCTGACTATTTGGCAGACCTCACATATGTGGAATCGTGCAGTATATGCCCTTCTGTGACTGGCTCATTTCACTCAACATCATGCCCTCCACGTCCATCCATGCTGTTTCAAGTGGCAGGGTCTCCTTCTTTTTCAAGGCTGGATAGTATTCCACTGTGTATCTAAAACCATGTTTTCTTTATCCATTCATCCACACACACACTTGAACTGTTTCCATATCTTGCCTATCGTGAAGAATCCTGCAGTGAACATGGGGTGCAGCAAGGTCTCTTCAAGACCCTGACTTCACGTCTTTGGGAGTCTAAATAAAGCCAGTTTATTAAAAAATTTTTTTAGTTTATATTGGAGTAGAGTTGATTAACAATGTTGTGTTAGTTTCAGGTGTAGAGCAAAGTGATTCAGTTATACATAGACAAGTATCTATTCTTTTTCAGATTCTTTTCCCATTTAGGTCTTTATAGAATATTGAGCAGGGTTCCCTGGGCTATACAGTAGGTCCTTGCTGGTTATCTATTTTATATATAAAGCTCTTTTAAAAAGGAAAGAAACAATGTCAGGTATGCCTACCGTGTAGCTGTTGTAGGACAAAGAGGAAAATATTATGAGCTGACATTTCCCTCACCGACCAGGAGGCATTAAGGGTTGGGTGGCTTAAAGGGGAAACATGGTGGGAGAGGGATAAATTTGGAGCCTGGCAGGAGCACACGTACACTATCAGATATAAAACAGGTAATCAACAAGGACCTACTGTAGAGCATGGGGAACTCTACTCAATATTTTGTAACAACCTATGTGAGAAAAAAATCTAAAAAAGAGTGAATATATGTATATGTATAATTGAATCACTTTGCTGTACACCTGAAACTAACACAACTTTGTAAGTCAACTGTTCTCCAATAAAATAAAAATATTAAAAAGTAGAGTTGGGTGGCTTTAGCGATAAAGACCGTGGACGCTAGAAACTCAGTGGGACCCCAGTGTCCCCCTTTACTAACTGCCTGATGTGGGCCAGCTTGTATTCCTGAGCTCACAACCTCTTCCCCCTGTCTTCAGAGGACATCACACTGAACTCTCACTTCCGTGATCACATCTGCATCATCTCCGGATGATGAGCCCCCTTTCTAAGTCCCTTTAGACACCTTGTTGTTTGTAGACATGTGGGGAAGTTCTCAGCCAAGAGACCTCACCTGTCGACAGGTATTAGTGATCTCCCAGTGTCTGTTTAGCTAAGAGATGTACAGGGAACCATGCATTACACAAGAAGCCCCTTTCTCTGATCAAATTGTCGATGTGTGGTCACAGATGTAATCTCAGAAAGGACTGGGAGCCAGTGTAGACATTCAAGCCTGTTGCTACCTGGCATAAGCAGCTCACTCCCCTGGGAACACCCGTGTCACCCTGCCAGGTAACGCCCCATCGTGACGACTCTTTTCCAATGTGAGTCTCTTCAACACGCGGGTGGTTTACCGAGAGGAGAAGCAAGTGATGCTCAGAGCTGCCTGTCCTCCACCCCGGTCAGCTGGCCAGCAGGAAGTACACAGCTGAAGCCGGAGGGGACAGGAGGTGACCAGGGCAGCACCCCTGATGAGGTCAAATGACAAGGTGCAGAGTGGTGGCCAGCCCACTTTGTCTGGAACTGAGGGGCTTCCTGGGAAGCAGGATTTTTACTTTTAAAATGGGGATAGTCCCACCTTGCTTCTCCTAGCCAGGTAAACACAGATGGCTCCCTTTGACCTCCAGACCATACGTATGCCTTTTGTGACTGTGTTTCTCATCCAAGTAAGCCCCAAATGTAAATCTATCACATGGATACTTATAAAAAAAGGCACTGGGAGATTTCAGATCCACAGAGGAGAAGCCACATGAAGACAGAGTCAGAGACAGGAGGGAGGCGGCCCCAAGCCCAGGGATGCCTGGAGCCCCCAGAAGCTGGAAGAGGCAGGAAGGACTCTCCCCTAGAACCCAGCTTCAAGTTTTCCTTTGTAAACCCACGTGCTTGTGTGGTCAGAGCTGTCAAAAATCACGTCTCTGTACTCCAGATATGTTCATTTACAAGTGACTTTACCAAAAGCATTCAGAAGATGGGTCAGCCTGACAGCTTCCTCTGAGACCTACAGACACCCGCTCTCCAGGAGAAACCTGACCCCATTTCTCTTTGCAGTCATTGTGCACTTGATGGCACATCTCCCGCCAGGATCACCAGGAGGAAGTTCGCTGAGGAATGGACCCCATTTCCAGGACCAGTGCCTCTGTAACTTAGCCTTCTCTTCCCCCTAGGACAACGGGAAATCTCCCTAAACGACTTTACAGAATTGCAAGCATGCAAATCGGGGTATGAATTTGCTCAGGGATGCTGAGCAAATACCACACACGGGGCCGCTTAAACCTTAGACATTTATGTCTCCCAGTCCCGGAGGCCGGAGTCTGAGATCCAAGGGTCAGCAGGGCTGGTCCCTCCCGAGGCCTCTCTCCTGGGCGTGTGGACGGCCGTCTCCTCCCTGTGTCCCCACAGGGTCGCCCCTCTGTGTGTGTCTGGGTCCTGATCTCCTCTTCTTAGAAGGACACCAGTGCTATGGGATCAGGGCCCACCCCAGTGACCTCATTGTACCTTCATCCCCTCTTTAAAGACCCCCATGTATAAATTCAGCCACATTCTGAGGTCCTGGGGGTTAGGACTTCAAGGTAGGAACTTAGGAGGGGGTAGACACAATTTAGCCTATGACAGTCCTTAAGACCAGAGTCCCTTGTTACTTTTAGGAGGAGATTTCCCTGAAAAGTTATGACATAAGTTAGTCATGTGCAGTGATTGGATGACAGGGAAACGGAGGACCATTGAAGGAGGAAAGAGCCAATGGCCCCCAGTTTGCTTCAGTCTAGGGTCCCCAGGTGAACTCATCCCTGGGGGGTCAGCAGAGTTGCTGGGCAGCTGAGATGCATCTGCTGGCTGATCCCAGTGGAGTCATCAACCACAGGGAACCCCAGGGATCACACACTTCCAGGTGCCAGAATCTTGCCCGAGCTGGGTGTAGCAAGGGCTGCAGAGGCAGACAGCTTCTCCCCCTGAAACTCCGCTGAGACTCATGGCAGCCCTTCTCCTGCCTGTTCGACCAGCGGACTTTGCAAATTGCTACACGATCTGCAGCGGTGTAGGAGAAATATCTCTGTTTCTATTACACAGCCACCTGGGGACCGCTGAATTAGATTTCGGTTCTGTTCAGCATTTCCGTCTGCTCTAAAACAACTACCGTGTACATTTCTCAGTGAATGCCACGCTTCGTGGGTACGTCCCACTGGAAGGAATGGGGAACGGGACATTTGGAAAGCCTTGTGGTAAACTTTATAATCAAGTGGCCGGTGGGGTAGGTGGACTGTGCCTTCTCCTGCTTCAGGTCTCTGAAGACAACTGACAAATGTCAGGGCAAAAACCCCCAAAGTTAGAAGAATGCATCCACGTTTCTTAATATCAGGCCATCGCTATTGTCATTTTTCTTCTGATTAGCAAGACCCAACTAATTGACTTACCACTATGGTTCCTAAGCAGCCCCTTCTCTCTTCCCCGCCGAGCTAAACACGTAGGAAATTAACCAAGTCTGTGACCCAACAACCAACAATTCATAAATTCATTAGATTAAAAAAAAAAAAAAAGACTAGCAACATAGCAATTCCCTTTAATAGGTTTTGTTCTTATGTCTAATTTACATTTCTGCCTGCCTTGGCAAAGATATTACTTCATTAAGATTTTTTTTTCTAAATGAGAGAAATTTTAATGACTTCTCTTATTTATTGCTTCCATATGTAAGTAGTTATCTTTCTTACAAATGGAAATGAGACCCCAAAATTACCACAAACGGGGCCAGGCCGCGGAGCGCATGTGTTCCCTCTCGGAGAGGGTCCACCTGCCTTCTCGAATTAGCATAACCTGCCCGTCCACTGAGCAGACGCTCTAATAAGTGGGCTTAGAAAGTCGCTCTCCTTAAATTTATTTGGGACCACGGAGAACACGCCATCAGCGTCTCGGCAAATGAGGTCTGATAATATTAAACACCTGGTAAGCCCCGGCCCCCGGGGGACCCCGCGCGGCTGCATTTGACCCCTGGCCACTCAGCCCTGTGATTCCTGGGCTGAATTCACACAAGAGGCAATTCTGAGGGAAAACATCTGTTGGCCGAGATGACCTCTGAGCCAGAGCAGGAAGGACCGAGGCAGCTGGGCAGGGCTTGGCCCCCGGGTATGGAGCAGACAGGTGTTTCCTCCACGAGGGGATGGGGTGCTTGGGATGGCACCAGAAAAACGGAAGGGCCCCAGCATTAGCCTACCCAGGTGGCTGACAGCGATTTCATCGTCCCAGGGAAACTTGGGAACATTGGAGGCGCCAAGCACTGGGAAGTGAGGGAATGCCTTGTGGAGTGTTCCTGAAAAGGGACAGGAGAGGAACCGTCACGGCCACGATGCTTCTGCAACTTGCGTTCCTGAGAAGTCACCCCCCAAGAAAGCTCAGAAATTGCAGAAACAGATGGTTAAGAAAAGTGGATCTCAGGAGTAACTGAGAACCTTCTTGTTCTTCTCTAGATCAACACAGAGAAGATGGTGACAAAAGGAATTTACACTCAGGGTTCAGGACCTCCAGAGGGAGGGCATCGACATTTCTAGGTAGATGCAGGTGGAGGCCAGGGGCATATATCTTACAGAATGCAAGTATTCCTGAGAACTTGCAGGCGGGTTTCAGCCCAGTGGGATTCGACCCCCTTCTGTGGCATGGTGGACTCTCTATGATAGCTCCTCTTCTTGATGTAGAAATATCTCCAAAGGATGTGTTCGAAACGCCTGTCTTTCACAGGGGGGCCTCCAGGTCCCTTGCAAGGTCTGCCCATAAATCAGGGCACAGGGTTTGGCGGTCTCTTGTGTCTCTGCCCGCCACCAGGACACCCCAAGGAGACCTTCTTTTACCATTGCTCCGTCTGACACCACCTTCCCACGTTTCATTTCTCATTTTTGTCAACAGGTCTAGGCAGTGAAAGGCACATATTTCATCTCTCCTTTTATTTATTGAGTGCCTCTCCTGAAGCAGGGTGGCAGGGCGGGAAGGTAAGCCCCCCAAATCCTTCCGTTAATTTCTTCCTACACAGTTTTCAAGGTCACTCTCGGATGCGGGGGGCGGGGAAGCCCGGGGTTTGGGCGGTGGGGGGGGGTAGTGTGTGTGGGAGGGAGGGAGGGGCGGAGGGCAGGCGCCAGCAGGCTCCCCTGGAGCTGTCATCACCGCAGCCTCACCAGGTGTGGCCCCTCCAGTGGCCCCGGCACTAGCCTCCCGTTCCCACATCCTCAGGGACTCTGCAGTGCTCAGATATTAAACAGCCAATTTGGGACCATTAAAAAAACAAAAAAACAAACAAAAAAAAAACAGGCGAGGAACGGGGGGTGGCCGTGTCTGTGCTGGGGGAATTCAGCTCCGACTTGTCAAAAACCATTTCTGCCTGGGTGTGGGCAGCCTTCAGATCCAACCGGTTTCCTATCACTCCGGCCCCGGCAGGGTTTCTCCGCATGTCCCCGATGTGAAAGGTCACGGCCACGCAGGACGTGCAAAGTCTCTCATTAATGCAACTAGATTCTTGGGGGAGGAAAAAAAAAGAGAGAGACAGAGAGAGAGCAAGAAACATTATTGGCACCCTCTGGGACAGCAGTCTTTTTCTTTCTTTCTTTCTTTTTTTTTTTTTTTGCCTTCATCGTTTGCCTGGCGTTTTGGTACTGGCAGAGATCCAACATCTGAAACCCATCACCGGAGCCTATTAGTTTTTTCCAAGTCGTATCAAAACTCGGTTTCATAATGAGGCATTCATGCCGCCATATTTTGGGGGGTTTAAACAATTTGCAATCTATTTCCAAGATGACTGAGGTGGAAATGAGGCGAACACAAGTTCTCTGAGCAACTTCCTCACTTTTCCTCGTCAGACACCAGCTACAACTGAAGCACAATTGCCTTCACCCCGCTGGAGTCATCACTTTCCATCAGGCTGCTGGCGTGATTCCTGCCAGGGCCCATCAGAATGTCCTCTTGTTGACGAGGCTCCGTCACTTCCACTTACCAGTTAGAGCGTCAATGTGTCAAGGGTTTTTAAGGCTGGGAGTTTGGAGACAACCCCTCACCAATTTCTCTCGGAGCCAGAGGGTTGAATCACGCCTCCCCTTCTCCCCAAATGTCCGGACTCTACAGAGTAACTTAATGTGATGGCAGCCTCTCGCCACTGGCGAAACAGGGAGGGAAATTTTTTAAGCTCATCCCCCTGGGGAAGCACAAAAGGACTATCCCGTTCGAGAAACTCCGGGCTTTTCTATCGGCAAAGTAACAATTAAATGGGTGCTGGATAATAAGTCTTCACATTTCAATAAGCTTCCAAGTGCCACCTGTGTAGGGAAATGATGCTGGCTGGCTGGCCGTGTCCCCGCACCAGCCAGGGCCAGGCACCCCTTCCTGAAATCGCCAACCTCAGGCAGGCAGGCGGACCCCATCTCTCAAATAAATACAGCATGTGGGGACGTGGGGTGTGGAGGGAGACCCAGAGCCATGCAGCGGTTCGGAGCCTGTACAAGGCCCTGCCCACAGACGGCAGGGAGGGTCCCAGAACGCAGCCCGCGCCAGTGTTTGCGCATTTGGGAAATGGATGTTTTAGATCTGGGACAGAGCTCTGGAACAGGAGAGGAAGGGACACCGGTGGCCCGGCCACCTCATGCCAGAGTCCCTGAAGGGAAGTTGGAAACTGTACCAAGCATCCGGCTCACTTTTTAACGTCAGTCTTACACGGATCGTGGCTTTGGATACCCGCTGTGTTAATTGCGCGAACATCGGGCAGGGTCCCGGCATAAACATGTATTTTAGTTACCTTGTTTGTTGCAGACCCGGAAGACTGCCCCGCTGACCTCCCTGCCTGCCTGCCCCACCGGCTCCCCGAGGCTCTCTGTTCCAGCCGCCGGCCCAGCCCACGTGCGGGTGTGTGTGTGTGTGTGTGTGTGTCTCTGTTTGGGCCCCCTCGCCTACCTCGAAGCGTTGGCGCTGGCTGGCGGCTTCCAAGGCCCGCTGGCTGCCACTCGTGCGCTAGACCCCTGGCTGTAAAGTTTTATTCTCCATTTAGCAAATTGAAAATAGGTTTGCCTGCAGTTGGGGATGTGTTAATGAGGCTCACCGCCGGGAGGGTGAGCCTGCAGTTTCGTTATGAATTGGTTCTTTCTTCACAAGGTCGAAGGGAGTCACAGAAAAATAAAATGAAATAAAAGAAAAGTAGGAGGCTCTGAGGTCCTTGCAACTCCCCCGGCTGGCACCTCTGGCCTCCCCAAGTCTGTGATGAATCTGCTCTCCTATGTGCAGCCTTATTCCACTTGAAATATGTTTGGGGTCTAAGTGAGCGTATTTAAATGTTTTCCCCTGCATACTTCACCATCTATGTCTCTTACGATCTGGAGGCATCCGACGATCCCGTTCTATGTACACACACACTCACCACGGACAACTGAATTCACAGAAGATCTAAAACTCAGGTTTATTCCCTAAAAGTGTGCTTTCGAAGGGAACTGTCTCTCTGGTGTATTTTTCTTTCACCTTTTCAGATTTAATCAGTAGTGAAATGATGGAAATGGAACAAAATTCCCACCGTTTAGAATTTAAGCCATGTCTTCCTCCCCCCCCCTCCAAATCAGGACCACGTGATAAACCTATATTTTTGTGCTGACTCTTTCACATCTCCTAATTAAGTGAACTAGAATGGTATAAAAATGCTTAAGGGTTTTGCTTTTCTCTTTTTTTTATTTATTTACTTTTCTGATGCAGAGCTGCAGCTAGGAAACATTCTCGGTGTGAAGTTACATATGATTCCCTTTCCAGGGAAGGGCTTTTCGCATCCACAAACACATTTTTGACAGTACCGTCTGAAGCTCAGGCTTTGTAAGGTGCCTCAAGGGGTTCCAGCGCTCAAGGGGAATCTCACCCAGAAGACAAGAAACAACGAGCTCTGCAAAAGCCACCTTAAAAAGGAATGGCCCTACTGAGGCCCACTGGAGGGTTTTAGCCAAGGTATCAGAAGTGGGAACCCCATTCTAGAGGTGGGGATGTGGTGTAAGAGGTTCTGGAGAAGGAAAGATGGTGGGATGTGTATCCATTAGAGCTGTTTGGGCACCACTCAAAGACACCGCAAACTTAATCGGTCAAATTGAGACAAAGTATTTGCTCAATGTCATGCAAACATCAATGATATCCAGCTTTAGGAATGGCTCGATCAAGGCACTTCACACGCTGCAAGTGCCTGCTTTCTTTTCTCCCCACCTCTCTCCGCTAAGCTCCTTGGGGACGGTCCATTTTTCAAACAGCCCTCGTGAGGGCAAGAAGGCTACGGCAGCTCTCGACATGAAGCCGGATATGCACCGCCTACCTCCACCTTTTGGCTTGTGTGAATAACGCTGCTACGAAGGTCCACAAACCAGCCTTTGCTTGAAGACCTATTTTCAAATTTTACCTTTGAGGGGTTAGACTCAGTCTGGGCTTAGAGTCCCCACCGGAAAAATGAGAAGATGGAAACCAGCTGTTTTCTAGAGTTACCCCAGCTGTCACCTGCTCGCGGATTCTGGCTTTAGAAAAAGTCCAAGTGGGAGAATGGGTTTGAGTTTGACTGTTGCCAACATCTCCCCTTTTTTCTCTCTCTCTGTCTCTGTCTCCGTCTGCCTCTCTATCCCCAGGGCTCCTCAAGTATGGGGATTTCTATCACTTAGGGTAACTCCTGTCTTTCTCTGATACCCAGCTAGGTAAATGATGCAGCTTCTCCCGGTCGTGACCTTGTTGCCTTCACATTGACACAGACTCTAGCTTCGTTTTCCTGATGTCCGAGCACATGGGCACGTCAGCTGGAGACAAGTCCTTCTCTTCGATAAATGACCCAAGCCCATTGCCTGCCACCAGCTGTTCAGTGGGGACTGCAAAAGGCTTTTCTTTAAAGCAAAATTGAGATACAGTTCACATAAGACAAAATCGACCGTCTGAAGGGGTACAACTCCACGACATTTAGCGCATTCACAATATCGTGCAACCCACATCTCTATCAAGTCCAAGAATATTCTTGTTGTCATTCCCAAAGGAGACCCTGTCCCCATAAGCAGTCACTCCCTCTCCCCCAGCCTCTGGTAACCACGAATCCACTTTCATCTCCATAGAGTTACCTATTCTGCACATTTCCTATAATGGAATCACGCACTATGTGGCCTGTGGTGCCTGGCTTCTTTCACTGAGCATCATGGAACGTGTGTAAGTGCCTCATCCCTTTTTAAGGCTGAATAATATTCCATTTTGTGGATAAACCACATTTTGCTTATCCATCCACCATCCACCCATCCGTTAGTCCATCTATCCGTTTATCCACCCATCCGCCCACCCACCCATCCATCCATGCATCATCCATCCATCCATGGACGCTTGGGTGGCTGCTGTGAATAATGATGCCTTGAACATATCCGTATGATTTTCCATTTGACCATCCACTTTCCAGATACTCTTTGGGTCCCCGAGAATGTCGGCACTGAGGTCTCCTTCTGGGCACCCCTCTTTCTCCCCAGCACCCCAGGTGGGCAGGTGAATTTTTCTGTGCAGGTAAAAAGTTCAGCCTTCTTTCTAGAACCCAAATTGACTTCTCCTAGCTTGTTTTTGTAGCATTTCCATGACTTTTCTTGGCAAGCAAACCTCCGTGCTGTTCAGACTCACTCTCCTGGGCTCTCCTGTCTCAGCCCCCTCGCACGTTCATCACCCGGGCACTGCTTTGCGTGTGCTCCAAAGAAAAGAGCTCTCCACCCTCTGCAGAATATGAGCCCTTCCCTGTCCCCACGTTTGCCAGAAACTTTGCAAGGATGGTGATTGGATAAGCTCACTGGAGGCACTGGGACAGAGAGGGAAGGGGAAACGTGGGGTTTACCGCAGCCCGGGGAAGATTTACGGGCTACGGCCTCGGAAGCCCCATAAAACAAGATTATGCGTGCTCTGGAGCTACTACTTAGCCCGAAGCAGGGGCGCCTGCTCTGACTGGCCTCTGGGTCTTGTCCAAAGCAACCTTGTGCTTTGGCAGCCATTCCTACCACCCACCTGTGGGCAGATTCCAGTCTCGCTGGTCCTGGGAGAACCCATGGAGACGGAGGTGGGAGGGACCTTCTTGCCACAGGTGAGCACATGCCCCGCCCCCCCACCCCCTTGCAGCTATAGGCAGGTAGCCTCCACTCCATGTCGGCTAAACATTCAACAGTTTTGCCACCATCGTTTTGGAAGCTAAGGTAACATGCAACTTGTATTCCAACTACTTTCATTTCAGACAATACAGGTACACCTTTAAGGTAAATAATGCACACAGAGATGCTTTATCGGAAATGGGGGTCCCATACCGATGCAAGATGCAGCTGGGGTGGTCTCACCTTTTCATCACCCTGGTTTCCTCCGAGTGTAAACTCTGAGTGCCTTGGAGAAATCACAGGCTGCTCCCGATCTTGTGATCACAGGTTGTTCATAGCCCGGATTCCTGATCCTGGTAAATAGTAGGAGCTCAAGAAAAGCACCCAGCTCATCACCAGTGAAAGGAGTACCTAAAAGCTCCCAGGCGTCTGTGCAAACCTGGCCAAAATTCACCACGCATTGGAACATGCTGCTTGTTCTCCAATTTGTAAAACGAGCTGAGATTTTTTTTTTAAAAAAGACACGTGAAAGTACAAAGATGACAGAACCTGGGACATCTCATAAAGCAGAATAACAGAGAAAGGTAAAGGGGAATGTTTCTTTCTAAGCCGTCAGATGGCGTAACGCTTGTCATTTTTCTAAAACGTCGTCTATTTTATAAAATCTCATCTTTTTCAAAATGTAGAGTCCCACGGAGGAATTACTGGGACCCTTATTTTATCAGCCGTAAAGAGCAGTCATGGATAATGGAAAAGCGTCTTTATAGACCAGAGATGAGTAAAGAGTGTTTATTTGAAATGAACCAGTGCACTTGCTTCACACTGAGAAGTCCAGCTAAGGGCTGATATGCTCTTCACGCTGCAAGGGAAAACATGCTTTTTTAGTTTCTTTTTTTTTTCCCCCCCTGGAAGTCAGGCCTTGCAACCAGGACCCTTTGCTGGTTTAAAGAGCTGCTTGCAGCCTCAGCAGCTGCCGGCAGGCCGCGTCCCCTTTTCAGATCACAGTTTACACTCTCTGATTCATTTTCTCCCAAATCCGCTGCAATCACAGGAGCCGTGCGCAGGACAGGATCACAAATTCCAGAGATCAAATACGGTACCTGCCACGGGTGTGGGTTTCCTGGAGGCTTCAAAGTCACCCCTGACTTGACGGAGGAGAGATCTCACTTCTTCGTGACAAGCGGCGACCGTATGGGTGGTTCAGGTGACACACGCGCCATCTCTAATTGACTTGTACAAGATAAAGAGGGAGCAGGCGTGATGTGCATTTTCCCAGCTGCGGTGGGCGCTCAGTGGGTGTTCATAGGCTCTTCTTCCATCAAAGATGAGTCTCTACTGCTTTGGACACTTTTGCTGAAGGAAGGAAGGGGCTGCCCGGGGTGAGTAGGACCCTGCTGGCTGTTATCTGCCAGCTGTGTCGCTGGACTGTCCCATGAGAGGGGCTTGTGTCTGGCTGTGTGATCAGCCCTGCAAATATCCCTGGGGGTCCCACATTCTCCTGAATCTGGTTCTCACCTGTCCTGGGCTGAATTGATGTTCCCCGAATTCATGCCCATCTGCATTCTGGGAACGGGACCTTATTTGCAAACAGGGTCTTTGCAGAGGTGATGCAGTGAAGGGTCTGAGATGAGGTCCTCCTGGAGGAGGGTGGCGCTACATCCAATGACGGGGTCCTTCTAAGACACAGAAGAGGAGAGACCCACACACAGAGGAGAAGCCACGTGAAGACAGCGGCAGAGACGGGAGGGATGGGGCCCCAAGCCCAGGGACGCCTGGAGCCCCCAGAAGCTGGAAGAGACGGGAAGGACCCTCCCCTGGAGCCTCTGGATGGAGCACGGCCCTGGGACATCTTGACCTCAGACGTCTGGTCTCCAGGATGGGGGAGGATGGATTCTTGTTGTTTAAGCCTCCCAGTTGGTGGTCGTTTGTTACAGCCGCCCCAGGATGCTCGCACATTACCTACGAATCATTAAATTGTGGCTTTAAACAGCAGTGCAGGATGAGGACATCTTTGGACCCCCACCTCTGTGTCCAGCAGGTTGGCCCAGGTCTTTTCCTCCCCAAATAAGAGCAAAACCTCATTGTTTTCTACCAGCGCTCTGATGCCCCCAAACTGATAGATGAGGTTTGAGGGTGTCCAAAAGAGCCTCATGACCATTAGAAAAAAAAATCTAGCACAGATTCTTTAATGTCTGTGAACATCAATTATATCTCATTCATGATATGTGCCCTGACACAACTGGGTGATACGTATCACGTTAAAAAGTATCTCTTTCAATCAAGGAAAGGAATTCAGGGAAAGGAGAGTAGGTCAGACTTTGAAAAAAAAAATCGGCATATTCGAAAGAAGAGCGCTAGGGCAGTACATTTGCCAATTACCCGATTTTTAGAAATTGATTTCAAGGAGCCATTAAAAGTAACCTATTATGTAAAAAAGGTACGCGAGGCAAGTCAGCGACCCACTTTTTTCATCAGTTAAGGCGCAAAGCATGTGTCCTCAACGGAACAGAAAATGTCCTTCATCCCTCCTTTTTGTTGGCTTTGTTTATCAAGCCACGGAGACACAAAAAATAAAACTCGTATTAAAGTCCGATGAGACCCACCCATAAAGCAGAGATGACCTGGAACATCAGCCTTCCCTGGTTCCAAAATCACCTTAAATGGGGCTGAAGGGCCAGTAGAAGATGAGTCCTGTGGTATGGACGGCGGGGATCTGACACTGGGACTCAGGATTCCCCGCCGGGGATGCAAAGGCTGCCACCCCCGCAGCTTCGGCTCTGACCACACGGTGCATTTGCGTCATGTGCGCGAAGGACGCCGGGAATTCTTCACCCGGCTCATCACATGCCCCAGACGTTCACTGTCCTCAATGCAGAGCAGGTTCCTTAAAATGTAAACTTAAGTTTGTGGCGCTGAAGTCTATGAGGATATTGAACCAGTAACACATAATGTGTTTAGAAAGGTGACAGTGTGAGAATTATGCAGTTGGATGAATGTGGATGAAACATAGGTGGGGTACCCTAAGGAGGTGGGGTACCCTAAGGAGGTGGGGTACCCTACGCAGGCGGGGTGTCTTATATAGTTGGGGTATCCTATGTAGTTGGGGTACCCTATCTACTTGAGGTATCTATCTAGTTGGGATGTCCTACATAGTTGGGATATCCTATATATTTGGGGTACCCTATGGTATTGAGGTAACCTGTATATCTGGGATATCTTACGCAGGTACAGTATCCTATATAGTTGGGGTGTCCTATAGAGTTGGGGTACCCTATGTAGTTGGAGTATCCTATATATTGGGGGGACACTATGGTATTGAGGTAACCTATATATTGGGGGTGCATTACAAAGGTGAGGTACCCTATGTAGTTGGGGTAATCTGTATATTTGAGGTCCTGTATACAGGTGGAGTCACCTACGTAATAATCCAGACCCCAAATACCACGGGCATGCTGTAAGCTTCACAGAAATGTAAATGGAAATCCTATTTAATCAACAGGGGAAATTTTTAAAATATGGGGCAAAGTTATGGTCTCAACCAGGGTATATAAAAATAATCCTTAAATTATAAACTGTCTTGTACTGGGAGATATCGGAAAAGGACTATTTTCATTGTGTTTCGGAGTGTTTTATTATACATTCCAAAAGTCAGGGTCATGCACCGATGCTCTTTTTGCATGATGTAAAGGTTTCCCTAAACTTGTAAACCGACGGCTCACTGTCATCTTTGAATGAGGCAGTAGAGGGGTGCCAAGGTATGAAATGCCAGGGAGGGGCAGGAAAGAGGCAGACCCCAAAGGGACACCTCCTCTCCACCACCTTCTCCACCCACAGACACACCCACACTGGGAGTCTGACTCATGAATGATGAAACACCCCCTGAAATCCCACTGTGGAATGAGTAACCCCAAGACACAGCCAAGAAGCTCAGGCTCGAGAAACATTTGTGCAAGCCCCCTCCTGTCCCAGAAGTAGGTTTCCTTGAACACGTGGCCCTTATCCATGGTACCTGCCCATACCCACCTGCTACTGCCACCAAGTCCCACCTTTGCAGAGTAAGAGCGGGAGGGTCTCAAGAGGAACATTTGAAGGGACATCCCCGTGGGGTCATCTGTACCCTCTGCTGGTGGACAGAGCCTCAGCTTAGTTTAAGCTAACGATGCCCTTGAAATCACCCAAGGTCAGGTGTGCAGGTGACCTTTGGGTCACCTGCCTCCACAGAGCACCTTACAGGTGAAGGTCTGTGTCCCTGGATGGGTCACAGTCACTGGTGAGTCAACAACAATCTGAAGATGAGAAATCAGGTCAAAGCCATGTGCTGGTCTCACCGGAGACCCTTCTCTTTGCTGGTACCAGGTCTACTTCTGTGTTTCTGTGACGGATCTGAGCCTGCTCCCTCCAAGAACAGGGAAAAGAGTTATCTCAAGAGACAGCAAGACAGCTTTCTCTTTGAAACTCATGCGGACGACGGTGTCCTGCCACAAACCCTGCTTGGAATCGAGGTGTCACTATCCTAATTGAGCTATTTGGAATTATATGCAAGACCACCGCCCTTGCCTCTTCTGAAAGTACAGAGGACAGAAAATGTTCAAACTGAGTGAAAACAGAAATTTAAGGAGATGACGGAGTCCGTTGTGCGACAACAGACATATGCATGTCTGAAAACCACTGCAGTGTGCAAAATCTCCCTGTAACCGCAGACATGATGGGGGAAAATGTGGTTAGGGTCACTTAAAAAAAGATAGGAATCTAGCAAAAATGGTAGCATGCTTTTCTACATGCTAAAGGGGTAAAAAATGCTTCCATATTCCAATGCCAGAGGCACTTGTTCTGAAAAAGGACTCCGAGTTTTCTTGTGGAATTGGGCATTGGAAGGGTTGCAGCCGTGGGTTATCATGAGAACGTGGAAAGAGGGCTGTTTGGCTTCAGAGGGAATGTTGAAACCCCAGATGTGGACTGGTGGGGGCACCTTCTTAATATCCCCATGAATGGAGGGCGCTGGGAGATGTCCGAGGTGTGGGCATCCCTGTATGTGTTGCATGTGCATTCTTCTAAAGACTCGTTTCTACCATGTGCAGTTTTCTGCATTCACCTAGTTTTTCTCTAGGATGAGATTTTGCATAAACAAAAGCAAAACTCGCATTGTGTCCAACAGCAAAACTCGCATTGTGTCCAACTTGTTTTTTTTAAAAATAGAGATCAGTTGCTTTGGAACAGATATACATCTTCAAAACAAATTTTAGAGAGAATGGCAGCATGGGGTTTCATGTAGAGACCCCCTTTAGAAAATATTAACCAAACTCCAAATAAGTCCATGCCCAATGTCTCGGTGAGTAAAGGATGTGGCTGGGAGAAGCAGCTTGGAGGGGTCCCTTCAAGTTCTATGAACGTCTGCCTGGAATGTGGGTCCCTAGGGGGAGCCCACCTCCTCCGGGGCTGTGAAGCCCCACCTGGAACATGGGTCGCCCCCTCAGAGTTCACCCCACCCCCCGACATCAGACTCATATACGCATGTTCACACCCCCTGCTCACACATGCAGTACCTATGACAAGGTATTAACATCCACAGCAGCTGCATGCTACTCTTCTCTCCCTTGGCTTTCCAAAATTAAACCAAAAACAGTAAATCAAGTGCATCTCAGAATTCATCTCTTGATACCATTTTTATTGACAATGCTGACGATTCTTTCAATTTATCTGGGAGGAAAACATCTACAAATGCAAATGCTAGGTGATGCGGAACACTACATGAAAAGGAAGTGACAGTTGCTATTTTAATTTAATTCAAAATGTTTACAGGCTATTTTTAACTAATCAAGTCCAAATTGTAGCAGTGCCAAGAGCATGCATTGTTTAAGGAACAAAAGTGAACACAGAATCTCCTACGGTCTCAAGGAATCCTAACACTTGTACTGTGTGCTGAAGTTCATTAAGGTTACCCTGGAATTATTTTGGATGTGAATCTGTATCATTTCAATTCTGTGGAAACAATACCTGAACAACAACAACCCCCAAAAAACTATGGAAAAAGAAAAGATTGCATGTGCAAATTGTTTATTTCTGGTAGACAATTTAAGAAAAATGTAGTCGCTGGAATCTTTTTTATTAGATAGCTCTCATTTCCCACATCTTCAAAGAATGATAAAAATGTTCTTCTACTCAACCATGCCTGTATTTTATTTTTAACAGAAGTGCTGGCATTTTGTAGGGAAAAGAATGTTCATCTATCCTTTTATTGGCCCATGGAGAAAAAAAAATCAGTAAGCCTATAAGGAAAGATTTAATTCACATTGTTGACGTATCATGTACATGCATTTGGTACACGAGGAAATAATGCAAGAATTGATGGGTCCCCACAGCACACTCATTATGTGGACGGCCAGCCAGGTCATGCGCAGCAGGGCTAAGGACAGGATCCCAGCACCACGGTGGAAATATTTCATATACAAGAGTTCATTTTCATATGGCTTCATTTTCACTCGACATATTTTTGAGGGACTGAGGAGGAAAAAACTATATGCACACGTCTGAATAAAATATAGTTTTGGTCAGGTTTACGGAGGAAGTTGGTAAATAGATTCGACGATCTCGTGGCTGGTTTTGTCTCAATTAAAACGGCATGTTGGAAAACTGCTCTATATATTCTACCTCATTAGAAGAAGTCAAACTAAAGAGAGAGAGAGAGAGAGAGAGAGAGAGAGAGAGAGAGAGAGAGAGAGAGAGAAAGAGAGAGAGAGAGAGGCTCTCTACAAAATGCATTGCGTTGTGTGGAGAGAGATTCGCCTTAAAAACTAAATAAAAGAGAAAGGTCCACCTTACCCTGGTTGGAAAAAAAATAGGGACATTGCAACACTGTCCACTGGGGTGCTCCCTGAAGCTTGCAGATAATAACACGTACAAATAAACACAGCTGGTCCCCTGGAAGTCCATGGCATGTAAATATGTCGGCATCTCTCTTGTTACAGAAATGGGAATAGGTCAGGAAACAGCCTCGCTCTTAAGACCCGCCTTCCAAAGGCCGGCTGGGAGGGGGCTGAACCCACCTCGTAGAAACATAATTCTAGAAACATCGCACCTCCTAGAAACATCGTTGGGGGTCACTCAGTGTTCTAAGATGTTCCCTGGGATATTAACACGGAGGTGTGAACGTATTCTTGCCCACACAATTACTGCCATTTAGTTTTTTAAAGAGAATAATTAAGTAGTGATTTCACTCCAATGACACTTAGGTTATCGAATGGGGCCTTTGAGTTCAACAAGTTGTTAAATCATAAGCCAGAGAGTCAGAATTTTTTCACCTGAATCCTGTCAAATAAATTAATTCATTTCGGGATGAGAAAGTCCACGAAGCAAGGAAGGGAAAATGTGAGCTCGCTGTGGTTGAATCCCATTAGGACCTGACAGAGCCTGGCCTAACCATCTCATCAAGATCCTAGGAACATGTAGTAAAGTAAGGATCATTAGACAGCAACTGTCTGAAAACTCAAGCGTGACGGCATAATTGTTAACGATTTCATGTCAGGTTGGGAAGAAGTGGCGGAGAACGCTTGGGCGACCTCTGATTCAGACCCACTGTTCTGCTGTAGTTTCATTAACAGTGGGAAAAGATGCAGGATCTGATACTCAAGATGAAGGAGATGAAAGCAGGAGGGGTCATAAGTGCCTCGAAAAGTGGCATTAAAATACAGGGCGGCTTGAGCAGGAAAAGGGCGGCTGGCAGGGAAATGAGAGTCCGGAGGGACCACGATGAGGTTGGTCAGCAGCCTTGGGCTGTCAGGAGACATGTGACTGTCCCCTTGCGGGGAGGCGGTTGCCGTTGTGAGCTGAGGGCAAACAACGCCAGCTACACGGGATTGGGCATCTCCGAGGGCAAACACCTGGCGACCCCAAGCAAAGTGTAGCAAGCCAGCCCAGCACCATATGTACAAATGAGGACCTTTACAGGCAAAGCTTTTCAGAGGAGGTAGGAGACATACAGTCAAGGCGGAATGTTTCTTCGGAGAAATAGACACCCCGTGCTGCTAACTCTTCTGTCTTGGTGACGTTGCTCTCCCTTCATTGTTCATGCAAAGCAGAGTTGCCACCTCCCTGCACCCCAAGACGCACCTCTTGGGGAAGCCAAGAGGAAGAAGATGGTTTCCCTTGAGCCGGCCAATGGAGCTGGAAAAAGCCAACGGCCACCTTCCTGTAGGACCTGCAGCTCTGTCTCAAGCTTCAGAAGGTCTTGTGGACGAGGAAGGCAAGAGGGCCACTGTATGGGGGATGCTCGAGAGATTTCCCTAGGTTCCCATGAATCTTGTGGTAATTCCAAATATGGCCTTACTGATGGGGATTCTGTAAGGGACACCCACAGGAAGTTGCCTGTTGACAAGTGGTTAAGCAGCAGAAGTCCGCTGAGAAGTAATTGTTATGCAAACTGGGAAGATTTTTATTAAAAAAAACCCCAGCAGGGTCCAGATTGCAATCCCATCACATGCACAATCCCACCCTGATTAGTTCAATGTTCCTGTTTTAGCTGCCGAGTGATGTTAGACGGATGCTGCTGCCTTTCCCGTAGGGCCTCTGTGGGCGCTCCTCTGGGCCCCATGTCCATCTTCACATCATTCATGCTACCTGCGTGGCTCCATATCATGATGCCAGTCTCCCCCCAGGGGATGTTGGGCTCTACATGAGGAAGAGGAAGATGTTCTTTTAGTTCTCAGTGAGCAAAGGATGGGTGGATGGAGGGGTGAATGGATGTCGGATAGGTGTGTGGGTGGATGGGTGGATGGATGGGTGAATGGATGGTCGGATAGGTGGGTGGGTGGATGGGTGGATGGATGGATGGATGGATGGATGGATGGTGGATGGATGGATGGATGGATGGGTGGATGGATGGATGGGTGGGTGGATGGGTGGATGGATGGATGGTGGATGGATGGATGGATGGATGGGTGGATGGGTGGATGGATGGGTGGTTTGATGGCTGGGTGGATGGGTGGGTGGAGAGAGGTTAGAGACACAGGGAGGCTGTAAGGAGAACCTCCTCCCTAACTCAGCAGCCATGAGAGGGCTCTGAGACAGCTCCCTTTGGAAACCAGGTGGCTCTCCAGGAAAAGAGGAAAAATTTGCATCCAGAACCCCATGAAGCAAGGGGGTCAAGTGTTTGGTCTGTGGACACACCCCACTGTCCATCACACGAAACCCACCTCCAATCATTTACACTTTTGTAAATGTTAAGGTCATTGAAAAAGTTGCTGTTTAAAGGGTTACATCCAGCACGGTGTAATTTAGGCTAATTTGTGTGTGCTCTCTGGGTTCGTAAACCTACTCACAGGATCACCACACTGAACCACAAATGAGATATCAAATTAACCCTAATTGGATTGTATTCAATTTGACTTTTTAAAGTTCTTGAAGCTCTGGGCACTGAAGTTTCAATATGACAGAAAAAGGATAAAAGCAAGAATTGATTTTGTTCTCCCTCCTCCGTTTCTGAGGGGTTTATAATTTCCTCTTAATTTGTGACGGACAGGTATAATTGTCCTAATTTGGGAATGTTTTCCTGATCCCATTTTCCTCTTTCTGCCATAGCAACTTTAGATCACGTCAGGATAACTCTCAACACGTGGGTCAATCAACTCTTTGGGGGTATTTCAAAGATTGCCTGCAGCACTAATTTTCCAGAAGAAATTTAATCCTAACAATACTGTCCCTTTAATTTCTGCTTCTAAGAGGGGTCTTCGCCGTGGTATTTATCATGAGTTGCTAGAAACTGGCAGACATTATTTTTCTGAGCTTTTCTTGGGGAACTAACGACGATTTTATTCATAACATAGAATTAAATTTTGCCCAATGTTCGGTTATGGGTTATTCTTTTTTTAAATGTTCTTAAGTTTCTGAAAACTTACAGAATTATTATGTTTTCAAAAGTAGTTTTGGAGTTTTAATATATCTAATAAAAACAGATCAATACTGTCGCTGCCACACAGTGTATTAGAAAAAGGAGAATATACCCACATCATGAGAGTAAAGTGAATTTACTTGTGTGTCAGCCCCCAGAGCTTGTCCATAATTGGCCAGAAGGCTTTCAGGGAGACAAAATTAATGTGTTGGATTTTAATGCCTGCAACTTTCTTCAGTGTGGTAGAATACAAAAAAAAAAAAAAAAAAACCCCAAAACAAAACAAAACAAAAAAACACAACCACAAAACAAAAACTATTTTAAAGCAACTATTTTGGGACACGTGTAGAACTGTTCCTACCTGCAAACTTTTCATGCCAACGTTTTTTAATAAAGAGATACTCTGTTTTATGGGAACCGTGCCTTGTTTCAGCTGTATTATCAGCAAATGGTTCTTATTTAGAACATTATATGCAAATATGCGGATGGTTTTTTCAATACTAAATATGCCTGAGAGATGAGTGAGGTTTGGGTTTCCTTTTTCTGAAGATGTATCCAAGTTCTAATTTTACAAAGATTTTTATAAGCTGGAATTACCATGTATAATTTCTGGGACAATTAAAATTCTTGGCAGGGGTGCACAGGTCTAAAAAAGACGTTGACAATGAACCCAGTGCGATTGGGTAGGTTCTCAAGATTCACCTCCCTCTGCATTTTTGGAGACAAATTTCAGCCGTCTTCAACTGAATTCTTGGTGTTCCCTTCTTACCTGTTTCTCTTTTCCAAGCATCTCCATAAAGGCTCACAGTGTGTGCGCTAGCATCCTGGGATCCCTCCTGGTGGTTTTCCCATCCACACACCCTTCATCACATCATCAGCTCCATTTCTCTATCTGCAAAGCAGACCTCAGGTGGATGGACACCTCTGTTCCACCCACTTCCACCTGGCACATCCTAGTCTTGGCTGCCATCTTCCCCGGCAGGGGCTGACCTCCCTTCCACAACAATCCCTATGCACTTTTGGCTCTGCCTGAACTTCTGTCCACCCTGGTGCCAATGTTATTTTCCTAAATATATTCTGGACCGTGTAAACTCTTCTGCACTTGGCCCTTTAATTGATTCCAGGTAGACTTAGTCAACAAGGCGTAATTCTCACAATCCCTACCTCTGAGCCTCCAGAACAAAATGCATTTCAGTGTTGACTCCAGGCAGGGAATTCTCTGTCCTCCTCCAATTAGGAGATTCAATGAGAAACAAACAAACAAACAAAAAACAAGACAGGTGGGAAGGTGAGACTATTCCCAGCTCATTTTGGAGGGGGTCAAGGTCAAGGTCTTGTTCTTGGTTGCAGTTGAAGCATCTCATTATGTACTTGTTTTTAAAAACGCACCACAGTTCAGTTAATCCCCGCGGATGTTAAGCGCAGGCTGAACCCTTTACCATGATCGCAGGGCGCACACTTTCTGGTACCAGCCATCCTCATGCACGTCCACAGAGGGATACAAACCAGAGAGTTTTATTCTTGTCATTAACGGACTTGATAATAAATAGTTACACCTTTAAACTTGCACAATACACCTCAGTAAAATCAGGTAAAATCAGTTTGATATATTAAAGTTCCATGTAAGATTATGTTGTGAAAAAAACCCCACTGATAAAAAACTAAAAAAGTTTAAGGCTCACCGATCTAAAGAAAATAGTGTCTTTTACTGTAATAATAATGATGATGATAATATTATTTTTATAAAGTATGATTTTACCTATGATGTCATTTGTTATATTAGCCCAATAAAACATGTAGCGTTGGAATAATAATTTCTATTTCAGTGATGAGAAAATTAAAGCTCAAAAAGTTGAAATTAAAAAAAAAGAGGGGTATAAAAAGTGTTATATTTATGTACTGTTGTGCTTTATAACCATAAAAAGAAGGGAAACTGAATTTACGTGTACCAACACAGATCAATCTAGAAAAACATGAGTGGGAAAAACCCGATATCCAAAGGGTTTATACACCAAGTGGATACAACATGTACCATTCTTGTGAATTTCTAAAAAAAAAATTAATAGACTTTATTTTTTTGAGCAGCTTTGGGTTTGCAGAAACACAGGGCAGAAAGTACAGGGATCCCATGCCACCTCCCACCCCAGTTTCCAGTATTATTAACATCTCGCACTGATGTGGTACATTTGTTATAACCAATGAGGCAATATTGATAAATTATTAACTAAAATACAGAGTTTGCATGAGGGGTCACTCTTGGTGTTGGGCATTCTATGGGTTTGGACAAATGGATGATGACATGTATCCACCATTATAGCATCATAAAGAGTAGTTTCACTGCCCTAAAAATCCTCTGTGCCCCACCCATTCTTCCCTCCCTCCCCCTCTTAAACCCCTGACAACCACTGACCCTTTTACTGTCTCCATAGTTTTGTCTTTTCCAGAGTGTCATAGAGCTGGAATCATACAGTATGTAACCTTTTCAGATGAGTTTCTGTCTTATTCATGTGAATTTTTTTAACACACCCAAAGCAATACTGCATGTTGCCTACTGATACACACAAAAAGCATTAAAATTATAAAAATGGAGGTAGAGGAAGAACACCCCAACTTAGGAGAGAGGTCACATCTGGGTGGGTGGGGGTCTGTGGTGACATGGAGATTTGCAGAGGGGACTTCAGCCGAATTTCTGTTTCTTAAAAGAGAGAGGGATCTAAATCTATCGTCCAATCTGAGGAGAGAGTCCGTTAGCCTCTGTTTTATCTCTCTCTGTGCCTATCCGTCTATTTGAAATGTTACACATCTGAGAAATATATCTTGGGGTCTGGTCCCAGATTAAGGTAGAGAACAGAATGCTGGACTCAGAGCCAGAAGACCTGAATGCCCGAGTTTGGGTAAGTCACTTCATTTTTTCCTCATCTTTGAAAGAGAAATTAAATCAGTTCATCTCTGAGACTCCTTCCAAGTATAGTAGGCCAAGATATTTGAAATCACCCTCGGTAGTGCCCCTTGATTTGGAAGGAGAAAGTGGCAGATGGGTTGGGACTGAGTATTTTCTCTGAGAAGCATCATGGCCTTGGAGAGCTTGGGGTGTGGGAGATACCAGGGCACCCTGTCTTATTTCTAAGGTGATGAGACTTCAGCTCAGTTTCTAGGTGACTGCAAGAGCTGGGCTGTGATTGGAGCTATGCGTTAGGAGTGGTTGAATGCCACAGAGGGCTTTTCTTCTTAGGACTGGCGTCATTCTGAGTCTGGGGTAATCGGCTGCTCTATGTCCTGGTGCATCTTGATTTGCAGGTGCAGAGACACAGATTGTGCTCTGCCCTTTGAAGGATGTAAAGGTATCTGGGGTTCTGGCTGGTGGATGGGAGACCCAGGGTACCTGTCTCCTCCTTTTCTCTTGGGCAGAGCACAAACCTGGTCCCCTGACAGAGAGACAGGAGCCGCAGAGGAATAACATGAAACAGAGGCAAGAAGAAAGCCAACATCATCATGACAAAACCCAAGCAGGGCTGTCCTTGGGGGAGACGGACGCTCTTGTTGCCGCAACCCTCGTGCGAGGAGGAAAGTAGCAACTGTATTTCATAAATTCCTCATTTGCAATTACATCCATCTTTTCACACAACCTTGTTGAGGGAAATATCCTGCCCTGCTGTCTTCAATTCTTCCTGTAATCTCTTATGTGGGCGAGACTGTCTCACAAATGTCTCTATGGCAGTTTAATATAAAACTCGGGGGCATCCTTTATACACCGTCTCAAGACACCAAGCCTCCAAATCGCTACTTTAAATGCATATCTGGCAACATATCCAATGACAGAGATTTTTAAAACCTGGGTTTTTCAGGCCCGACTATTATTGGGAATACAATATTTTAAGGGCGCCTTTGTCCCTGTAATGATTAAGAATTTTCCTTCCACAACATGCCCTGTAAAGGTTTGCTCTGATCGCCCGAATCTTTACAGGGAGACCTGGACATCCCACTGGTGATCAGGGCGATGCTCTTTGAATTCACTCATCTCTCGCATTCTTACAGGTCAACATGGACATCCCACTTTTGGGTAGAGCGATGGTCTTTCAATTCACTGTCATGCTGTCTTTATTTCAATCATATCTGCCCAAATCAAAACTTCACTTTTGATCGCAGCACTGTTTGATTTTTCCATCCGTGGTGACTTTTCCCTCAACTCCCAGTTCAGAGTTCTCTCCCGTGTGCGCCCTCCTGGTGGGCATGGTTCTAACTTCCCTGTGGACATCCTTCTCATCCTCAACTTTTTACCTGCAGATGTTGAATACAACCAGCTCGGGCTGCCCAGAAGCATCTGCTTCTGGATCCCACACCCATCCCCAAACACCCTCGTATCCATCTGTGGGTTGGATGCCTCCCCTTGGGTGAAGAGTGAAATCAACACATCACTTTTTGCCCAGATTTAGAGTTTTCCATGTTTCCTGCTCTGTGGAGGTGTGCCACCCTCTACGGGGGCATGAGATGAAGTCATTGAGATCCTTCTAGAATCCTCCATCTGGCACCTTCTCTGTATGTCCAGTGGTCATGAGTATGGTCTCTGTAGAGTGTCCACTATCCAGTCAAGATTACAACCTGCAAAGGCAGAACCTCAAACACCAGCTTTCACCCTGGCCTCCGTGCAAGCTGGGCTTCTAAGGTAATCTGCAGGACATGGAGCCCCCCAAAACCACAGGCCGAGAGAGCTTGGAACCCCTCCCCCTCCTCCAGATTCTTCTGCCTCAAAAAGAAGGGCTCTATTTTGTTCTTAAATTGCCGCACAGAGTAAAGAATGTCTCACAAATCCTGAGTCTGGAGAGGAAACTAGTCAGGCTAACAGTAATTGAGAAGTTACAGAGGAAGTTCTAATTGTACTCAGATGTTTTGTAATTATTAAAATCTTGCAATGGAGCGTGTGTAATCATTTTGTGATGTTTGGGGCACTCCGACGTCACTGTCATAAAAATAGCTCTATTTGTACGGGAAAGGCCTAATGAAGTAAAAAAAAAAAATGTTCGCTTGGATGTGTTCTTCATTAACCTTGCTTCTGAAAGCCTTTCGGACCTAGTTCATAACACGAGGCACTGTCCAGAAGTCTCTTAGCGGCTTCTTGTAGATGAAGTGGAAATGCATTTGAAAAGAAAAGAGCTCTTGCCCATCAGCTTTGGGACATCAGCCCCCACGTGACAGCCTCCACCTGGGAAATGTTGCGATGTTGTCCTGTGGGGGGCTTCTCCCTTATCCACTTGAATCTGAACCTAAAGTTAGCCATCTTGGGCTGCATTAACAAAAAAGCACAGTCAGAGTGGCTCAAACATCAGAAATTTATTTCCCAGTTTCTGGAGAAATAAATTTCTCCAGACATTTATTCCAGTTCTGGAGGCTGGAAGTCCAAGATCACCGTGTGGGCAGATTAGCTCCTGGTGAGGCTCTCTTCCCGTCTTGCAGGCAGCCACCTTCTCACTCTGTCCTCCCATGCCCTCTCTCTTACGCCTGGGTGCAGAGACACAAAGACATCTCTTTCTCTCTTCCTCTTCTTCTAAGGCTGCCAACCTTACCAGATAACGACCTTGTCCTGATGAGGTGGTTTAATCTCCATTGCCTCCTAAAAGCCCTACTTCCACATTAACTCACACTGGGGTTAAGGGCAACACCATATGAATTTTGGGGGGACACAATTCATCCATAGCCCTATAGGGTAGAGAGCTCACAGAAGACCTTTGGATGACAAAGACTTTCCCCTAAGTCTTGGTCTTGGGAATACCATCTAGCCTTATGTCGAGATCCAGCCTGGATTGGCCATAACTAGTGTAATTGTCGGCGATTGCTACAAGAACACTGTGTAAATAATCACCCTGAAACGCAGTGACCAAAGGCAACATTTTTTTCCTCAGAGATCAGTGGGTGACTTGTAGCCCAGTTGGGATTGGTGGCACCGTGAACCCTGGGCTTCAGAAGCCAAGCTCCAGGGAGCAGCATGGTCCAGGTCTGCGCCACGTATCTCTTAAGGTCCTGGCACCAGCATGCACCCAGGGCATGTGTCCTGCTGCTTACATATCCTTCTGGGCCCCAGGATGCAGGGACAGTAACTATCCCGGGGCAGGATCTTCTGATGGGGATGCAGATTCACAAGGGGGCAAACGCAACCATGCAAATATATTTTAAGCTTCTGTGTGTGTGATGACACAAACACTGACATCCATGGGCAGCATGAGTCACATTGCCAAGTGCATTATCCCATGATAGGGGTGAACGTGTGTATCACTGTGATGGGTTGATTAGTCCCCCTCTTCCCCCCAAAAGATGTTCATGTCTGAAACCCTCAAACCAGTGAGGGTACATTATCTGCAAAACGGTCTTTGCAGATGTGATGAAGGGAAGGGTCTGAGATAAGGTCCTCCTGGATGAGGGCGGCCCTACATCCAATGACAGGATCCTTCTAAGACACAGAAGAGGAGAGACCCACACACAGAGGAGAAGCCCCGGGAAGACAGAGGCAGAGACGGGAGGGACACGGCCCCAAGCCCAGGGATGCCTGGAGCCCCCAGAAGCTGGAAGAGGCGGGAAGGACCCTCCCTTGGAGCCTGTGGAGGGAGCACAGCCCTAGGACACCTTGATCTCAGACATCTTGTCTCTGGGACGGGGGAGGATGCATTTGTGATGTTTTAAGCCCCCAGTCTGTGGTCATGTGTTACAGCTGCCCTAGGAAACTCATACAATCACTAATACAGTATCTTAAAGAATTTAGACCAATGAGGCAAACCTTGCCACCAGCAGCAGTATTATCCCTTATTCCTGCAGAAGGAATATCTTCAGGCTGTTGTGACACAGGAAGCAGTGGTGGCCATGAAGACAGGGTTAGGGTCCGTGTTTACAACCATGACCTTCGCCTGTTCTCATCACGGGGAGGGTCTCCAGCATCACCTATTGGGGCCTGATTTTACTTCAGTAAAAGTTATCCTCATCTGAAGTCATCCAAGAAAAATCTTCCCCTGGTAACCATGACCCCCACCCATGCCGAACCAAGGCACAATATGGCCGCCTGGAATTATTTTCTGCGAATTTGTCTTGTGTATAAAATAGATACATTTTGATTACAATATTATTACTTTCCGTCCAGTATATTTTCTATTTTTCGTTTTACGGCTTGTCACATAACGGCAATAACCACTCTCGCTCCATGGCACGCTCCCGGTAAATGGCATTGGAGATTGATTAAATGCCTCGGCTGAGTTTCACTATTTAATCAAGCCCTACAGTCATTTATTACATTGTATCTTTCGACCGATAAGAGCTGATCTTAAATACATTGATTCACGGCTCAGCAATGAGTGCTCATCAATGTTTCAAAGGTATGGTTTACATATTTCAGAAAACAGATCTGTTCAGGGAGCCGTGAAAAATCCCCGCTGCAGGGAGAAGACTGCGTGGAATGTGACACGAAATTAAGCCAGCATCCCTCCTTACCAGCAAAGCGCATATTGCTTTATATGGAGCCATAAATATTAAGAATCTGGAGGTGAATTAGAAAAATAAATACGGAGCTGAGTCAAAGACTGATGACAGCAGGAGGTGGAGTATATAGAAGCCTTTCAGTAACCACTCCCCCACCCCAAATCAGATAGGGTTTTAGACACCACTTGAGATGGGAAATCTTTCAGGCCAGCTAGGGGCCAGGAGGAGTGGTTTACAGAATTTGTGGCCAACACTTCATTGCATCCATGAACTTGTGGACTTGAGAGGAAATACACTTAATTGAGCCATCCTTGGGGTAATACCAACCAAGTACACCATACCCATTGAGCGGGGCTTTTGTATTTCATGGAAAGTCAATATAAGGGATTTGTGATGACCCTCTGGGTATCCAAGAGACTCAGCACAACTCAACACTGTGATGTTCAACCCTAGACATGAATGTATCATCCAAGACTTTCAAAGAATTCCATTCTTTTTATCAGGTCTCCGTCATAATTGTATCCCTCACCTCTTATTGTGTCTCCTAAGGTACTGAACCATGTCCAAACACTACTGAGCAGGAGTTTACGATGTGTTGATGAGAGAACTTGCATATTTTGAAGAAGAAACCATGGATGGAGCAGTTGCTGCCAGAAGAAACTGGGGTAAATGCATGAACTGGGATCTCACTTACCAAAAGCCAACGACTCCCTGTGCAATGTTAGTCTTGACATCTGAGCATCACAATGGGGTGCTATGAATGTGTTGTGGGTGGTGAAGATGTTGGTCTTCTCTGTCCTTGGAGCTGGAGCACCTGTGGTGAGCTGCCATTTCTATACCAGTATTTTCTACAGTCTCTGGGCACTGCTGCATAAGAAATGTTGACAAGGGAATGTTGTAACTCAGAACATTCTACGAGAGTTTGTAGAAAAGGTTAATGGTGTGTGACCACCAGCATGTGAAAAATAATTTAGATCTAGATAGATAAATAGATAGATGATAGATAAATAGATTAGATAGATAGATCAAAAGATAGACAGACAGATAGATTAGATAGATAGATAGACAAATAGATGATAGATAGATGGATAGATAGATATAGATGATAGACTATATTTAGATAGATGGGTGGATAGATAGATGGATGGATAGATAGATAGATACATAAATAGATGGTAGATAAATAGATAGAAAGAAAGAAAGATAGATGATAGATAAATAGATAAGATAATTAGAAAGAAAGATAGATAGGTGATAGATACATGATAGACAGATAAGTGATAAGTGGATGGATAGATAGATTGATAGATGATAGATAAATAGGTAGATAGATAGATGATAGATAGATAGATGATAGATAAAAATAGATCCCACAAGATAAGCCACCTAGGTGAGCAGAGGTGGTGGCCGAGGGTGAGGGGAAATTCTGGGACAGTCTGTAGAGCAGGAAGACAATGATTTCTAGACCACCTACAGCTCCTCTTCCCTTTTCTCATTGTTTTCCCAGACGAGACCAGCTAGAATCCTAGAGAATTTTACCCAGGTGGCATCAACTTTTTCCATGACCCAACTGGATCCCAGGGAAGGGTGGCCTGGAGTTGGCACTGAGGTGGGTCCCTCTATAGCCACCCTTCAGGGTCTAGGCACTCATTCTCCCACTGGCGGGGCATATTGGTAGCTCCTGGCTCACAGCTCAGCTCCTCCGCAAGAAATTGCCCTCAGCTGAAGGGAGCTGCCTCACCAAAGCTCACATCCTCTCTGCGGGCACAACCTGGGGTCCTAATGAGTGATTCCAGCCACAGAGCTCCTGGTGGGATTGGGTGGGGTTTCGGTCATGGTTGAATCACAAGCTACGTCCTCCATCTATCCGACTCTGCTTCCTTCACCCGGTTAGGATATTATTACCAGTCCATCTCTCACAACAACCATCCTGCATCTTAACCTCCATCTCAGAGTCAGCCTCTCCAGAAACTTAACTTAATGTCCCAGGTGGGTGCCTGGTCCTTGGCTGACCATTAGTTAGGGATCTGTTCTCCCCTCTTGAAAGGTAAACTTAGAATCTCATCACCTTTCCAAGAACAGGCAGGATTTTCCCCCTCAGTAGTGAGAGGCATGAAAATTTTCTTTGAAGACCTCCCCCTGTCCCTAATTTCTACAACCAATCCCATTCTTAGGGTCAACCATGAGTGGAGCCGGGTAGAGCAAAGAGTCAATTGCAGCCAGATTTTGGAGGTTTCTCATGCAAAATTTAATCATTGCAAAGCTCACCCTGGCAACAATCGCCTTGACACTGGGACATGGTTCAAAAATAAAATTCAAATGCGAACTCACAGAATGCTAATCGGTTCTGCAAACTCCCCCCCTAAAAATGTTCACACAAGTCCTCTGAGACCTTGAAATGTCTGCATTTCTTAGGGCTCTAAATTCATTCCACTGTCATCTTTTATTCAAACCATGTTGCAATAGTTCTATTTTTGCATCACCCCCCCAACCCCCACCCTTTACACCGTGTGAACAGTTCATCCATCCACTTGGGGTCAAATGCTTACACACAGCTTGGTGAACACATGCTCACAAAGCAAAAAGGCCCTGTGAACAATATCACAAAAGAAAGAAAGAGGGAGTGGAATGTTGTGAAGATGCACACTTTTCTCCCCACATAAACCTTGGACCATCCCAGCTTAAGATGTTTGGCATGAAGGGAGTCTTAAAAGTGTATTTGAAGATTGTAAGACTTGTGGGCAGTGAGAAAATAACCAGATACCTTGTGAGTCCTTATCAATGAGCCAATAAGAGATAAACAAGGATAAAGGATAGACAACCAGCACAGCAGAATGTAAACCCAAGGACAGCCTCAACTAGGTCAATCCATTCTCCATTTGGCTTTAGTTGGGTCCAATGAGTTGGGAGATTCAGAGGTGTCGTGGGGAGGGCACCCAGACCTGAAGGCATCCAGCTGATTTAGCAAAGGTGACCCATCTGTCTAGCTGTCCAGAATGGAGACCCCAAGCTGTTTGATTTCATTCTTTCCAAGACGATGGTTGTCATCATCTTGTGCAGGCATGGAGTGTCATACTGCAGTTCTCTGCTTGAGAAGAGAGGTTGTCAATGGTGACCTCAGAGAAAGACTTCATCATAGGAGCATAAAAAAGAGAAATAAAGGGTCTCCTGGTAAGGTCTGAAGTCAAGTTATATTGGGTCAGAGTACAGATGATGGAGATGTCCCCTTGGTCAATAGGGTAATCCTTGGCCCTTGGGGACTTCTCAGTAACCTAATGAATGGTTTGACACAGCTGGAGAAAGGGTGTTAAGACCCAAAATGTAGACCCCATTCAACCATCATCCACGGTACAGTGTACCTTGGTCATCAAAGGATCAGTCAGTGGTCCATGCAAGAGATAGATGGTCAACGTTGAAGGTTCCTGACTCCATGGGCCAAGTCCCATCACCTGCTCTTCTGGGGCCAGGCAACATCATTTTCTCATGCAGCTGGCTCGTGGGGAACACATGCCTCAGAAGCTGATGTGAAAACTCTATTTGTGTGGGAGGAGAGTCCTCTCTTAACACATGTGTCAGCGTAGGCTCTGTTTCTGCCTTGGGCTCCCTGGGAGCTTTCTTGGGACCTTCAAGTCTGAACTACGTGGAGACACTAAGTACATTGAGTTTCTAACTTGGGAAAATTAAGGTCAGGGTCAGGATTGGGTTAACCCCACAAGGTGAACCCTTGTGTAGGTGGCAGCTGGCTGTTTGCACATCACAACCCCTCTTTGTATGGGTTTCCTCATGACCATTGTCTCAGCTACGGCAGTTAAACGACATGAATAACTTCAATAATGGCATGTTGAGGAGTGCCTCACCTACGGTGTTTTAAATCCCCATCTACAGATGAGGTAATTGGAGTTCAGATGCCCTGCTTCTGCAAACCGGCATTGTGACGTTGAGCAAGTAAGAAAGTCCCTGAGCCTTGGTTTCCTATGCTGTATTGGGGAAAGACTATTGTGGTAAATGAGGTAGGCTATAAGTTTTTTTAAAAAAGGAAAATAAGTGTTGGTGAAGAGGTAGAGAAATTGGAACGCTTATATGCTGCTGGTAGGAATGTAAAATGGTGCAGCTGCTGTGGAAAAGAGTATGGAGGTTCCCCCAAAAGGAGAGCTTGGAATTACCCTATGATCCAGCAATTCTATTCTTAGGTATATGGCCCCAAAGAATGGAAAACAGGTGCTCAAACAAAAACTTGTACGTGAATATGTATAGCAGCACTGTTCACCACAGCTGAAAAGTGGAAACAACTCAAGTTTTTGTGAACGGATGGATGGAGAAACAGCATGGGGTCCATCCACACCGTGGAATGTGACTCAGCTACAAAGAAGAGTGAAGCTCTGACACAGGCTACAACGTGGACGGACCTTGAACACATGATGCTTGGTGAGAGAAGCCAGACACAAAGACTGACACAGTGTGTGATTCCACTGTTAGGAAAAGTCCAGAACAGGCAAATCCACAGACAGAAAGTGGGTGCCAGGGGCTGGGGGAGGGGGGTGGGGAGTGACTTTTAATGGGGCTGGGGTCTCCTTTGGGGGATGAGAATGTTCTGAAACTTGATAGAGGTGGCGGTGGCACAATATTGTGAATGTGATAAATGCCACCGAGTTGTCTACTTGAAAGTGATGAATTTTATGTTATGTGAATTTCACTTGAATAAAACGGAGGAAAATGAGTATTCAGTGCAGGTCCACTCCTGGTGCTAAACACATAGAGGCACCTTCTGGTGTTGGGTTGGGTTGGATGGGAGGGGGGTGATGAGAGTGACCGGGTGCTGACAGGTATTCGAGGTCAGACTTGTGAGCCAAGACTATAGTCATCCAGCTCTGATTTCCCCAATGCTGAATTGGAGCTCTTTGGGGAGACCTGGTTTTTAAATAGCCGAAAAGCAAATCCACCTCCCTCACATCCACACCCTGTGTTGTAGGAATTTTGCTTTGGAGGTCACTCAATTTTCTGCCTCACGCCAAGGATTTAGCCAACGGGAGTCTTCGTCCTTCTACAGTTGTGTATGTTTGGAGAAGATTTCAATAAAAACGGGCACTGTTTTTACCCATGTCTCAGTGCAGAGGTGAGATGTGGAAATTCCTTGTGGATATGCTGAAGGTTTTCGTCAACTCCAAAGTGATGGATGGACAGGGTCTCTGCCAACACGTGTTGATGTGAGAATTTATATATAGGCTGACACATCAAGATGAAAACCTAGAGAATAACTTCACTAGTCCTACAGTCCTGGGCAATGCAAACATCCCAGGCATACGACCACGCCAATTGCAGAGAGCTCTGTAATCAGAAGTCCCCACGCTCAGTTTAATGCTCTGGAGTCAGGTCTGTTGACTGGAAATTCTTAATAATGTTTTTGAACAAGAGCACCGTATGTTCACTTTGCGGTGGGCTCTGTTTCTGACCTTGAGTATAAATTTTTGATAAACATAGAGCAAAAGCAGTAGTTTAGTATTGAACATAGACATATCTGTGATACGAATCTCTTTTTTTCTTTGGGGGGGGGATTTCTCTTTATTTCTACCAATTTCTCTTCTACCTGAAGACTGAAATATATATATATTTTGGCCACGCTGTGCAGCATGTGGTATCTTCGTTTCCCGACCAGGTATTGAACCCAGACCCTCGGCAGTGAAGGTGCTGAGTACTAACCGCTGGACCGCCAGGGAATTCCCTGAGATGTGAATCTTGATTAGTTGTCGGTACTGAATGTTTCCTTGCCATCGGAGAAAGTAGTATGTGCTTAAAGTGAAATATCTACGTTAACTAGATTTTTGGTCAGTCATACAGAATTTGGAACTGGAAATCAGAAATAAGAAGGGCGTCCCTTCTACACCTTCATTGATCCCATTTGCTGCTAATGATAACTTGAAATAGTAAATCAAATTCACTTCCCAGGATATGAACTAGTTGGAAAGCATGAAATACCAACCAACTAATATTCCCTATGTAGAAATACATTTAATCTACAGTTGCACATAATTTTAAAGCTTTAAAAGGCAATGAATATGAAACACAGAAATGTAGAAAATCTGGATGATTTTAGTTTAAAAACATTAGGTCTTTTGGAAAATGGAATGTTTATCCTGACCCAGCAACCCTTGTCAGCCAGTAATTTTCACACTGAAATAACCCTGCTCTTGACTCCTCTGAAATTGCTGCCCTGATCCTAGAAATACCCAAGGAATTAGATGGAACCCTTCCACACCCAAAATAAGAAACACGAAAATGGAGGTGAGCACCCACATGGAAAGTTAGGAGCTGGGGCATCTAAACGGGGCAAGCTGGGCAAACATCCAAAAGTTCAGACGCCTTCCTAACGTTATTCAGACTTTGCAAACTCACACCCTCTGTTGTTTTAATGTTTAGACTTTCATTTCCTCTCTGCTACTTTATTTCAACAGTGCACGCTATGCAAGCAATCACACCACGAAGGGTAGTTATTGGATTTCATTGTTGAGAAGCAGAGCACATAAGACACAGACGTGTCTGAAGTTGCAGGGAGACGAATATTGTAATGCTACGTTCACATTTCATTTGGGATCAGATGGGGGAGGGGAGGACATGATGGAAAGCGGGATAAAAGCAGTGATTTTATGAAACGGAGGAGTCAATAGATCCTGTTGGAAATAGATGTACAAGTATGACATTCAAAGCTGTAAACACACCTCTCACAGATTCAAGATACATTTTTTTAAACTCTTTTTATTTTATTTATTTATTTATATTTTTTTGGCTTTTGGCTGAGATAAGTCAAAAGACTTATCTCCTAATCTCCTCCTTTATTTCTTCTTCTTCTTTTTTAATTAATTAATTAATTAATTTTTGTCTATGTTGGGTCTTCGTTGCTTCATGTGGGCTTTCTCTAGTTGTGGTGAGCGGGGGCTAATTTTCGCTGTGGTGCACGGGTTTCTCATTGCGGTGGCTTCTCCTGTTGCGGAGCATGAGCTCTAGGCACGCGGACTTCAGTAGTTGTGGCAAGTAGGCTCAGTAGTTGTGGCTTGTGAGCTCTAGAGTGCAGCCTCAGTAGCTATGGTGCACTGGCTTAGATGCTCTGTGGCATGTGGGATCTTCCCAGGCCAGGACTCGAACCCATGTCCCCTGAACTGGCAGATGGATTCTTAACCACTATACCACCAGGGAAGTCCCAGAATCATGATATTAACTGAAAAAACAAATTAGAGGTGAGCAGAGAAGGTGGGGAAAATAGCCAAAAGTGTTTAATTTTGTGTCATTCACAGCCGAGAATCAAGAGTCTCTTCTTAAAGTTGGAAAATCAGATGGATGGATCAATTCTGTGCAGGCAGCAGAATAGCTGGAATTAAGCAGGTGATGATGGAAAGGTCATGAGCTCCTGCATGTGACTCCACGCCCAGTGCTCCCAGAGCTGTGTCGGCAGCCTGGACGTTCATTAGAACAGATTTGATCTCTTTAGAGACATCCTCCTTCTTCCCAAACCACTGGCTCCCAGGGCAGGGGCATCGCCTGGCACAGAGCACCACTGGCCACCTGCCCTCCAGGTGCTGGGTGGGTGGTAGGTCTTCAACCATTGAGGGGTGACTGATGTGAGAGGCCTGCTTTGGGGTCACATGGACGCATGCAGTACACCCTCCAAGAAGTGGCTTCTCACCTGTAGAATAGTAGCATTAACACTAAATACTAAACCAATACTAACACAAAACTGATTATTAATACTACATGCTAAACTAGAACCAAACTAACACTAAACAAAATACTAGTACCAGACTAATGCTCAACTAATTACTGGTACTAAACAAATACTGGACTGCCACTAAACTAAATGCTAACACTAAACTAATTACTAGCAGTATATACTAAATTAAATACTTTTACTAGACTAATACTAAATTAAGTACTGATAATAAACAAACAAGATGAATACTAAACTAAAAACTAACACTACTCCAATTACTAATAGTAAATACTGAACTAATACTGAACAAAGACAAAACAAATGCTGAATGGTAATGCTAAACAAACACCAGACTGCTACTAAACTAAATGCTCATACTAAACTAATTAGCAATACTAAATACTAAACTAATATTAAACTAATACAAAACTAATACTAAAGTAAATATGAATACTAAACTAGTTAATAATACTAAATACCAAACTAATACTCAACAAACACGAACTAAATACTAATATTAACCTACTTACTAATAGTCAGCACTAAACTAATACCAAGCTAATACTAAATATTAATATTAGAGCAACACTAAACTAATTACCAACACTACTAAACTGCATTAATACTGAACTAATACCAAGCTAATACTAAACTAAGTCCTAGTATTAGACTAACATCAAACTCACCTCTGCACTACATAGTATTATCCATACTCACCTACTGTAAAGTCACACCCTAGCAAATACTAACATGCATACTACTGTCCACCTCCTGGAGGAGAGCTTTTTCTATAAAGCTCCCCAAATAAGTGCCAGTTCCCTCCTTGCCCCTCCCCACAGAGCCCCTGTCTGCAGCCAGCTGAGGGTGGGAGAGAGAGGAATTGTGTATGAGTTGCTCACGCCAGGGTGTTGAAGGCATGTTTTCTGTTGCCTCAGACTTTCAACTGATTTTCCAAACGGAGAACCACTATGCAAAGAAGGCCCCAGCTCGGGGGGGGGGGGTTGTCTACCAAGACTTGAACCATTTTATCCCCCTACCAGCAATGGAGCAGAGTTCCGACTTCACATCCTCATCAGCACCTGTTGTCTTCTGCTTTTTCTTTTTTAATATCATAGCCATCATCATTAGTATGAAGTGATTTTAATTTGTATTTCACCAAAGATGAGGAATACTGAGTATCTTTTCATATGCGTATTGGCCAGTTGTATATATTCTTTGAAGCAGCATCTCTTGAAGTCCTTTGCCCATTTTTAAAAATCGGGGGGAATTCCCTGGCAGTCCCGTGGTTAGGACTTCATGCTTTCACTGCCGTGCTGTGCGACCAAAAAATAAAAATATATACATACATATATAAGTAAATAAATACATGCATACACACATACGTAAAATAAAAATGCATTGATTTATCAAAAAAATTGGGTTGTTTGTCTTTTTATTGCCGAACTGTAAGAGTTCCTTAATACCTTCCAGATACCAGATCCTCATCAGATAAATTACTTGCAAATATTTTCTCCCTGTCTGTAGGTTGTATTTTTACTTCTTGGATAGCGTCATCTGATGCACAAAAGTTTTTAATTTTAATTCAAATTAATCTATGTTTTCTTTGGTTGCTTGTGCTTTTGGTGTCATATCTAAGAAACCGTGAGATAAGCTTGCAATAAGCATTGGTGTCCACGGCCATCATTTATGACTCATGCATCTTACAGGTAAGCTGCTTCTCATCCTTCTGGGATATGGGTAAAAGGATGCAAAGTGGGTTCTCTCCACATCAGAGGCATGCATACAGACATGCAGGCAGGACCTCTGATTGGGTGTCACACCCCCAACTAGTTATTTGAGCTGGATTTTCTACACTCTGCCTCCTGTTAACTTACCCCAGAGTCTTTTAGTGGGATTCCTGTGTTGAAAGAAAACCCCCTCAACCCTGATGCATTCAGTGTTAAACTAATTCTGTTTCAACATGACGTATCCTGAGAGTTGCATTTCACACTTGGCTCTTAAGGACCCCAAAGTGCTCGTGGGGATGGGTGAGCCCAGGACTGAGCAAAATCCCTAGTCAGCCAGTGATAGGTTGTCTGAATCCAATCGATTAAAGAGAAACCCTCAAGTTCTCACATGAGAAACAGCAGTGGTGGTGGTTCTTTGCCCATCCAGATCGTACCCTACACTGTCCATTTACGGTGCAACTACACACTGGGAGTTTAGCAACTAATACTCTTAGATTCCTTGGGTATACACACTACTAAATACAAAATAGATATCTCATAAAGACCTGCTGTATAGCACAGGGAATTCTCCTCAATACTCTGTAAAGACCTATATGGGGAAAAATAATCTAAAAAATGAGTGGTTACATGTGTATGTATAACTGATTCACTTTGCTGTACAGCAGAAACTAACACAACATATAGTAACTAAAACAACTATATGCCAATAAAGTTTAAAAAAACAATCCCCTGATGCGGTGGGTAGTTGGTATTTTTGAAGATAACTCCTCATGTTTGGTCTTATGGTCACCATTTGGAAGTCAAAACCAGTAAAGAAATGCTTGTGATTTCGCAGGGTGGTTTTAACAGATGTAAGAACACCACCGTCCCAACACCCGTAACTGTGTAGATACACACCCGCATATGTAGATTGGATGTTAGAAGATTATTACATAATTAAGGTTGGATCAATCATCCTTTCCCCCGGAGAGCCCTCCTTCTGGGAGGAACTCATCACATATAAGGAGCCCAACAGCACCAATCAATCAATACTTGATCCCTACCCTTCAGCCTCTGTGGGTGGAGTGCAAACACAGCCCCAAATCAGCTTTCCCCTCATTAAAAAAAATCACATTATTAATTAGCAGGGCCCCATGGCAGTCTCCTGAGAAAGAGCTACGCACATCTCTTTTCTGCCTTGGCTACAAATACAAGTGGATGGGTGGTGGCAGCGGGACAGGGTTTAAATAATTCAATACAAACACAAATTAAGTAAGGCGAGACTTCCTTAAATCCAGCTCAGACCTCGTTACTTTAATTTTTATTTTCAATCCTCAGCACACATGACGGACACCCAGTAATTGCCTCACATAAGCATCTGAGTCACTCGTGTGGAAAAGCTGTTGTCTTCGGGGGCCGGGGTGGGGCGGGTCCTCGATGGGATTTCTCAATTTTATGATAATGGGTCTTTCTCAAAGCATGGGTAGTAAAATGGTAATCGCAAACATAAAAGAGCATTAACCCCTTCAGACTTGGAGGCACGGAGTTGGCATGACTCTTTAATTGGGGTTTGATCTAAGCAAATTGCATTACTGAATTTTATTAAATAGTGTGGATGCCAGGAGTGAATTATCACGGAGAGAGGAGATGACAATTACCTTCAGAGGAAACCTCTCTCGGAAAGTGTTGGGGACACTGTTTCTTATCTTTTTTTTTTTCATTCAAAATATACCCCGTGTAAAAGATCACGGTTTGAAGTATTCTGTGTACAATTACATATTCTAATTTTAAAACTTCTAACGTATTTTATATGCTATTATGTCATATATTCCAGATCACCAATCGTCTACCGCCTATGAACGGATAAAGAAAATCCTAAGTGTTCGTGTCATTAGGAAGGTCTCTATAAGAAAATCTGCTTTTGGTTTCTGGATACCCTTGACTCTCTAAGGTGCGGGCAGGAAGTGTACTGGGTGAGTTGGGGGCGTCATATCAGCACTCAGAATAAAAGATACCAAAGGCTGATCGTATCTTGTCCGAAGGATATTGGGACAAATCAGAAGGGCTGCCTCTGATCTGCAGTGAGGTAAGAACCCCCACCAACAGTGTAGGGAATGGAATGAAATTCATCAAATATGGCAAATCTGTGACTTCTATTACAGAGACAGAGAGAGAGAGAGAGGCTCTTGTGTTATCTTTAGAGGAAACCAGAGCTTGGAGTCAGTGCTCCGAAAACCGATTTTAGAAAAGTTAAAAGAAAAAAAAGTTTTAAATTCTTTGTCTTCCCGTGCATCGTGTATTTCTGAGTATCCAGACATTACAGGAGGGAATGATCTTTTTTCAACAGGAGAATTCGGGCTCAGAAATGCAGACGAAATTATGGAGTTGTGCATCTCCATAATAGAAACCCAATGCAAGACAAATCTGCATGATGATCTTTCATGGGTGTTTAAACCGTCCGTGGAAAAAGGACGCGGGACTTTACAGTGCCTGGATCAGCTGGCCATGTCAGCTACTGGTGATAAAGCTCTAATGAAGGATGACATCCCAAAGAATGGACCCCCGGACATCCTGCCCCATGTGATGTGATGCAGCAGGAAAATAATTCAACCTGAATTTACTAGACTTCCATATTCCACTCCCAGTTTGCAGGTCATGGGAGGGCCAGAGAAATGTGTTCCACGAATTCAGTCCACCCTGTCAGCTTGTGGGAGACACCACAGCAGAAGGACACCGTTTTCAAACTAACTGGCAAGTAACAGAGTGCAGAAAGTGTTGGAAAGATAGGGAATCCATCAATGGATGGATGGATACACAGCATGGGGTCCACGCACACAGTGGAATATGACTCAGCCGTGAAAAGGAGAGAAGCCCTGACACAGGCTACCGCGTGGCTGGACCTCGAACACACGATGCTCAGTGAGGGAAGCTGACGCAGGAGGACACACGGTGTGTGATTCCGTTGATAGGAAACGCCCAGAACAGGCAGATCCACAGAGATAAGAAAGTGGGTTAGTGATTGCCAGGGGCTGGGGGAATGGGATGGGGAGGGATAGTTTAAAGGATACAGTGTTTTACTTTGTGAAGATAGAAATATTTTGAAACTAGATAGATGTGGTGGTTGCACAAAGCTGTGAGTGTCCTAAATGTCACAGAATTACTCATTTTTAAGTAGTTCGTTTTGTCTTGTGTCAAATTCACCTCAATACATTATATTTTTTTTTACAAAAAGACTTGAAATAAATCGATCAGATGTGATGGGCTGATCTTGTTTGGATGCTGACTTGGACGCACCAAGTGTAAAAATTCATCTTGGAGTCCATGGTGGAAATTTGCATCTCCTGGGGGAGTGCGGTTTGTCTTTAAGGCTTGATGTGATATTGTGATTGCGAATTAAAAGATACTATTATCTGTTGGAACGACACCCTAAACTAATTATAGGTAAGATGATGTAATGTCTGGAATTTGTCTTCAAAGAGCACGACAGTGAAGAGGATGGAAAATGAAATGGGATTTGGCAACACACTGGTCGAGGTTGAAACTGGCCACCGGGAAATAGGGTTTCATGACACCATTTCTTTTTTTCCTTCTAATTCTGGATTTGGAAATTTGCATGCTAACCATGGAAAGCTATGTGTGCAATTTAGAGTCGCTTATTCACACCACAAACTTTCCTTAGGTGCCAGGTGCACGGTATGTGTACACCAGATGTGGCGAAAATAAAATTCAGGAAAATAACAAGTGTTGGTGAGGATGTAGACACATCAGGACCCCTGCTGGCAGGAATGTGGGATGGAGCAGCCTTTCTGGAAAACAGTATGGCGGTTCCCCAAAACTTTATACATGGTGTGACCCTACAACCCAGAAACCCCACTCCTGGGCAGGACAGATGCTCTCTTTGACCAAATTCCAAACAACCTCCTCTAAGCCCTCTTCTCAAGACAGCCTCAACCATCTTCCTGCTGCCAAATGCAGACTGAGCAACAGTCCCGCGATGCCAGTTTACCAGAAGCCCTCTGCTCCCTTCACATCTACTCTTTGTCATTTTCCACCCACCGAACACCTCACTCTGCCTGTGGGCTACAAAGCCCCAGCTGCCTGCTCTATGCAGATGGGAGACGTGTCTCCCTCCAGTACTGTGATGGTCTCAACACCTAGCACAATAATCTTGAATGAAGTCTTGTTTACATTTTAACAAGGGTCAGAATAGATTGTTTTTCTTGAAAGGGTATCATCCAAAGAAATTGAAACAGGGACTCCAGCAAATACGTGTACATGCATGATCACAGCAGCACACTTGGAAGTAGCCATAAAGGTGGAAACAACCCAAAACGTCCACGGATGGATGAACAGAATGTGGTCCATCCACACAGTGGAATATGACTCAGCCATGCAAAGGAGTCTACCCGGGCCCATCCCAATCACCCCTCCAGACACCCAACCTCTCACCTCGTTCCCTTGGCCTCCTTGATGTGCAAGTCGACATTTAAGGTGACTCAGGCTTCAGCTCACAGATACCTGTGTTCTAGTGCCATTTCTGGCCTGGAGTCTCGGGGACGGGCAGCGGGGAGAGAGTCTCATAAAACCATAAGTGAGGCCGGGGCCGTGCGGAATCTGCGGGCCATCTGTTGCCGAGGGCAGCCCACGGTGACCTGCCGTAGCCTCTGGACGCCAGCACATAGCTCACTCCTGCCCTGCGCTTTTCCCGTCTCATTACGGGAATTTATTTCCTCGCTTTGTAGTCAGTGGAGCCCCCGTCCTAATTGTTTCTTCCATGTGTTGTAAATCTGTCTTCCATCCAGTAAAACACGAAGCCAAGACCTGGCAATTTCCTTTCCTACCATCGCGCTGGCCGGCAGGGAGGGCGTTGAGATAAAAAATGAAGCATGTACGCACCCTTCCCCTTCCCTAATGCCATTTGCCCCAGGAATTTTTAATATTTTGGCCATACCCTCTGCATGAGGTCATCCCGGGATCTAATTGGAACCGTGGTCTGTGGGGCCTGACTGGCTGCCTCACATCTGGTGGGACGCCATGGCTGGCCTCTGACTCAAAGACTTTAATTCCGTCATGTCTCATCTGGTTTTATACAGGCTTTTGTAGTGAGTTCACAAATTCATTCTGAGGTTTCCATCATGATGGACCAGCCCTGAGTGGTCCCCAAAGATTCCCCAGGAAACCATCCCCAAATGGACCAATTTCTGCCGTCCCAAAGGGGGTCTCCTGCTCAAACAGACCCTGTCTGCGTCCTGCTGTCACCTCTGTCCGTGCCCCAAACTCAACCAGAACCTTGTTGCCAGCACATAACTTGGGACCCTCCTAACCTCTGCCAGGAATACTTACCGCGTCCATGATTTCTTTGCTTTGGTTTGAACAAATTTGCAATGTTGAGGGAAGTAAGATTTGCAAATTGTTAGTTTTCTTTTCAGGTGTGTAGAGTTGGCCCCTAAATGTGCAGGAGGCCCAGTCAAACCTGGATTTGAGGCAGACGGCACAGGTCACGCTGGACGTACCGACATTGAAAAGTTCTCCACTGTTTCCCTGAAATTCAAGGCTACCTGGGGATGCTGTGTTTATCTGGCAACCCTGTTTCATGGCTCAACCTGAAGACATCGTTTAGGGAAAGGCAGGTGGTCCCTGCCTGGGTGGACATTGTGTTGAGGTTGGAAGGGACAAAGTCTGACCTTCCACAGCTTTACTTGAAAAAGCATCCACAGTGAAACCAGTGGAAGCCACACCTGTACGCAGGTGTGTCCCCTGGCTGAAGGACATCCCAGTTTTGTCTACACTTGTTCTGGAACCTGCTGGCTTTGTTGCGTCCTTAAATCATAATACGGTTTCTTGGTTTCTATCAAGAGATTCGCATCTTCTGCCCAGCACATCCCTATCACACACACAAATGCCTCCCCACCACACACACACATATACACACCCACCACACACCATACAAACACACCACACACACACACACACACACACACATATACCCACAGTACGTCCAGCATGTGATTCTCAAATCTCTGACTTCACAGGGAGGCCAGAGGCAAATCTTGCAGCCTGCAGACAGAATTATGACAAATTGCATAAATATGTGCAAATTGTCCGCATGATGTCATGGGCTCCGGCTCCCCCAGAGCCAGCAGAACTCGTAGCAGAAGATTGGGCCAGGACTTGCTCTGAATTCAGTTGAGACAATTACATTCAATTTGTTTAAATTTATCAAGGAGAGAAGCCCATCGGTTGACCTCAGTCACATTAACTAGTTATTTTCCACCAGGACTGGACGTCACGGCATTGCGGAGCGGGGGTCTCAGGGAGACGCAGAGGGCAAGGCCAGAATGTCCCAAGGGGCATCTTCTACTCTGTTTTGTGTTTCGAGGTCCCGGGTGGAGGAATGCCAGGAGGTTCCCCCAAGAGCACCTGATAGATGTCAACAGACCAACTGAAGGGCACGGAATCCACCAAACGGGCAAGAGGCTCTGAGTGCTTTGTAAATGAAGTTTAGCAGCCTGCGGTCAATGTGGTTTGAGAACATTGGCTGTGGATGGGAAAACCTGAGGATTCATCCCAAACTACTGTCAGGTGTCTTTTTACTCTTATTTTTCCTACATTTGTTTATCAGCTGCAAGATGTGTTGGACACAGTCAAAGGTTCCAGGGGTTTGGACATAGACATATCTTTTGGAGCTCAACCAGAGCAGTTGGAAATTTATCAGATAGTCCCCAGCCTAGGCTCTCTCCCACCAGCCATTGGGAAAAACAGAAACTGGTGAACACCACCTACTGGGTCCTGTTGTAGCTGAAACATCAAAATTTAAGATTATTTTCAGAATAAACAGCAACGTAAGATAGAAAGGCCATTAGAATCATGTCCCCCCAAATAACAAAACATCCTAGGCAGCCTATAGAAGATTTATCTGTCTCCTATTCATCTCTATCTATCTATCTATCTATCTATCTATCTACCTATCTATCTATCTATCTACCTATCCTTATCTATCACCTATCTGCCTATTATATCTACCAATCCATCATCTCTATTTATCTATCTCTATCATCTATTTAATCTAATTTCTACCTATTTATGCATCTATTACATCTTTCCCTCTCTGTCTCTCTAAACACACCCACTCCCCCACATAATTGTATTTGTAAGGGTCTGGGGAATATATATAATTATCTAATCGCCCATTTCAATTTGGTTCCTATTATCTCTGTAGTCAACACCATCAAATTAGCAGAAGTCATTTAAACACTTCAAAAATCTTTGAATGTCTGTTTTCCTAAGCTTAGATCTACAACCTTCTGGGATGTCAGTTTTGCAAAGCCCCACTTCAGGGAGTGTGGTCAAACGTTACCCGATGAGTTGTGGAAACAGGTGGCCTCCACTTCAGATCAAACGTCCAGAAAGCGTCAACCTCTGCGCTGGGTGCCACTTCCCTTTGAAAAGGTCAGAAGGGGTCTTGCAGAAAATGCACTTGTATATTTTTCATTGTTTGGACAAGAAATTGGGAACAGATTCAGTCTGTGACAGAAGAATGTCTGAGTATATTTTTGAACAGAGGTTTATTTTCTTTAAAAAAGCAATAAAAAGTAGCAAAGTGGTTGGGCTTCTCCAATGCGGTGCTTGATGGGTGATGTTGAGGCAATGTGGACATCTCAAAAATTAATTTCATCCTTGGGAGTAGAGAGAGCCGTGCTCCACACACATCTACAGCGGTGCAGATGTTAAAGCGTCCATAACTTACTTTTAGGAGCACATTAAGAAGGGCTGTGGACGCACTTATCCTAAGGATGCCTGCAACAGGATCTCTGGAAATCCCAGCCGGGGGCTGTCACTCCCACACTTCTCAAATAGACATCCCCGTGCATGCAATTAACATGTTAATTTATGACAGAAACAGGTGTTATCGAGTCCAAGCCTGTACTTCTCACCATAAGACAGGCCAATAAACTGAAGGACAAGTTGTTGGGACAAAGAATAAGTTTGTCTGGACTTTGTTTGGAAAGCAAGCAGACAAAGAAGATGGTAGACTCGTGTCCCATAGAACCATCTTCCCCAAGTTAGAATTAAGGCTTATTTTGTACTAAAAGGGGAGGGAGTGTGTCTGGTTGTTGCTAACTTCTTGGTGCTGCAATCCTTTGTTCTTGCAGCTGTCCATGTAGGTCAGGTCATGATGCTCCTGTAAACCTACAACAAGACACATGTTATTTTCTGTTCTGCAATTTTTTTATCTCTGTATGAATGGAAAAGTGCTATATGTTTAAAGGTCAGAGCCTTGAGAATGGGCTATTCTGTACATTTCAGGCTATAGGCAACATTCTTAACTAGTAGCAAAAGCAATAGAAGACAAAGGTTAAAGTAAGAGAAACAGATCTAATATGGAGTCAGATTTGTTCTTCCCTATTAAACAGTGATTCAAGCTCCCTGCAAGCACCTGACCACAGGTGAAAGGGGAAGATGCTCCGGGACCAGACCCCACAGAAGTGCACTCTGGAGAGACCAAAGAATGACTCTCATTCCAGAACTTTGCACCCTCAGTTCATCCTCTGGGAAATTATTATTGTTTTCTCTTATATCGTTTTTCTTACATATCTTTTCTGATATATTTTGTATTTCAGTGCCTCTTTGCACTGTTCTCCATGTAAATCAGAATTAGGTAGGTCTCATACACTGTAGGGCAGAGCACGTGTTTGGGGATCCACCTAGGAGGACCTGGCTTCATCCACTGAGAGGAGACAGACCAAGTAAAGATGTTCTAATCTTGGCCAAATATAGACGCCCCAGATATCCTAAGAAAGGGAACAGGATGACTCAATAAAGCTTGGATTTTGGAATTAGAAGTGATTCTCCCTAGTTTTAGAACTCCTCCTCTGAATAGCCTTGGTCAATCCCCTCCAATGCCTGTGAAGTTCCCGCCCCTCTTCCTTAAAATGCCAGCCTGGTTCTCTGAAATGTCTCACTGTTGTCTAGGGATAGAGCTGATTAACATGATTTGTAATGAGGTGGATGGACCTAGAATCTGTCATACAGAGTGAAGTAAGTCAGAAAGAGAAAAACAAATACTGTATGCTAACACATATATATATATGGAATCAAGAAAAAAAAATAAAGAAAAGAAAAAATGGTTCTGAAGAACCTAGGGTAAGGACAGGAATAAAGACACAGACGTAGAGAATGGACTTGAGGACACGTGGAGGGGGAAGGGTAAGCTGGGACGAAGTGAGAGAGTAGCATGGACATATATACACGACCAAATGTAAAACAGAGAGCTAGTGGGAAGCAGCCGCATAGCACAGGGAGATCAGCTCCGTGGTTTGTGACCACCTAGAGGGGTGGGTTAGGGAGGGTGGGAGGGAGACACAAGAGGGAGGAGATATGAGGATATATGTATATGTATAGCTGATTCACTTTGTTATAAAGCAGAAATGGACACACCATTGTAAAGCAATTATACACCAATAAAGTTGTTAAAAAACAAAGAAAGGAAGGAAACTGTGACACCTGCTACCACGCGGATGAACCTTGAGGAGAAGATGTTCAGTGAAATAAGGCATACCCAAAAGGACACATACTGTGTGATTTCATTTATAGCAGGTCCCTAGAGTCATCAGATTCATAGAGACAAAAAGTAGGATGGTCAATAGGGGCAGGGGAGGTGGTTGTGGAGTTAGTATTTAATGGGGACACAGTTTCAGTTGGGGAAAATGGAAGAGTTCTGGTGATGGATGGTGGGGATGTTTGCACAACAATGTGAATGTACTTAATGCCAGTAAATTATACACTTAAAAATACTTAAAGTGGTAACTTTTATATATCATATGGTTTATTTTATATTATATCATTTTATGGTGTATTTTACCACAATAATAATAAATTATTAAAATTAAATATAGGTTTTTAAAAAGTGAGTGTATTTGTCCAGGTCTGAAAACTCAGGAAGGGTCTTGCTTCTCTGCAAACAGCTTCCTGATTCTTGGTGACCCTAAACCCACATGCCCTTGAGTTGGAGGCTAAAAGGGTCCATCCATCTCACAGAGCTCAGTTGTGCCTAAAATCTCTTTTCGATGACTTTAACACATTCCTGTGAGTTGGGAGCACATAAGCACTGTGCGGCTCCCTGGTTTCTACGTTCTACACAGCTCATGTCTGGTTCCCCTGCGGCTGGACTGCTGGAGGTATCCGTGGTCACCGTGTCTGCTGTTCTGCATCTTCACACACACACACACGATGGGTGACCCTTCTCATCCCAAGCCCACAAGAGGGATAGAGGAGCCCAACTCCAGCCCTTGCTTCCCTGAAACCCTGGGCAATCCCTTTCCTTCCAAGGGAGAAGCCTGAATTGGAGCCGGCAGAGAATGCTTTCCTGGGAATCTCTCTCTCGGAGCAGCTGTTGGAGGGCCTTCCCGAGACGCTACATAACTTCCCTTAATCAGATCGCAGCAATCAGATTGGAAAATCGTCCCATATGTCGGAGCACAGAGCAGGGGCCCCGGGTTACGGCCGGGACACAGGCCATACGGAGGTTAAGATCTGGATGCAATTAGAGGCGGGATCCAGGCATCTCAATGGTTCTTCGGGGACCAGTTGGTCTTGAGTCACTTATAATTGCGTGCTCGGAAATTACTCACCCTGAAATTGCTGGGGGCCGGAACGGACTCTGCCCACATGTGTCCCCCGAGGAGGAGGGGGCGGGGGGAGGGCGTTGGCTGTGTGGAGGCATGTCCTTGATCTTTCAGGATAATCCCAAGTAACCCCGTGGGCCTGAGACAGAGAGAGTGGTCAACAGTTCCAGTGGGCTTAGGCTATTCCACGCCCCACCTTGGTCTCCACCCATGCGAAGCTGTCTGTAATTTCTGCACGTCCTGTGACCTTAGGATAAAGATGGTCCTTTAGCCCTGGACCACTTGGTGGGCAGAACTGAGTGGTTGCCATGGAAGTATCCCTGCCCTGTGGGCTCAGAAGCCTGGGCCCACCCCTGTGTATGGCACCGTCCAGCAGGGTGAATTTGCAGCAAGTCACTCCTAAGAGGCCGAGCCTGTCTGCTGAGCAAACTAGGAGAAAAATAACGAACTAGTGTCGGGTGGGCCCATCACTTGCTCCAAGTGGCTCACACAGAAAACATCTTGACTTATTTATGAACTTTTTAGAGTTTCTAAAGCTAAAAATGTTGAAGTTATTAAAAGTATATATGGAGGCACAATAGGTTTGTTCAAAGAAGAGGGTCAAGTTGACCTCCCTACGTTGGACAATGGATAAAGCAGAAAAATAAGAGCAACAGTTTAAAAAGGATGAGTGACCATTTTTATGGAATACTGTCAGAAGTGATTAGAAACTGTTTTCATTTAAAGCTATCATGGAACTGGGATAGTTTTGCTGAAAAAGCACAATCATGGGAAAATCACAAGCTCTCTTTTTATTTTTAGATGATGATGAGACGTCTTGCTCCCTGGATCGGATGTGGGATCCCCAACAGATTGGGGATGACGTATCCATTTTACAAACCTAGAACCTTCTAGAATCTTCTGAGAAGTGGGTGTTGGTTTTATAACCTGTAACTTGAAAAATTGATGGCAAAAATATTGAAAGAAACCAGATACAGAAGGGCACACAGAGTGTGATCCTACTTATAGGAAACATCCAGAACCGGCAAATCCATAGAGAGAGAAAGTGGATTAGTGGTTACCAGGGGCTGGGGAGGGGGAAGGGGAGGCAGAGTGACTGCTCATGGGGACAGGGTCTCCGTTTGGGGGGAAGAGAATATTCTTGAACCAGATAGAGATGGTGGCTGTACAACGCTGTGAGTGTGCTAAATGCCCCTGAATTGTCCACTTTGTTTAACATGGTGAATTTTGTGGTATGTATACTTTACCACAATTGAAAAAAGAAAGTCGCACAGCTGGACACCAAATTCATCACTAAGTTTTATAAAGGGAAGAGGCAGGGTCTTTTATCACCATCCTCCTCCTCCAAGGCAGGACGTGCCAATGTATCCTTAAGGGGTTATTCCACAGAAATTTTGGGGGAAAAAGTTAGCTGAATTAAATGTGGAAAAAGAATAAAATCCCACAGTAGGATTTAGATTCTGTGGAATCTAAACAGACATGAAACCCCCAAGAGCCCTACAACTGCCTTCCGAGAATCACCCAAAGACCAAAGTCGCCCCATTTGGAGGGAATAAATAGCTCTTTCCAGGCAATCTGTGGTTATCATAGCACTTGATAAAAGACTCAGTTCTGATGTTTCCTCATTTTGGGTCTGACTGATGTCGCTGCTTCCTATGAAATTTAATTGTAAGTGGGAAGAACCTCTACTCTCTCGACCAAGTGTCTCTGGCGGCCCTGAGATACTGTTTGCTGCTACTGTGTACTGTCTCCAGCTGCTGTGAGAAACAGATGAGTTAATTTATGTGAAATTGCTTTGGGAACAAAACAGGATACACGGGTATCTTATCAATTTGTCAATTTATAAGAATCGGCAGCAAAAATGTGTCAGCTAATTTTATCAGGAGCTGCTCTGAGCCACCCATCACAGATGTAGAAAACCACAAAATCCACCCAGGGAGCTGCTGGTCCAATAGCTCCCCTCCAACAACAACGAATGCCTACAGGCACAGGCAGCGTGTCCGGTGAGGTTCTAGGCATCTTTAGCCTCTTCCCTACAATTGTGTAGGTGACACGGGCATGGTGATTTCCACAGATGTCTAAAGTCATATCTGAAAGAAACAAAAACACTAATTCAAAAAGATACATGCACCCCAATGTTCATGGCATCACTCTTCACAATAGACAAGACGTGGAAACACTTAATGTCCATCGACAGATGAATGGATAAAGATGTGGTACATATACACAATGGAATACTACTCAGCCATAAAAAAGAATGAAATAATGCCAGTTGCAGCAACATGGATGGGCTTGGAGGGCATTATGCTAAATGAAATAAGTCAGACAGAGAAAGACAAATACTGTATGATCTCACTTATATATGGAATCTAAAACATACAACAAACTAGCGAACATAACAAAAAAGAAACAGACTCACAGATACAGAGAACACACGAGTGGTTCCCAGTTGGGAGAGGGAAGGGGGAGGGGCAAGATAGGGGGAGGGGATTAAGAGGTACAAACTACTAGGTATAAAATAAATAAGCTACAAGGACAGCACAGGGAATATAGCCAATATCTTATAATAACTATAAATGCAGTATCATCTTTAAAATTGTGAATCACTATATTGTATACCTGTACCTTATATAATGTTGTACATCAACTATACTGCAATGAAACAAAGTCACTTGAGCTGAGAGTTGACCTTCCTTACAATTATGTAGTTGACAGAGCCTGGGGCATTTCTGTGGACATCAGAAGTCACTTGAGTTGAAAGTCAAGCTCAGAAACACTGCATGGGGTCGACTCCCCATCATCCACAGTGAGAAGGATTCTGTCCTGCTCTTCACAGCATCAACATCAGCAACAGGGCACCAGTAAGGATGAGCATCATGTCAGAATAAGTGTGAGTGTCAGCTGCTGGTTGGAAACCAACCCATGGCAAGTGGCAGGATCTCCTTCTTTTTTCAAGGCCGAACAATATTCCGCTGTGCAGCTTGGCTGCATCTTCCGAATCCATTCATGAGTCGAGACACACTTGGGTTGTTTCTGTATCTTGGGTGGATCTGCTGTACAACATGGTGCCTATCGTTTAAAACAGGGAACTGTGCATGTCAGAATTTAAGAGGGTAGATGTCATTTGAGTGTTCTTACTACAAAAAACAAACAAACAAACAACACTGCCCACCAAAAAAAATGACATGAGGAAGGTTTGGGAGGTGCTGGCTATGTCTATGACCTTCATTATGGTGATGGGATCACAGGTGCTTGCCTATATGCAAATGCATCACATATTAATACGTGCAGTTCTTTGTATATCAATGATACTTCAATAAAGCTGTTTTTAAAAAAACAAAAAACAAACAAACACAAAACAACCTATGTGTGAGATTTCAGGCCTCACCATTGACAATTACAAGGCTCTACTTGGACGGCCTCATGGGAGAACTCTCTCTGCCCCTACCAGACTTGGGAAGTACATGCAGTCTTCAGGGGGAGCTGCAGACGAGCTCTCAGGCGCCCTGCATAGTCACGCTTTTTTGGTGTATTTGCCTTCTCAGCCCTGGAGTCTCCATTCCTAGGTCTCTTTATCTGAAGCCCTGGGCTGAGGTCTTCTTCAGGGGCCTCTGCTGAGACCTCCTTATGTGGGGAGGTGAGGGGAACCTGTAAGGTTCTTTCTCCACTACTCAGTACTTTTCCTGCTCACCATCTCCCCACCCCAGGCTCCGTGAAACTGCTAGGGACATGTGCTGGGGCTCCCCCAGCAGTGAGACGACCTCCACATCTGTGCTGATGCACCTGACCCTCGACCTGAACAACGGTCCATGGGGGGAAAATGGAACGGCGGGGAGTTGGTGCCTCCTCTGGTTTTAGCCCCTACCTTTTGCCACTGCAGTAAAAGCTTAGCCCTGACATTTTGGGTTTGTTGCTTTAACTGACTGCTCCAACACCTGAAAGCTCAACTGACCCATTGGGCTCAGCTGAGCTCCTGACGAGGACCACTATCAGTATCAGCGTTAGCTATCAGCGTCAGTATCAATATCAGAATCGGCATCGGTCATCAGTTTTACCATCAGAATGAATAGCAGCATGAATAGAAGCATACTTATTAATGCTAGCATCAGGATCAGTACCAATGGCACCATCCATAGTAACACCAGCATCAACACCAGTATCCACATCTGTCTCCACATCAGCATCAGTAACAATAATAACATCAGGGTCAAGTACCTGTCAGCATCAGCATCAAAATATCAGAATCAACATCAGTATCAATAACAGCATCAGTTACCAGTATTAGTACCACTACCAGTATTCGTATCAGCATTGCTTATCGGTATTACCATAGTATCAGTAACAACATCAGTTATAGGTATTAGCATCATTACCAATAGCCCCATCAGTAGTAGCACCGGCATCCCCGGCATCCACATCTGTCTCCACCTCCACATCCACGTCAGCATCAGTGTCAGCATCAATATCAATAACACTATCAGCATCAGCATCAGTGATCAGTATCAGTATCAGCATCAGTAGAGCGTCTGCATTAGCATCCATGGCAGCATCAGCACCAGCCTTCTCATCTGTATCCACATCCACACCAGCGTCAGTATCAACGTCAGCGTCAGTATCAGTGTCAGTACCTGTCAGCATCCACATCAGTTATCAATATCAGTATCAGCATCAGTAGAGCGTCTGCATTAGCATCCATGGCAGCATCAGCACCAGCATCTTCATCTGTAACCACATCCACATCAGTATCAGCCTCAGTATCAGTATCAGACCCTCAGCTAGATCCCCCATTTGCACCCATGACCTTTACAAGATGCCAAGACCCCGGATCCATATGGGGGAAGTGATTTCATTTACATCAGTTCTTTTGCAAGAGACCCCAACCCTAGAAGCCCTTCAAAATGTGTAGTATTGCCAGGGAAGGGCTGATGGTTCCTTTTCCAAAAATTAGCTTGTGTTCAAAGTAAAGACGTATCCCTGGAGGGTTTAGAGATGCACTCATTTGCCGATTACTGTGGAGATAGACAAGAGCAACTGAAGAAGGGGAAGCCACCCATCCTAGACGCTGGCTGATAAGTATACAAACTGCCCCCCACAAAGGAAAACATTTATTTTCAGCATTTAAACCGCGATTAAACAAGACACAGACTGCAAACATTTCTCGGACGAGAAACATGAGCCAGCAATTCGCTGCATGAAGACCCCCAGATGTGAACCATTAAATTATCTAAGAATTAAAGCGTTTTTACATTTCTAGTCCTACCCATCAGGAAAGCATTTGATTTGAGATGGTAATTGGCCGATGTCCTTCCCCGGGACATGTACTATGTGCTGTGGGTGGAAGAAGTCTCGGAGAGAAGCCTCATAGTGGGTTTCCAGAAGGACACGGGGCGAAGTGCTGACTGCCAGCCTGCACCCCGAAGTGTGCTTCCACCTTGTGGGTAGCTGGAGCTGTTCCTTTTTCTCCTGCTGCTGCAGAGACATGAAGACTGTGGCCCCTCTCCCCACAGATGCTGGGAACTACCCGCAATGCAGGACTCTCATGCTGTTCCATTTAAAGACAAAGGAAGAGCGAAGATTCTGACCCTCTGGGGTCCCTGGGGGAGGTGAGAAGCAATGCATTTAACAGGAATGTGGAAAAGGCAAGCGAGTTCAGAGATTAAGTAGTTTTATGCATTGGGAGCCAGCGGTCATCCCGTGAGTGACCGTGAAGCCCTGCACGTCAACCCTTCTCAGGAGTGTGGCATTTGCTCTTCCAAACAAGAGCCCTTAGGATAGGTAAGCACCCGCTTTAGCAAAAAAAAAAAAAAAAAAAAAAGAAAATCATCAGAATCCCTCCAGTATTGAGAAGGTGTGGGGTGACGAGAGAATTCGAGGTTGTCTTCCAAGCCCGGAATGCTGACATCAGATTGTAAAACTATTTCATAGTTGCATCAAGGAAACAAACACTCCCGTGGATATTTGCTTATAGGACCCGGTGAGGGAAACACATTCAAAACCTATAATCACGGAAAAGGTTGTGATTATGATTTTTAAGCATCTTGTTCATTGAGAGGGAAACACCCAGCTCCTTGCGTTTTCAGAGGGAAAGTTTCCATGCCTGGTGGACACACAGACCCACCCACTCTAGTCTGTTTGCTGAAGGACGAAGGTGAGTTCTATTCCTTTGCTATCTTGAAGATGTGTACTGTTAACCACAGGGGGGTTTGTTAAGAGAACTGTGAGCTCCTTCCCCATGCTCTGTGGCTACCTGAATAGCTTAAGAGGGACTTAGTTACAACCGAGGCATGTTAAATAAGAGGCCCCGCAATATTGGTGCCTTTTGCAGCATCCAACATTTTGTGGATTCCTTGTTCCAACGTGACACGGATGTACCGTATGGGTTTGTGATGTGATATCTCAATTTTGAAATTTATCAGAAAAGGTTTAAATAAGAAAAAACACTTCTTATATGAATTTACTTGTTTATTGAACTATAACCCATGAGAATCTACTTTGCAAGCTGGAGATACAGATATAATGAACAATAAGGGGATATCTCAGGAGAAATCCAGGTATAAAGAGTGTGGTAGATTGATGTCCCCAAAGACGTCCACATCCTGACCCCCATGTGGTGGACAGAATAATGTCCCCAAAGACATCCATGTCCTAATCCCAGGAACCCATGAATTTTTGTTACCTTAGGAGACAAAACGGACTTTGCAGATGTGATTAAGTTAAGGACCTTGAGAAAAGGGATTATTCCAAATTATCTGAGTGATCTCAATATGATCGCGAGGGTTCTTATAACAGGGAGATGGGAAGGTCAGAGTCACAGGGAGATGAGAAGACCCTAGTCTGCTGGCTTTGAAGATGGAAGACGGGGCCACAAGCTTAGCAATGCAGGTGCCTCTAGGATTTGGACAAAGCCAAGGAACACATGTTCCCTGGAGCCTCCGGAAGCAACCAATCCTTTTGAGTCTGGTGAGGTGGGAATGTGGTGGAGAGGTGGCTTAGTCATGCCTCCTTACCATGGTGCTTGATGTCTTTCATAAACTCACACAAGGAAGGTGTGGCCTTCCTACACCCCTTCACTCTGTCACCTCCAACACCCTAATCTATGATCTCTTTCTTCGTTTTCTGAATTCTGCCACCCAACCTTGAGTTCTCTCAAAATTTGATTCCTCTTTTAAAGTAGAATATGCCATCTTCTGTGGGAAACCTGGCTAGAGCACCTTTCTCAAACATAGAGGTTGTCCCAGAGAGAGACATTTGGTAGAACTCAGGCTTCTCAGCCCTTCCCTGGAATTTAATCAGCAAACACCAAAGAGGGGGAGAGGAACTCAGACTGTATAAGTGCAGAGTTGCGGCAGGTCATTTTTCCCACCCTGCCTTCTGGAAGAAGGCGTCTGCAGTGAAAAAGTCCAGTCTGGAACACAGAGAGATGCAGAGAGGTAGGAGAGTGGCAGGAATTCTCAGGGAGTCCATAAGAAGCTGTCCATGTCCACTCTGTAAAATTGCCTTTCCTGGATTCCCTTGCACCTTTGTGTGGCTGTGTGATGAAGTGGGATCCATAGAAAGTAAATAGCAATGTCTTAGATCAATAAACTCTCTTACATTTTTAAAAAGGGTAACGGTGAGCTTTTCTCTCCTCTTTTCCTGCTGATTGGAATGAAGGCGTGAGGGCTGGAGTCCATGGAGCTATGTCGGACCAAGAGTAGAAAGTCACATACTGAGGATGGTGGGGCCGTAACGTGGAGGATGCCTGACACCCTGGATCTTCAGAGCAGCCCTCAACTCCTTGCTCTGGCCTCCTATCCTGTCAGAGACATAGACTCTCATCTAATTTAAATGCTTATTTTTGGTTTGTTTCCGTAATATTCTGTTAAACCCAAATACTAACACATAGATACATGGATAGGTACATACATACATAGATATATATGTATCCATATATCTATGTGTGCACCTATGTATCTATCTATATCTTGTGTCCAATTCATTCCCAAGCTCCCAGCACCTAACAGTTTGCCTGGTACATAGAAACGATTTAGCGGAATTGCTGTTTCCCTTGTCAGGGTTACTATAACGCTTTGCAAAATGGCTTTGGAATTAATGTTCTTACCCTTTGTGTTTGTAAAATAAACACCCTTCTTTCTTGGAAGGGAGTAAGTGAGGCTTTCACAAGACCCTTGGGGTGTGTTTTTCTTACATCGCTAGCCGCAGCTCAGGCCAAGCACGGTTTCCTGGCCCTAAGCACTTCCTGGCTGGACTAATGCCTCTTCCTGAGGGTTCCCCTCCAAGCCTTTCCCACTTCAGCCCCACCCCCTCCCTGGAATAATCTCCACATGACATAACTTTCATCTCCCCACACTTTACTATAAAATCTCCCATGTCTCTCCTTTACCTGGAGCAAAGATGGCAAAACTGGGGGCAAAGGAAGCAAACTCAAAGATCTTTAACCCCAAACTGCCCTCAGGTCTGTGAGGCCAGATGGGACCCTGCATGACTTTTACCAACTACAGTCACCACGATCATTGGCAACTTTCCAGAACTTACCTACACATAACACCTATCTTCCATCTTCATTCTCAAACATAAATTCCCAAAATTTTTAATATGGCATTCCTGGCCTTCTGTGTTTTGACCCAGTCTTGCTTTCCAACAATATCCTTCCTAAGAGCTTTACACGAACCTTCTACTCGGGCCACCCTGGTCTTCTTTTTTTTTTTTTTTTTTTTATCTTTATCTTTATTAACTTTTTATTTTAACTTTTACTTTTTTAAACTTTTTATTGCTTAACTTTTTAAAAAACTTTTTACTTTATATTAACTTTCTAAAAACTTTTTATTTTATAACTTTTTAAAACTTTTTTTTTAACTTTTTAAAAAAACTTTTAATTTTATATTGGGGTATAGTTGATTAACAATGTTGTGCTAGTTTCAGGTGTACAGCGAAGTGATTGAGTTCTACATATACATGTATCTATTCTTTTTAAAATTCTTTTCCCATTTAGGTTCTTACATCATGTTGAGTAGAGTTCCCTGTGCTGTACAGTCGGTCCTTGCTGGTTTTCCATTTTGGATATAGCAGGTTGTACCTGTCAATCCCAAACTCCCTAACTATTCCTCCCCCACCCCCTCCCATACACCCTGGTCTTTGGCCCTCGGCAGGCTTCGTGCGTTTCTATATGCTCATTCATGGAAGAATCCAGAAGCATTTATTGAGTCTTTATTGACTACCAGATGCTGCTGTAGGCACTAGGGAGAGATACCACAGTGGACAAAACAGGTAAAAGTTCTGGCTGTTATCGACCTTCCTTTCGGATGGTGAACAACATGGGTAAGTAAAATAGAGTTTGTGGCGTGACGATGGATGGCATGAAGGAAAAATCAAGCAGGAGGGGTGTTGGAGGGAGGCTGGGAAAAGGAGTGGCGGCTTTGCTCCGTACACATCGGGTCATGTGGACCATCCCCCCAACTCTGAACATACGTTGTTGGAGTCTCCGTCACTCCCCAGCTATCCGTAGCTCCCTGACTCTCACCCCATCCGTGAAGCTACCCCAGCTCACGGATGACCTACACAATACCAAGACTGTCAGAAAGGCAACCATCAGATCCCACGAGCAAAACTGATGTGTGTCTAACATGACACAGAATTTTGCCTACGTGGAAACATGGGCCCCCATGGATCCAGCCCCGCTGCCCTCTGAATTTGCTCTTCGATGCTTTCGAGGGCTTTCTACCAGGTTGCTCGTGAAGGTGGAATTCACTCCAGGGTGTTCCCTCATGGGACAGTGATGGATATCACCTGCTCCTACCTCAGCTCTGGGATGAGGAGAGGGTGTGCCTTGTCCCCCTCCCCCCCCCACTTTTTCACCGCCGCCAGATGCAAATGCATTCATGCACATTTAATATTTACAGCATAAGGAGTGGGTGTTTACAAAAACAGATGCACAATCATACGTCTTATGCAGAATATTGATAGGAAATTTAGGAAATCAAAGCGTTCTAAAGCTAGCAAGCCGTCCTCCTCATCTTAAAGCCTCTTTAATTAATTTCAAGATTTTTCTCATTGAAAAGCACAAATGAAAATGCTTATTAATCAGTGAAGCGTTCAGGCCATTATCAATCATTTCTTATGTAAACTACTGTCTTGTGACCCAAACTGGATGCGTGAGGATGCTGATGTGATTTATTTCCCTAAATGCACCCATTTGTCCTTGAAACCCTCTCCAAGTGAGTGAAAATCTCACGGTAAACAGCTCTCGGATGACCGGGGGCAAAAGACGGCACAAATTCCTCTCCTCCCACTTTCTCTCCTTACTCACTTTCCGGAGTTTGCTGGACGGATTTGGAGAGGAGATCCAGACAGGGAGCAGAGCATGACACAAAGTGTGGCCACGTGGTCCATATATGGCATGGTGTCCCTCAGGAATTGCCAAACCCCAAATGGAATGCCCACCGTGGTACAGGTGGGGAGCCTGCTCAGCTTCTTTCAACAGTGACTTTGTAAAATTGGAGTCGAGTTGACTTACAGTGTTGTTTTAGTTCCTTGTGTACAGCAAAGTGATTCAATTATATATATATATATATATATATATATATATATATGGGCTTCCCTGGTGGCGCAGTGGTTGAGGGTCGGCCTTCCGATGCAGGGGACGCGGGTTTGTGCCCCAGTCCGGGAGGATCCCACGTGCCGCGGAGCGACTGGGTCCATGAGCCATGGCCGCTGGGGCTGCATGTCCGGAGCCTGTGCTCCGCAACGGGAGAGGCCACAGCGGTGAGAGGCCTGCGTACTGCAAAATATATATAATATATATTCTCTATATATGTTCTATATATATTCTATGTACTCTCTATATATTCAGTTATATATACTTTTTTCAGTTATATATGTATATATATATTTTTTCAGATTCTTTTCCATTATACATTATTACAAGATACTGAATATAGTTCCCTGTGTCCTGCAGTAAATCCTTGTTGCTTATCTATTTTACATATAGTAGTAGTTCTTTGTCCATTCCTCTGCTGACTGACACTTAGGTTGCTTCCATGTCTTGGCTATTGTAAATATGCTGCTATGAACATAGGGGTGCATGTATCTTTTCAAATTATGGTTTTCTTTCGATATGTGCCCAGGAGTGGGATTGCTGGATCATATGGTAACTCTATTTTTAGTTTTTTAAGGAACCTTCATAACTGTTCTCCATAGTAGCTGCACCAATTCACATTCCCACCAACAGTGTAGGAGAGTTCCCTTTTCTCCATACCCTCTTCAGCATTTTTTATTTGTAGACTTTTTAATGATGACCATTCTGACTGGAATGAGGTGATACCTCATTGTAGCTTTGATTTGCATTTCTCTAATAATTAGTGATTTTGAGCATCTTTTCATGTCACTGTTGGCCATCTGTATGTCTTCTATGGAGAAATGTCTATTTAGGTCTTCTGCTCATTTTTTGATTGCTTTTTTTTTCATTGTTGTTGTTTTTATTGAGTTGTATGAGCTGCTTGTATATTTTGGAAATTAAGCCCTTATTGGTTACATCATTTGCAAGATGTAAATGTCTCCATTTTGTTTATGATTTCCTTTGTTGTGCAGAAGCTTTTAAGTTTGATTAGGTCCCATTTGTTTATTTTTGTTTTGATTTCTATCGCCTTGGGATACTGACCTAAGAAAATACTGGTACAATTTATGTTAGAGAAAGAGTGGCTTTGGATGTCCTGTGATGACACATAGCATGGCACCCAACAGTAGGTTTTAGAAAACAACTCAAAAGCTTGTAAATTGAAAGAAATGACGTCATGAAGTCCCAGTCTCAAGACTCTATTCTTCCCCAACCCTATTTTTATCTCATCCTGCAAGCTTGAGTTCTGGGGTTACATTTAACCTCTGTCACACTCACCTCTAATACTGAAGCCTCCTATTATTGTTAATTATTACTATTATTATTCATATTGAAAAAGAGAAGAGACTTAGGTTAGTTATTACACTCTAGTTGTAAGAAAGGAATTTGAATGGACAAACCTTGCTTTTTCACTGAACCACCGGGCTGTGGCTGGCATTTATTATGTGTCCCGCCATTCACTTTTTATACCCAGTCTATGTATCCTCCTGCTTCAGACTCATTGGATTGGTCAGAATCTTTGTCTGCTGAGTGATGTTACCCTATATTCTTGAACCTTAGTACTTTTACTCTTCTATTAACCCTTGTTAGGATCATTAAGATGCGGCCCGGGGCCTCTTCAGTTTCTATTCTTAAGCTAGTGGCCTGATCCTATTGTGTTGCTTGGCTTTTTTCAAGGATGCGATTTCTCAGCCTGTACCTGTCCTATGCCTTTCTTACCCCCAAGAGACCCTGCAGGAGAATCTAGCTTGGGGTTTTCTATTTCAGCACTATTGAAATGTGGATGAGTCAGCTTAGGCTGCTATTTAAAAACATCATAGACTGGATGGCTTACATAACAATTTATTTCTCATAGAGTCCTGGAGGCTGGAAGTCTGAGATTAGCATACCAGCATGGTTGGGTTCTGCTGAGACCCTCTTCCTGGCTTGCAGACAGCTACATTCTTGCTGTGTCCTTACATGGTGGACAGAGAGACAGAGACAGAAAGGGGAGAGAGAAGGAGAGAGAGGGAAAGCTCTCTGGTCTTTTCTCACAAGGACACTAATCCCATCATGGGGGCCCATTCTCAAGACCTCAGCTAACTCTATTCATCTCCCAAAGACCCACCTCCTAATACCGTTCCATTGGGAATTAGGGCTTCCAAATATGAATTGGGGGGACACACACATTCAGTCAATAATAAGGTGAGCTAGTTCTTTTTTTGTGGGGACATCCTGTGCATTGTAGGATATGGAGCAGCATCTGAACACTCTGCAAGTGAGAAGTTGATTCTCTTCCAGAATAGGAGCCCTGGACATCCCCAACCATCACCTCCAGGGGGGCTCTTTTAAAAAATGTAAATGTCACCAAAATTGAGACATCTGATTCAGATTTTGTGATTGTTCACAAAGAATTAGATTGAGTTTTCCCTTTGCTTATGAACACGGGACATTTTTTAAAATTGTTTTTTGGTGAATCACGAGGTAAGCAGATTTTCAGAAGAAAACCATTTGCTGTTAGAAGAAATAAAAAGTGTTTAAAAAGGATATGCTAATTACACATGCTTACTGCCACGTATCTGACAGAAATTCTACGTAGTAAATGTGTATGAATTATTCGTTCAAATGGCGATGTCTTCCCAAAAGGAATTTTTGTTGCTGATGTTAAAAATGTCCTTTCTAGGTGTTCCATGAATTCAAACTAGTTGTTTTCTCTGGTTAGTCTGAGTAGGGAGGTGGCTTTGCACCTGCCAGAATCCCACTGTCCAAGAAACAATTAACCTGATCTCACCCAAGACGTTCCATTTATAAGTTAAGGTGATCTCCTTAAAATGTATCTAATTTGGGGAACCCTCATTCACCTTTGAAAAGGGTCTCTCTCATTGAATGCCAGATAGGATTTCCATGGGATGTGTGTGTGTGTGTGTGTGTGTGTGTGTGTGTGTGTGTGTTTTAAACACCTCTCTGGGGACCTCTGTGATCACTTTATTATTTATAGATTAAAGAGCATTGTTGCTAATTAACACTGTTCTAGTTGTCAGTGGGTAGAGTGGTTTGCTTTGAAGTCTTTCTGATGTTGTATTTTGGGAATTCCATACGCTGCTGTAGTTGGCATAGTTTTGGACTTTGGAACCTGCTCTTGTAAGCAATTATTTCATTTTCTGTGGTAGTGATGCCTGTCCATTGTTCCAGGACATCCTAGACAGGATCACCTCCTAAGAATTCATTCTTTTAGGTCAGTGGAAACAGTTTCCTGACACTAAGTCTTGAGATCAATTCTGGTGGAATGCCCATACCGTGTGCTTCCTCCTTACGTAACATTTTCATGCAAAAGGGGTCAGTGCCTTGGTACAGACCCATCCCTGGAGCACCTCACTGGGAGAGCTCCATAAAAGCCTGCCAAAGGGCCAGCGGCGTCTGAGTTTAACTTAGGTGGGCATCACACACACACACACACACACACACACACACACACACACACACCCCAGGAAGAAGGATGTTTTCAGGGTCAACCTGGGAGGACAGCACAAGAAGCCTGTCTGCTGGCGCTCTGGGGGTACCTCATACCAGGTCTTTTAAGAAAAGACAACTCTATAACCCCGAGGGTTCATACACCAGCTGCCTGAGGCAACAGATCATCTCAAGGAATGACTCACTCTTCTACATTTGTACCAAATCCCGTGTACTCAGCAGTCTTGTTTTACAACTGAGAGTGGGTGCTGCCTCTCAAAATGTTTCATGGTGTGTGTGTGTGTGTGGTGTACGTATGAGTGGCATGTGTGTGCATGTTGGGGCAATTCAGATAGAGGGACACAATTGTATCTATATTTTAACCATGATGGACAATGTTGGCCTGAGTTCAATTCAGGATGCCCCAAACATGGATATATGTTGCCCTCTCATTTGTTTCAGGATCCGGGTCTTATAGATGCTGAAGCATCCTTCTAATTCAACATCCCAATCCTCCAGACCCTACAAAAGTTTGCCCAGTGGGTAGGAAGCCAGAGACTTGGAGAATCTCTCTGGTAAAGCAGAGATAAGGTCTGGAAGAAAAATTGGTTCCTCTCTGGAGATCAGGCATATCTTGTTACAAACAAGCATCATCAGTTACAAGTAGATAAATCAATAGCTTTATCAACGCCACGTTTGAATTTGCTTTGCATGAAGTCATCCCTCAAAGATTTATCAAACCACTGTGAGTGTTATGCGGTTGCTATATCAAAACACCACAAATGGAGGGGCTTAAAACAGAAATGTATTCTTTCTCCATTCTGGAGACCAGAGGTCTCAAGGTGTCAGCCAGCCTGGTTCCTTCTGAGGGCCGTGAGGGAAAGCTCTGTTCCCTGCTTCTCCCTTTTGGCTTATAGGCAGCTGTCTCCTCCCCAGTTTCCTTCACATGGTTTCTGCTCTGCACATGAGTCTTTGTCGAAATTTCCCTGTTTTATAAGAATTAATGACCTCCTCTTAACTTACCTAAGTACTTCTGCAATGACCTTATTTCCAAACGAGGTTCCACTCTGCGGCACCAAGTGTGAGCACTTAAACATGTGAATTTTAATGGGACACAATCCAATCGACATCAAACTTGTTGCAAAGATAAAATACGGTGACCGAATCTAGAAGAATGAAAATAAGTCAACACCCAAATTAGCATCTTGTACTGCTGTTATATGACATCCTTTCCCAATACTTCTTCCTTCTCAAGATGGTCTGAACGTCTTCTTAGATCTTGCAGAAATTACAGAGAGTTCCCTGAAAGCATTGCAGCCTCTGAGTTTCCTTGGGTCCCTGAAAAAACACTTGTGATGTGTTCTCCTATTTGAGTCTTTGGGGAGCAGTTCTTTGTTAATTGCCCATTGGTGAAATCTTGACCTTTATCTGATCTTTTTCTGTCCCCACTGGAGGACTCGGTATGGAATCTCAGCCTTCCTTCATCACGGCAAGAAAACGAACCTCGTAGCTGCAATGTGTGTGCAATTTTCAGCCCTGTGAAACTGCTTTTAATTTGAAGGCAGTATAGCATTTCCAGCCCCTTCTAACCTTTCAGCCAGAACACCCAGATTTCATGGACAGCAGAAATTACAGACACTTTTCTTGTCCATCTCATTTTGGTCCCTCTCCCTGGCATTCCTGATGAAATGCCCCCCTCCTCCCATCTGAAGGGAAATTTGAGAGGCCCTTACAGCTTAACACGTTTCATACTTTGATTTTGCTCAAGGAGGAAACACGAGGATTTCCGAGAGTAAATCTGGTGAGTCATACTACATAAAACAGGAAGATGAAACACAAATCAAGGGGGAAGAAAAAGCCCACGTGGGTTGACGGATGCCTCCATGGCGTGGTGGGTTTACAGGAAATATTTTAAGGCAGTCGTGATTTGGAAGTACTGGGAAGAGTTCACACACTACAAAGCAATCTGCTAAAGTCTCCTTCACTGGTTATCAAAGGGGGACATGGAGTTGCGCATTCTAATCTCATTAGTGTTACTGGTGGGGATGGGGACTGAGGCTGAGAATCAGAAGTGTTAATGCAGTAAAACCAACAAGGATCTGCTGTGGAGCACAGGGAACTCTACTCAGTACTCTGCCGCAACCTAAATGGGAAAAGAATTTGACAAAGAATGGATACATGTATATGTATAACTGAATCACTTTGCTGCACACGTGAAACTATCACAATATAGTTAATCAACTATACTCCAATATAAGATAAAATGTTTGAAAAACAAAACCCCAAAGAAATGTTACTGCAGTCTTGGAAAGCAGGGGGATCCCCCTGCACATAGCATGGCTCTCTGTAAGAGGAGAAACTTCAGAAGATGCTCACACCTATTCCACGACCCTGGGACCCCAGGACCCAGCTCCAGAGAACCCCACTGCTGGGGAAACTTCCCAGGCTCAGGCATCCCCACTGGGACCTCACAATCTTTGCAGGCTCCTAACATCCCACTGAGGTGGTGCCCTTTTATCTACAGGAGGTCCTGATGGCTTAAAACATGTGCCCAGTGGGGCTGTGGGTTTGTACTGACACCTCCACTTCTTGTCACCTTCTCGCCTGCACCTTGGAGGTCTAACTGCCTGTAAATTTTGGCCAGGGAGTGCTAGCAGAGAGGTGCTATCTATGAACCAGAGATGACTTTGAGAAATGGAATATTTCCTAGCCTATCAGTAAACAAAGGATGTCACAACCATTAGCAATTGCAGCCACAGCACTTCGTGAGCCGTTGAGCCTTGGGCACTCAGGAAGGAAAGAATACCTGCTATCTAGCAGCCATCAGACTGCAGCCACCCCGATGGTGAGCCCTGAGAAAACTCAGGATGGGAAAACACAGGAAACTGGCCCCAGAGAGCTGAGGTGCATATCAGAGGAGGGATGATTTCAGTGAGCCCACACTCTTGCATCTTCGCATATATAGGAAAGCACAAAATTCCTTAACTTGTGATTTCTGGTTTTCTTTAATTAATGATAATCTTTTGATGTTCCGACTTCCTGCACTTTGTTGCAAAACTCCTAGATATCTTAGCACCCCCCCACACACACACACCCCCTCCGCCTCCTCTGAGCGGTTCTCTCAGGGTTACTTGAGATGCTGCCTCCTGGGCTTGAAATCCTAAAATTTCCCGCCGAATAAAACATAACTCTCAGCTTTTAAGTTGTGCGGTTTTTTTTTTTCAATCTACAACTTCCTCTCTCCCTCTCTTCTCTCTGTCTCTGTCTGTCTCTCCATCCCTCCATCCCCCCACATCTCTCTCTCTCCCCCTTATTACCTGGGTATCCTGGGAGAACGAGTGCTCACCTGGGAGGTGGATTACCTGTGGGCTTATGCCTTGACCATCACCTATAGAACATAAAACACACAGCAAATCCCAGGACACTTGCTCAATTTCTCTTCATAAGGTCTGTCCCTTCAGTATGGGGAAATATCTCATCTGTCAAAACAATCCTATCATAGACTTCCCAATGGGCTTAAAGCAAGACATTTTCAGGACACAAAAATTGAGAAACTGTGCCACCAACAGACTTTCACCAAAGGAAATACTATAAAGATAGCTCTGAAATCCAAAGAGAAGTGACCCAAATAGAACATTAAAATTAACAATAGAATGAAGTGACTTTTTATCAGGAAGTGGTGAAGATGCCTGAGAATGTGGGTAATTGTAACCAAATATTGGCATTATAAAACAATAATGTCTCAAGGGAGTTAAAATGTAGAAAGAATTAAAATGCATGAGAACAATGGTATATAAATCAGGAGGAAATAAGTAAACTTGAATGTTCTAAGGTATTTTCATTGTCTGGTAAGAAAGTAAAAACAAATAATACTAGACTTTGAAAACCCAAGAGTATGTGTTGTAATATTAAGGATAATCTTCTCAAGAATAATGAAAGAATATTTGACTTCAAAGTGAATGATGGTGGTCATCAGAGTCATTATAATAAATCAAGAAAACCTCATATACTCTAAATAAAGAAAAGAAACAAAACACATAAAACTTTTAGGGACAAGTAGAAAGTTCCCAGTAAGGTAGTAAAGATATAGATATAGAATTACTGAAAAATGTTCATATGCCTGGAAATTAAATTTCTAAGTAACCCATGGGTCATAATAGGCATTGGAATACATTATAAGCTGAAAGACAATGAAAATAAAACACATTAAAACATTAGGGATGTAACTTAAAACTGTGCTGAGTGCAAACTGTGTACTTTAAAAGCGACTAGAAAATATTTGAAAAAACATCAATGTGCAAAACAACCTTCTTAAGAAATTAGAAAAAGAACAGCAAAAACTCACATAAATTAGTGGGAATAATGAAATAATAAAAATTAAATCATAATTAATCAAGAGGTAAATGAATACATAATATAGAACACTGCAATCAAAAGACCAATAATATGGAGAAAAACCCAAGACATTGATCAATAAAATCAGAGAAGGCATAAAGAAGTAATATGAAGAATGAAAAATGGGAAATCTCTACAGACCCTATAAACATTTGAAATTTCATAAGAGAATGCTATGAAAAACATTATGCCTGTAAAATTGAAACAGTAGCTAGAATGAACAAATTTGTAAAAATATACAATCAAAAAACTGACACCCAAAGAAATAGAAAATATAAAGTTTTATAACCACAAAAGAGACAGAATCTGTAATGATATACATTTACACAAAGAATTCTAGACCCCAAATCCTTTACCTCTATATTCTACCAAATATTTAAGAAATAAATAATGGTAATATTACTCAAAATATTCCAGAGGTTAGGAAAAGAGGAAGTAGTCACAACCCATTTTATGTCACTGGCATAACCCTTTCACTGAAACCTAGGAAGGAAAACCACAGGTCAATCTCTCTTTTGAACACAGACAGAAAACTAATAAATAAAACGTTAGCAGTATTAAAAAAAAAGATGATAGATCATATAAGTCAGATCTAGTCTAAGAATGAAGATTGGTTTAACAGTGTAAATTATCATTAACAGAATAAAAATGAAAAATCACATAGTTATCTCAATGAATGCAGTAAAATTTATAAAAGTCAGCATTTATTCAAAACATAAACAAGTAAATCAATCTGCAAATCAATACCTTGGCAAACTAGAAATATAAGGGGTTGTTCTGAATCTGATGAGATATTTACAAAAAATTTACAGTAATCATCACAGTTAATGGTGAAATGCTGAAAGTTTTCCCTTTGAGAACAGTTGCCAGACAAGGACCCCACTCTCGCATAGTTCTTTTTTATATGGTATTGGAAGTCTTAGCCAGAGACGCCCCCAATGCCCTTCTGACCTTCCACATGCTCACCGAGAGTCTGTTCTCTTGCAGAAGTTTCTGGTCTCTTCCCTGATTTTTTTTTTCTTTTTTTAAATATATACTTTCATGCCTTTATTTATTACATCAGGGTTTTTAAAGCAACCTAAGGACAACTGCCTTTACCCAATATTTTATTCTCCCTGCCTTCACTGTCAAGGTAAATCTTTGCCCTTCAAAATTAAGTTCAAATAGCAAAGAGACTGGAAGGTACACACCACCAACTTGCTATCAAATGTGCCCTTATGGGTGGCTTTAAATGCCCTTCATTTCTGTCTTTTCTAATATACAATGGAATATTACCCAGCCATAAGAAGGAACAAAATAGTGCCATTTGCAGAGAAGTGGACAGACCTAGAGACTGTCAAACAGAGTGAAGTAAGTCAGAAAGAGAAAAACAAATATCGTATATTAACACATATATGTGGAATCTAGAAAAATGGTACAGAAGAACCTATTTGCAAAGCAGAAATAGAGACAGAGGTAGAGAACAAACGTACGGACACCCAGGTGGGGAAAGGGGAAGGGGTGGGGTGAATTGGGAGATTAGGATGGACATCTATACACTACTATGTATAAAATAGATCACTAATGAGAACCTACTGTAGAGCACAGGAAGTCTACTCAGGGCTCTTTGGTGACCTAAATGGGAAGGAAATTCAAAAAAGAGTGGATATATGTATACGTACAGCTGATTCACTTTGCTGTACAGCAGAAACTAACACAACATTGTAAAGCAGCTCTACTCCAATCAAAATTAAAAAACAAAAACAAAAAATGTTCCCTGCTTTTTGAGTTGCATTCGAGTTACCTCTTCCCAGTTGGGAAATTGCAACCCAATCCAGACCATTGTAACTCTGATGCCAAGACCCTATCTGCGAGCTTCTGGAAAACAGTGTGTAGAGACAGCTTCATGATGCAGAGAAATTGCAGAGGTGGGACAGGGTGGGTGGCAGAGGATTCGATGGGTTCCTTACAGTGCGTCCAGAGGGATACCCTATGCTGTCCTGCACGGCTTGTAACGTGGCACCGTCAAGTCCCCTCCAGTTGGCCTGAGCACTCAGCCAGCCAGGTCTCCAAAGTTGGGAACTTACCCTCAACATAAAGCCTCGCCATCTAAGTGTTCAACGTGAAGACCTCTTGGTGTTATTTTTGAAACTGGAAGTTAGTAAAAAAAAATATCATCTTTGTTTTCTCATTTTTTTACCGAGTTGATTTAAATACCCCTGACAACCCCAATCTAATCTTCCCATCCAAACTGACAAGCGTGACACACATGCCTGCGTACAAGCTCTCAATTATGCATAATCCAATGTTTTCTAGGGTTTTAATTGAATCACTCGTCTCAAACTTGTTATTTTTAATTTACAACATTTGATTTCTGACACCGGCCCCTCTATGTCATAAATTATGCAGGCAAGAGCCTTAGTTGTGTGGGTGATTAAAAAAAACTAATTAGGCATGATTAAAAAAACTAAAACAGACACCTCTTAAATATGTACATGTTACCATGTAGAGGAGGCTTATTTCGCTGGAAATGCCTCATTTTCTTTCTAAGAGATTACGTTTCGTTTCGTACAATTTGATTGATTTTGACAGAAATGAAAGAAAATGTAGGATATTTTCCCCCTTCCTGAATATATACCAGAAATCGCATTACATGGCCCGTTGATGTGGATTTCTCCCACAGCTCATTGAATATAATTTTGTTAAGTGGGCAGGAAAATGAGAATGAAGAAAACGGGATGTAATCCAGCATTTTCTTTGGCATGGGAGTGAGGTCAGAACAGGGCTGTATGCCCCCCACAGGAATGACAATTAGAGTTATTGCCCTTTTCAAGCTCCAGCTAATGGCAGCGAGGAAAAGTGCCGGGAAAGTGTAACTTTTTGAAAAAGGACTCCAGCTAAGCAGAGAGGTGACTTTGCACTGTGAGCGGCTGGTGACGTGGAGTATTTTCCTCGGAGCCACAACGGAGTTACAAAGATGTGACTCGAGCCTGGCATCCATCCATGAATATCCCACGGCAGTTGCCTTGCGATTCGCTAAACCCAGCGGACGTTAGTTCAGGTGGAGGCCTGTTTCCTACTTGCCTCTTTGTCTCTCTCTACCTCCCACAGCCAACTGGCAGCAAGGGAAATGCAGTCCTTTGTGACTCTCCGGCCACGTCATGCCCCGCCAGCCGCACGTATGGCCGCCCAAAGGCGTGTTGGAGAGACACGCCCTCCTTGGCGGTTCCGAGTTGCCCGAGGCACATTTGGGAAACCCGGAATTCTACAGAAAGTTCGAGAAGTTGGCGCCAAGAAAGAGGTGTGCCCGTAAGAAATCAAAGGCTGTGCAAAACACTCCATTTTATGATTTAACTCGACAAGGACACAGTTCCCTTGTAAGAAGAAGACTGGGGTCTGGGACCCTCTGTGGTAGCACTTTCTCATCCCTCTTCGGATCATGTCCTCCTTTTCTCAGGCGGCCTAACGGAGTGGGTGCAGCTTCCCGTCCAAGGGAAGAGGAATCCGCAGGTTTTGGTGATGAACTGATCACACACTCAGATTCCTAGCCTCGTGGAGCTTACAGTTTAATGAGAAATATTTGCACAGGCGATTGTAATCAGGCATACGTGTGTGATAGGGATAAGAATAACCCCATTCTAGCAGCCATGGATAACAGGGCAAATCTGGTCCATCGCCGGAGAGGAATCGTCCCTGCAGAGCTCTCTACACTTGGGACCAACCCATCGTGGTCTCGATTCCACAGAAACGCTACTTCTATGCCTTTGGGGGCAGATGGGGAAACACAGAACCAGACCAGACACGGAATTCCTTTCCTCCAGAGAGATTCCACATATTTAGAGGTTATTACTTGCTCAAAGCTGTTTTTTTGGCCATTTCTCATATATAGCACAAACTCGGGGGTCCCTCTCTCTGGGGGCATTCTGTTTCCTTAAACTTCCTAGTGGGTAACACACACCCAACATGAAGGCACCACATCCATCCTCTGTGCTCTGTCATTTTACCACGAACGCTGCTCTAACTTGTCGTCCTTGAATGCATGGCACAGATATTCATACAGCTGGATCTTCTTTTTCACCAGAAAACACTGAGAAAATATTCTGAACCATCACCAACAGTCTTCCACAGTCGTCAGTGGCACCAACTTCAATGTTCAGATGTCATTCTCAGGAATCCTGAGCCTCCAGCACATTTGTTTGTTTTCAACGGTGGTACGTGTCTGAAACGTGTAGTTGTAGGGAATGAAAGTGAAGCCAAGGATACAATTTGGGACATAGAATTAGCAAAGTCATGGAACATGCTGGCTGATCCCCTCTGGCCTTCTCCATTTGGGCTCCCAGTTACAAACATAATTTAAAAGAATAAGCATAGGGGCTTCCCTGGTGGCGCAGTGGTTGGGGGTCCGCCTGCCGATGCAGGGGACGCGGGTTCGTGCCCCGGTCCGGGAGGATCCCATGTGCCGCGGAGCAGCTGTGCCCGTGAGCCGTGGCCGCGGAGCCTGTGCTCCGCAATGGGAGAGGCCAAAAAAAAAAAAAAAGAGAGAATAAGCGTAGCCTTGAGTGTTAATTTTTTAACTGTCTAATAAATTGGCTTTAATATCCGAAGTCCTTTTAAGGAGATGGAAGCAGGTAATTAACGGGGCCACTTGAGGCTGTGAAGAAAAGCAAAGTCGCCAGGGTATTAATCACCTTGTGGTGGGTAAACCCAAACACCAAAGTCCTTTCCTCATTTTTCATAAGTGAAAACGCCACTGTCAAAAAATAAAAAATAAAAAAAAAAATAAAAAAAAAAACGCCACTGTCTCATCTCAGGATGTACAGCGCTTGGCACTTCTGGCCTCGACCTGTGTGCTCAACCACATAAACAAGCAAAACCTGTTGTTTTTTGGTTGCATTGCTAAGAAAAGTAGAGGAAACCTTGGGTTGGGGGATTAGCCTTTCAAACTCGGTATTTAGCTTCATTACCAAAATAACTGTCCACCCCAGACCCCTTACAATTCAACCTCAGCCCCTGAATGCCAAACTTTCTGAGGGATTTTATTTAAACACACACACTCACACCGAGGAAACTTTATGCCGAATGAGAATCCTCCATCATGTAATTATGAGCTTATATTTATAGCTCCAAGCTCAATGGGAAACATGGTAAATGGAATATGTATCGTCCCTCTTTGAAGAGCTAATTTCTCAGCCTAGTATCTGGTCACAGGTGAGAGCATGACATCGCTGGGAAGGAATTCAGAAGTCAGTTCAGTTAGGAAGTAATATCCTTGTTGGTTATCCGTTTTAAATATAGCAGTGCGTACATGTCAATCCCAAACTCCATAACTATCCCTGCTCCCGCCTCCCCCTTTGGTAACCATAAGTTCGTTCTCTAAGTCTGTGGGTCTGTTTCCGTTTTGTAGATAAGTTCATTTGTATCATTTTTTAAAGATTCTGCATATAAGCAATATCAGACAATATTTCCCTTTCTCTGTCTGACTTACTTCACTCAGTATGACAATCTCTAGGTCCATCCATGTTGCTGCAAATGGCATTATTTCATTCTTTTTCATGGCTGAGTAATATTCCATTGTATACATGGACCACATCCTCTTTATCCAGTCCTCTGTCGATAGACATTTAGGTTGCTTTCATGTCTTGGCTATTGTAAACAGTGCTACAATGAACATTGGGACGCACATAACCTTTGGGACCGTAGCACAGGGAACCTTACTCAATATTCTGTAACGACCTAAATGGGAAAAGAATTTGAAAAAGAATAGATACATGTATATGTATAGCTGAAAAAAATGTATTACAATCCTAGGGGGGAAAATCACTGCATTGTACACTTGAACATGGGGGAATTTTATGATATGTGAACTATATCTCAACAAAGCTGTTATTAAAAAAAAAAAAGAAGTAATATCCTGACGCAGGGTGTTACTCCAGATGAAAGTGAGCTCTCTATGTCTTTAATGAGAAGTCAGCTTACAGCGGGGGACGGCCCCAATGTCCCCAGGTCTGTCCTCTCCAGACCTGACTGTCCCTCACTCCACCCACGGGGCCACTGGAGAGGCTGCCCCAGATGGCGCCCACCGAGAAGGTGCCCTCTCCTCCCCCACCCTGTCCCAGGAGATCACAGAACTGACAGGAGGGAGGTTTGACCCCCGCCCAGCTCCCTGGAGAACCACTCAGGGAGTCCTCTGCAGGGAGCCCCTGCTAACGTTCACCCACTTCTCCTTGGCTGTAAAACAGGAATCAGAAACACCACCTCCCGCTTGTCTCATGCAACACCTACGTTCTCATTTGGAAATAACACAATGATACTGAAAAAGACCCTTTGAAACCTCAACAGTGCCCTCCAAAGACAAAGCATTGTAGTTTACTCATCATAATATTGGAACTAATGCCTGTTTATTGGAACAAGAGAAATGACAAATCTTTCGTTAAGCCTCTGAAATGAAGTCTATCTCCCAGCTCTCTGCTGTCTGGGATTTGCCTGGTCACTTTCCCATGATTCCAGTCCGAGACTTAAATTCTTCTCCCTTCATCCCTCGTATCCCACAAATTTCCAAGCCTCAGTCTCCACCTCCCTCCTACACAGAGGGGAAAGGCTTCCTGTTCTGCATGTGCTAAGTTTTCCCATCAGTTGCATTGGAAATGCAACTTCTCGGTGAAGACAGCAAGCGTGGTTCTAGGCTGGCGTGGCGTCCAGCTGCCCTGTCCATGGTCCTTATCTGCAGCTGGAAGGCAGAGTAGCCTGGTCACCCCACTTGTTCTGGAATACATCACCCTCACCCCCTAGAGCATCTTAGTTCTGTAAATCTGTCTTCAGACAGCCAGGAGCACACAGAAGCTCGAAGCTTTGATAAGGGTGCTCTGGACTCTGGCACCCGAGACGTTTCTCAAAGCAGCCGAGTCCAAATTTCATGCCAAAAAAGCCCCCTTGAAGACTCCTCAGAGCGGATTAGACTATACATATTTCATGCAAAAAAAAAATCAGACATTAAAAAGAAAAAAAATGGCTCTTATTTATGAGTGGAGACATTCAAAACCTAAAGCGGCACCTTCCAGCCTGTCCAAGGCTATGAAAATGCAATGATCTCCAGAAATTCGCACACACATCCCTGGGGACATTGTTACAGGCTCATAAAAAGTCAAATTGCCGTTACTTGAGCTCGCAAATAATTTATACGTATCGTTTGTTTCGGACGCCTAACATTTTGCCTGTCAAGCTGACCACCTGCTCACAGGCGGGTGCCCCGGCTGGAAAAGAGGGCATCGCTCTCAGAACGGAATCCCGGCGGCCAGACCCACGTGTCGGCCCCTGCGTGAAGGAACACACGCTTTCCCGAGATGCCACCTTGCGTGTTTACGACCAGATCCTCTTCTTGTTGTGGCCCAAACGCACCAATTTGGGACATTTTCTGATTCTTGCCTTCTGCGTGGCATAATAAAAGCAGGGGAACCTGGGAAAAAGAAAAGTTGATTTCGAGGAGGTCCTCCATGGCTCCTCCAGAGAAGAAGCTCCTTTGCAAGAGAGAGGAGAGAACTTTTCAGTTTTCCAAATGTGTGTCCCGGAGGTTCCGGAGTAGACGAGTAGGAAAGAGAGCAGGTCTGGAACACTGCATGGCATCCAGGCCTCTACAAGTCCAGCGCCTGGTGGGTGCCTGACTGTTTTACGACATCTTCAAGGGTTGGCTCTTTAAGGGCAGGCCATAAGCCCCACGCTAATTAGGTGGTATAGCACCAAGCCGCTTCATTCCGGGCTGAGCCAGTGACAGCCAACCCGAGGGAATATTCAGATACCCTCCTCCCCCATGGACACACAGGCATATCTCTTCTGGTCCTTGCTGAAACCCCCAATGACATCCCAACGCGGTTCTCCATTGCACCGTGGACCCAGCAAGGGCGAAAGTAGGCAAAAACAATTATAACAACAAAAACAACCTTCAAGTCATTTTCCCGCAAGGAGGTGGAAACCCAACTATGAAAGGAATCGTGAAAAAATGGTCCAAAAGGGCGATTCCTCTTGTACTCGGGAATGGCCATTCTTTTCCTTGATAAATGGAACCGGAGGAAATGAACTAAATGTAATTTATCCTCACGCCTCGTTTCTACTTTTCCTTTCTACAAGAGCAGGAAACCGACTTAAAAGGAAGAATGGTGTTTGTGAGAGCAATGCAACTGGTGTGTGTGTGTGTGTGTGTGTGTGTGTGTGTGTGTGTGTGTGTGTGAGTGCATGTGCGGGCGTTTCTCCCCGAACCCCAAAGCTCATCTTCCTGAACCCCAGAAGCAGGCCCTCTGCTTGGCAGGGCTCTTCTCGAAACCTCCAACAGAAAGATTGCAGACCCACGCAGCACAGACTCCCTCTTTAATATTCAAATGGTGCCCAGGACCGCTGAAAACAATTTTCTCTCCCAGACATTTTCCTCATGCAATATTGCCCCAGCCTCCGTGGGGCGGGGGGAGAACCCACGACATCTCAGCATTAAAGGAGAAGAGTCAAGAGTCTCGTTTCCATTGTATAACTGATTCACTTTCTTATAAAGCAGAAACTAACACATCATTGTAAAGCAATTATACTCCAATAAAGATGTTAAAAAAAAAAAAAAAAAAAGACTCTCGTTTCCAGAGTGACACATCTATCTCCCTGATCACCAGAGTCCCCAGGAAGGGCCAGACGCTTCTCCTGCAATGCTGCCCGTATCCGGCGGGTGATGGAGCTGCCCGCAGCCACGTCATGCATCACTCACACCTCAGGCGCCCTGCAGACTGTTGGCGTCATGCGTTTTTCACGACGTGGGTTTTCCAGGAGCTTGCAGAGAGTCCAGTTTGACTGACGCACGTGAGATGGGGCGAAGCACACGGCCTCCACTCCTGTCTGCTTTCTGGGGAAGCGTGCCCACCCTGTCTCTGAGCCCCACATTCTGCCTCCTCGTTTGGAGCTGAGGGGCTGGGTAGGCTCCCAGCCCTGCAAACACATCCTCGGTGCTTGAAGCTCAGAAGTTAATTCCCCTTCGTTCGCGGGACCAGGAACAGAGGCTCCCGGCCCCAGCGCAGCGGGTGAGGCCCAGGATGCAGACGTTGTGCCTGGATGCTTAGGGGGTCCCCCGAGAGAAGGCTGTCCTCCAGCTTGGCTGTCATCCACCTGGAGAAGCATCAGGGCGGCCTCGGACTCCAGGGAAGATGACACATACAATAAAGGCACAAGCCGTTTTCTGGAAAACTCCAGCACCATGTAGGACACCACGGCTCCACTCAACAACACCAATCCCATGTTCAGACTCATTTTTGCATCCTTTCTCAATACTTTCGTTTATTGCCAGATTCCAACTCTGCCAGGTAATGTCCACGGCAATACCACAGAGGAGGTAGAATTCATGTCTTGTTGGGTAGAAATCAAAGTGCAGAAACATTGAGTCCAAATAACATGCATTTTCAGATTTACTGTATTTCCTCTGGTGTTGGGGCCACATGTCTGAATAGCAAACTCAGGCGAAAAAAAATAAAATAAAAGGAAATCAGAGTTTCCACCTTTTGCCTTGCCTTCTTTATTCTCTCCTCTGGCTTAAAAAAATCATTAAGGAAAAAATACAAAATGTAGATTTACTCCCTACGTGTTTAGAGTCGAGACACACATCTGCTCAGCTCGGGCTGGAACTCAGAAAAATGTTTACTGAGGAGCGTTGCTTGGCCCATGAAAGGAAAGGGACGGAGGGATCAAAGCAGAAACCACCGTCACGATCGAATAACTAATTGTCAGAGATGCACGTGCCATGGAGGTGGTTCATTTGATGTAAAAATCAGGGAAATATCGGACCACAAATACTGCCAAACACAAGAGATCATGATCTTTCAAGGTCAGAGGCCACAGAGAGACTTTGGCACCTGCAGCGTAGGCCACCCTTCGGATCTGGGCTGGGTGTGGACTTCCACCCTAGGTGAAAACAGTCGACGTTGATTTAGCTGCCAAAGAAGGAGGGCGCCTGGTGGAAACGGTGGTCTTTCCTGAAACTTGCCTCAGAAGCAACTCTCACGAGGGACAGACCCCCCGCCTTAAAGAGGAAACATCCAGAGTCAGTGTTTCCACATCGTGAAATTCCAAAAATGCCTTCGAAGAGCCGTGTGAGAATTCTGCCCTCCTTTCTCTCACCCTGGCCGCTGTTCTCCGCTTACTTTCTAGGGAGAAAGTTTAAATATTTCTGGGGTAACGGGAGCCTCACCCCTGAAAAAAGAAAACCGAGGGACCCTCTGCAGAAATGAGAAACTTTCTCCGTGAAATGCAATGTGAGATGTTGTTGTCTTTCACCCCAAGCCCAGGAAAGGTGGATTCTAAGTTTACACCCGTTTCCTACAAGGAAACGGTCCTTTTGGGGTTAAACTGACTCTCATCTATGAAAGGTCTTAAGATGCAGCCTCTCTTGCGGTGGAGGGTCCTCAGGAACCTGGTTCCTCGGCGCCCACCCTTCCCTTTCAGAGCGGTTTCAGGCACGGTGTGTTGTTTCCCTGTTAGCCGTGTGCTTTGCGGGTTGCATGAATGACCAGGTGAGCTCAAACTGCGAGGCCTTGAGTCTGGCAATGCACATGTTACAGAACCGGGCATCCGGAGGGGCCGGGATTGCTCCGGCTGTGACGACGCACGTGCTTACGGCCGTGTGTGCTGGCATATAACCTCCAGCAGGTAGGACTAACCCCGCTTCACGGCTGCGGAGCTCAACATGGCTCTTTTCGTGTTTTGTGAATTACTGGAGCGTCCACACAAACAGCAGAAAGAGCAGATAAGAGCAATGAAATACCGCCGGGAGTCCTGAGGAATACCAAATGCAGTGAGTGGCAAAGAGGGAGTTGGAAGATGGGATTTGTGAAGATGCAGTTTGTGAGAGACCTCCACGGCCGGCGTCCAGGAAGCTGTTGGTTTTTAGGATTCCTTGACTGTGGTCTGTGTTCCAGGAACAAGATGCCCCCCTCCTTAAATAGTTGCGGCCTTTTATGATTGGCAACTTCATCCTAATTCTCAGGATACTGAGAATCATCTGTCTTGAACACGAAGTTACTGCTTCCTTTGACTTGGTTTCCAGTTGGGTTTTAAGAGCACAGTTCCAGAATATTCCCTGGTGCCTCAGAAATTCTGCACATGGGGTGGCCTGGGAAAATGTCCCTAAACACTTGTATTTAAAAATAACTTTTTAAAAAAATAAATTTATTTATTTATTATTTTTGGCTGTGTTGGGTCTTTGTTGCTGCGCATGGGCTTTTGCTAGTTGCGGCGAGCGGGGGCCACTCTTAGTTGGGGTACGTGGGCTTCTCATTGTCGCGGCTTCTCTTGTTGCCGAGCACGGGCTCCAGGCATGTGGGCTCAGTAGTTGTGGTTCGTGGGCTCCAGAGCAGAGGTTCAGCAGTCGTGGTGCATGGGCTTAGTGGCTCTGTGGCATGTGGGATCTTCCCGGACCAGGGCTTGAACCTGTGTCCCCTGCGCCGGCAGGCAGATTCTTAACCACTGCGCACCAGGGAAGCCCTAAAACATTTTTAAAAGGTGTTTAAGCTTCTGTAGAGAAATACATCATCTTCTTGCTGTTCCTCCTAAAATAATGTGACAGTTTTTGTGTAGCCATGTCCAGTTTCCAAGTCACTGAGGTGAATAAATGGTTTGAAGTTTGGGCGTTGGTTTAAAACCACGAGGGCGGGAGGGGGTGGTGGCGAAGCTGGGGGTTGGACCTGTGAAATATTTGTCCATGAACATCTTGCCCGTCTTCCAAAATGGCAAAGTTGCTTCTTAAGATCACATTTGCTCCAGCCCAGCTTACCCTGTGCAGTTATAATTTATAGTTAAGCACCCAGTTACGCTTTGGAAGATCCAACGCCAGCTCTCTCTGTTCAGAAAGCCCACATGGATTCTATTAAACTCCCTTTTCCCTCCTTGTCCTGCCCCACCCAGACCAGGCCAATCCTGAATTAAGCACCCACTCTTAATTCACACTGAATTCTTGTTCACTGGCACTCCTGGATCCACCCCCCCACCTCACTCCTCAACCCTCTTAGATCTTTGTATTCAGAAAGGACAGTCAAGCATAGCCAAAGAAAATAATCCCAAAAATCCAAATCCAGGTGTGGTTATATTAAAACATCCAGAGTTCACAAAACGCAAATGAGCATTCCCTGAACCAAGCTGGAGTCCCTTCTCCTGCCTAATTTCACTTAAAAAAAAAAAAGAATATTTTTATTTGACAGTCAGTGAAGTGTCATTGTGCCCCTTCTCAGTTCAGCATGGGCTGGCAATGTGACCAGTCAAACAGGAAACACACATTCTGAAAAGACAGCCCCCCTCCACGAATATTCGCATCCAGATCATACTGAGTCTATTTTGTGCCTGGAGTGGTCTAATGGCTGTGCTCACTTTCATTTCTGAGCAGCTAAATAAATGCAGGCATGTTTTTCTGTGTCCACGTTCACCCGACCAAGAGAACTGCCCCCGCCTCAAAATACCCTTAACATGCCTCTCTGATCTCCGCATTTTATGCCCCAAACGATGTTTTGTCTCATTTCAAACGTGTGAAGATCTCCTTGATATCAGATCAGGAACAGAGAAAGGTACACACAGGCTCCTCTGGGACACAGTCAGCTCTGAGGGCGGGTGTTATAACTCAATATTTTATATAAATGTATGTATTATAATTCAATATGTTACACAAGAGCATGCTCCCTGGTAACTCTCCTCCTCCCCTTCTCCCCGTTCCGACTTTTTGCAGCTTCACACATGCCTTCTGGAGTCGAGGAGGAATGAATCCTTCCACAAGAACTTGGTACGCCTTTGATTTCTGTAAGTATTTCTTGGTCTGTTCCCTCCCCTTGGGGAAGCTTCTGTTCTGGGAACATCCTTGTGTCTGTAGGGCTGCGCAGAAGCCTGTCCGCTCCACGTGCACCCGCCCTGCTTTCAGTTCAAATGTGCAGGAAGATCTCGGCCCGGCTGTACATTTTCCTCGGACTTGGGGGACCAGGCGGCCATGACCTTCCTGAGGGTGGTTTCTGGTGATTCTGAGGCCAACTCGCAGACCCAGGAGAAGGGGGTGCAGGCTCTGTCTGCATCTTCTGAGCTGTCATGACTCTGTGTGTGTGTGTGTGTGTGTGTGTGTGTGTGCTGGGCTGTGTATATGTGTGCTGGTGCGGTTGTGTGTGTATGTGCTTGACTGTGTGCATATGCTGGGGTGTGTATATGTGTGCTGGTGTGTGTGTGTGTGTGTGGTGTGTGTATGTCCTATCATGCGTGCGTGTGGTGGTGTGTGCGTCTGCATGTCTGTGTGTGTGTGGTCATACACACATGATGTCACCTGCTCCCAGGGCATCTCCGAATGCCTTAAATCAAGGCACCGGGACGCTGGGTCCCTTCCGGCAGCTCCTGGTGCCCTCATCCCTCTTATCCTGTCTCGTCTCACCTCTGTTTCTGGACCACACTTTCGCATATTTATCTCACTACAGCCTTCTTCACCTCTGAGAGCAAACACAAACATATTCAAAGGGACATGTTCTTACCGTGTTCTAGAAGCTGCTGTTACATTACATGAAACAAAAATACTTGTAAATACACGTGATCCCAGAAGACTGATATATAACAGGCTCATCTCATCTTATCGTCTTGTCCACGGTCCCTTTCAGAACTTAACTCTGCTCCCCCTAGGGTCCAAGTTCCTCAATATCCGCCTAAGCTCTGTTTTGCTTGGAGAGGGGACAAAATAAACCTTTTGGAAATGAACGAATCATTTCAGACTCCAGAAGGGGCTTCTTGGAAAGAGGAGCGCCCCGTTTCCCAGCCGGGCTCCCCGAGGAAGGTCTAAAGGTAACCTAACGTGGGTGGTTCCCACGCAGCACTTACCGTAATCATGTTTTACTATGTAAAGGAGAACACTTTTTTTTTTTTTCTTGACCTCCCGGAGTGAAGGAATCAATGAGAAGTTGATAAAGCAAAGTTCAGGGCTGGCTGAAACAGGAGCAGCCTGTGGTGTTTACCCACACGCACACCTCCCTGTGTCAGGGCGATTCGGCAGTGATTTATAGACACACACCCCCTGAAATCATTTAAAGTAGATTAGATTCAGGGGACAATTCCTTCTAATATGACAAGCTGATGGAGGCTGACAGGTAACTAGGTTACTCAGGATGGCAAGCAAGTTCAAGAAATTCTGATTACATTAAAATATTAATGGTACCGCCGGGAGAAGGAGATTGAATCACATTAGTCGAATTCTGGATGAGGCCCGCGATGCAACTCCAGGCTGGGGGGGGCGGGGGGGCGCCAGGGGAAGTTCTCCCCGGTCGACCAGAACTCCGGATGCGCATTCCGATGAAAGGGGAGGCCCGGGGAGCCTGCCTCCTCTTCCCAAGGTCTAGGGGACGCCGCACCTGCGGGAGAGAATTCTGCACCCAGGCTCACCTCCTGGCCTCCTGCGGCTGCAGGGCCCACCCCCGCTCCTGGCGTCAGCCTCCCTCCTGCTGCACTTGGCCGCCTCCCTGCCACTCACTCGCTATGGAAATTGGCCCCTGCTGCATTGTAATTACCACACGGCCATCCTATGAAACCTTCCCTGCCAACCGCTGCCGGCTCGACGGGACCTGATTGGCTTTTTTGTTTTCTTCTCCTGCAGAGAAAAATAGCAAGTAAGCCTCTCACCCCGGCCACAGGGAAATGAGATTCAGCGGCCCCGTGCCCTGACTCATTCGTTTCGAGCCGTTAACGACACTGAATCCATTCATAGCGGGTGATACGGTGTTCTAAGTTCCAGGGATGAAACGGGCCTTCTCTGGGCAAAATCGGATATCTTTCGACCCTCCTTGCAGCGTCGGGGAGAACCACATTGGCGCTGATCGTTTTTTGTTTTTTGTTTTTTTTTTAAAGTGAAGTCTTCCGCGGCTTAGCCAACATTTAGCTGGCCGGACAGGGAAATGAGTTAGTCTGTGTGTTGGGGGTTTCTCGGGAAGTCATCCGCAAAGCAAAGGAGGCACCGAAAACTCGGAAACTCTCCCTAAAAGAAAAAAACAGGACAGACGATTTTTGGAAGAGCCTCTCATGTTTATCTGGACCCACCTGCCTGTCCTTATCAAGGGTCTGTTTTCATCGCCCACAAATCACGGCGTCGGGAGGGGGCTCCAGCTCAGCTTCAGAAATGTGACTGAGATATATCATTTTGGGGGGTGTTTTCTTAATTGAAGTAGAGTTGATTTACAATGTTCTGTTAATGTCTGCTGTACAGCAACGTGATTCAGTTATACATACATATATATATTCTTTTCTAAATATTCTTTTTCATGATGGTTTATCACAGGATATTGGATAGAATGGATAAACCACCAGCTCCTATTGGATAGCACGGAGATAAATAGCTTTTAGAACAACAGCATCGGGACTTCCCTGGGGGCGCAGTGGTTAGGAATCCGCCTGCCAGTGCAGGGCACACGGGTTCGAGCCCTGGTCAGGGAAGATCCCACATGCTGCGGAGCAACTAAGCCCGTGAGCCACAACTACGGAACCCGCGAGCCACAACTACTGAAGCCTGTGCGCCTAGAGCCCGTGTTCTGCAACAAGAGAGGCCACCGCAATGAGAAGCCCACGCACCGCAACGAAGAGTAGCCCCCGCTCGCCGCACTAGAGAAAGCCCGTGTGCAGCAGCAACGAAGATCCAATGCAGCCAAAAATGAATAAATAAATAGTTCCTTAAAACAAGGGGGTCCGTTTTCTTTCATCCTTGGGTGTTTGGGCCAAGTCACCCATGCGTGCGGAATCGTGGAGTAGAGAGTAAGAGTCTCCAGTTCGGTGGTTGAGTGGGCAGTAGGGCAGGACCTGGGCACGCCTGCTCGTGTGCTGCCGGCCCCCCGGGGGTCTCACGTGCAGGCCGAGGCCATCTGGCATCCCTTGTCACAGGAGAGCTAGGGCTCCAGAAGTCTTTTTTCCACGAGAAGCATCAGACTGCCCCGTCCGAGCTCACCTCCCGTTCTGCTACACAGCGACGCACGGCGGATTGCACGTGCTTAGATGTTTAGGAAGCCCGTGTTTCCTGTGAAACAGAGACTTGGAATGCAATCCGGACCATTCTGGCTGCCTCTGTCCCTCCCTAAGCTGGACGGCTCTGGCCTGCAGATTTGTATAGCTCACTTTTGGGTGTATCTATTTTATACATAGTAGTGTGTGTATGTTAATCCCAATGAATTTATTTACAAAACAGAAGCAGACTCACAGATCTTGAAATCAAACTTATGGTTACCAGAGGGGAAACGTTAGGGAAGGGATACATTAGGAGACTGGGATTGACAAAGCTGAGTTACTTTGAACCAATGTTTTCCACTTGTCCGTCTAAAGCCGAGGGTGGAAAGAAATGATTTTTCCACCTTGGAAGAAATGTCAGAGCCCTTCTCTAAAATCTGCTACTTCTAATGGAAATAATTATTGGGTGAACTTTGCTTCCAGCCTCCCCGTGGTATATTAAAGCCACAGTATGGAAATAAAGATATTAGCATATGCTATGAATGCTTATTGTTGAAATATGAATACGCAAAATATATGGCGGAGGGTAGTATTTAAATTGCAAACACGAGGAGATGCTTAATAAGGTAGCAGAGATTCCGGGTTTTTTTTTTTTTTTTTCCTCTCCCCCATCTCATAATTTTCAATATAATCTAAATTAAGCTATAAAAAGTCATTACCTTTAGCAATTTAAAAAATCATCTTTCTTCCCGGGGAAACTAACTCCCGGCCCACTGAAAATATTACAAGTAAATACTGTATTAAGAACATTGATTATTTTCCTTAATCCAATTGAAGCATAGTGAGACCGAAAGCAAAATTAGGGGAAATTATAGACATGCCCCGTGGGCCAGCCAGGGCCCCTGGACATATCCACAGGGAACATGCATTTTTAGAAGCCCATTTCCCTAGCTGATGACTTCCACCAAGTTCTTCCTGGAAACACCTACTGGTGAGCTACGGTGCCCACAGCAGAATTGATGGCTGGACTTTTAATCCCGCTCTTTGCAACAGTTTGGGGAAATTTGGAACCTTTCAGGAAGACAGATGGTAGCATTTAGGATGCAAACGCTATTTTTAAGTCGTCCTGTGTGTAGGACAAGGAGAATAAAAAAGAGTTCAGGAGTCTGCCCCGGTCGTGGGCTCAGTCACTCGTGTGTCTGAGGAGTCGTCCAGCTTTCTTCTGGGCTGATTAATCCTTAAACCGTACGCTCGTGTTAACACACACTCCTTGGGCCGACTTCTTAATGAGAAAATAATTGCAAACCATGGGCTCATGTGTCCTCGCAGGTACACAAGAGTTACAACCTTTGTCCTGCCCTTGGGGATATTTTTGTCTCGCTCTGGAAATAGGATTTTAAAAGGGAAACGGGCTTCTCCCGTCTCTTGCTTTCAGATGCTAACTTTCTCTGCCCTACAAGAAGCCACAAAATATCATCTACCGCCCCTTCGGAGGCAGCGGGAGGAGAGGCCGGAGAAACGAGTCCCGCCCGCTCGTGGTGATTTTGTGGAGTTGAAGGACAGGGCTCAGCCCACTGTGCAAAGGCTGCCCCGTTCTGGGATTTCTTTCATCTGCGTGACATCAACTATTATAATGTCACCTCTCCTCCAAGGTTCCCGACTTTGGCAGCACAGCTTGCTCAAGGATCCACCACTCCTGGTGGATCTGGAAGGAAACCACTCAAGCTTTGTCCCCCGTTCCCTGGATTAACTTGGGAGACTGAATCTAGTTCAAGGTCATCCCAAGTGCGGTGGACTAAATGTCAGTGTCAACCCCGGATTCATAGGGCAAAGCCTTAACTCCCTATGGGATGGCATTCAGAGGGGGGCCTTTGGGAGGTGATCAGGCTTAGATGAGGGTGGGGCCTCCATGATGGGATCACTGTCTTTAGAAGAAGAAGAAGAAGAGACCAGAGCTTCTCTCTCTCTCTCTCCAACATGTGAGGGCACAGCAAACCAGGAAGAGTATCTCACCAGGAAGTGGCAGTGCCGACACCCTGATCTCGGACTTCCCACATCACAAAAGAAAGTTATCCTGATGGTCTGAAATGTCTGATCTCATTGACACCCCCGGGGCAGGGCTGTCCCTCGGGGATGGGATGGAGATGTGTGGGGGGTGCCCATGGACGACTGAATTAGGAGTCATGTGAGAAGAATCAGTCTATGTAACTTTAAGTCATTAATCCTTGATCAAGTCTGTGTGGTATTGGTGGAGAGGTAGACACATAGGTGGTCAGTGGAACAGGATAGAGAACCCAGAAATAGACGCACACAAATATGCCCGAGTGAAGTTGAACAAAGATAGATAAGTAGTTAGATGGAGAAGCAAAGCAAATGGTGGTGGTGATCCACTGGCAAAAAAAAAAAAAAAAAAAAAAAAAAAAAAACCTCAAAATAGGTCTCACACTTTATTCTAACTTTAACTCAAAATGCACTAGCGACTTAAATGTAAAACTGTAAGACTTTTAGGAAAAATAAAACAAACATAGCATAAACTCTTTGGGGTGTAGGGCTGGGCAGAGAGTTGTTAGAAGTGACACCAAAAGCGTCATCCCTAAAGGGACAAAATGACAAATTGGACTTCATCAAAAGACCCTGGTAAAAGGATGCAAAATAAACTACAGTTGGGGAGAAAATATTTGCAAGCCCCTTACCCACTAGTATCTCGAATACACAAAACATTCTCAACACTCAACAGTCACGAATAAATGTTCAGCATGATTACCCATCAGGGAAATTCAAATTAAAGCCAACGCGAGCCTATCAGAACGGTGAAAATACAAAATTGTGGGAATACTGAATACTGGTGAGGGTCCAGAGAAACCAGAGCTCTCACAGGCCGCGAAGGGAAATATAATATGTTCAATCCACTCTGGAAACCACTGGGCAACTTTTAAAAAAAAAAATAGACAAGCGTGCAACAGTCTAATGACACAGCAATGGCAAACCGGAGCATTTATCCCAGAAAAAAATAAAGACTTGTGTTCACACAAAAGTGTGTACACAGAAGTGTATAGCAGCTTGATTCAAAATAGCCCCAAACTGGAAACAACCCAAGTGTCCTTCTATGGAAGAACGGATAAACAAAATACGGTCCATGCAGACCATGGACTTCTACTCAGCGATAAAAACAAACCAGCTACATGCACTGTACCTGCAACTCTGCCCACAAGATCACCCATAAGTATCCAAATGAATCCAGATGAACCCAAGTGGCTGGTCACATTTTGGTTGTGACTTTATTGCTCTTTTCTTGAAAAGAAAAAGAGGCTTGATTTTCATAACTGTGCTTAACCTATTGTGTTGTCGATTATCATCCTTCAATGAACTATTTTATTTTATTTTTTATTTTTTTTTGGTTTTTGTGGTACGCGGGCCTCTCACTGTTGTGGCCTCTCCCGTTGCGGAGCACAGGCTCCGGACGCGCAGGCTCAGCGGCCACGGCTCACGGGCCCAGCCGCTCCGCGGCACGTGGGATCTTCCCGGACCGGGGCACGAACCCGTGTCCCCTGCATCGGCAGGCGGATTCTCAACCACTGCGCCACCAGGGAAGCCCCAATGAACTATTTTAAATGCTTAACTTGGGAGCACTTTAAATGTCCTTGTTTGACTATACCAGCCGTAGCTGATGGAGAAGAACCAGATATTTCTAGTAAAAAGGAGGAGGAGGGGGAGGGGGCGGGGGAAGGGGAGAAAGCGGGAGAATTTGGTGAAGGAAGAGGAGGAGGAGGAGGCGTGGCCGCCAGACCCGGCGCCCTCAGCAGAGGGTTGGGCAACGGACTCAGAGCCCGCTTTGCAGCTGGACACCAGACAGCCATCGGGATCTGCGGGCAGCTCTCAGCCCATCGGGGACCGGATGCACCATCTCAGCGCTCTGCTTTGTGAGTTTTCTACCATCCTTTTCCTGCCCACCTGTCCTTCTGAGGCTCCGCTAAAGCACCTAACGTTGTGCACCTTTCATTTCTCCGATGCCCCCGAAAGAAGCAGCACGGTGGGCTGTCCCCGCGCCCTCGAAGGCAAAGGGGTCCACGTGACCCCATAACGGAAGCCACCGCCAGGGGCACACCATTCTCAGAGTTTAGTGACGGACACCTGTGCCGTCTCTGCGGCTCCGCACTGCCAGCTCTCTAATGACCACAATGGTGTCATCACCATTCCAGGTAGGGGCCCGGACAGCCGACCACAAGACACACCTGACCTCCTCACCTGGATGTCATAACAGCTGTCCACGTCCATAGAAGTCCATTCCAGGACTGGAGGTTCTCTGAGGGGGTGACGCCAATGTCATCCCCTCCTTCTGACCCCGGCTCCCAGCTCAGCCCGGAGGCGGAGCTCGGTGACACACAGAGCAGGGCAACTGGCCCCTCTACTCAGTGGGTTACGGGGCGAATCCTTAGCCCAGTAAGTGCTGGATAAACACGCGTCGTCCCGAAGATGTAGAATGAGCTCACGCACGAATGAATGAACCTAAGTGTACACAGGTCCACTCCTTGACCGTCCCCAATGCTCCAGATTTCTGTCCTCAACCGCCAAGCAGGCGTCTCCTCTGCATGACTGCTATGCACCCCAAACCCAGCTCCAACCCCAACACTTGCTCCTGACTTCCCCAACTCAGAAGGGGCTCTGCCAGCCACTGTACAACTCGGTCCTAAACCAAAAGCCTGTCTCCATCCTCATTCCATCCCCGCAAAGCCACCAGCACGTGCTGCTGGATCTACTTCCAAAGAGTTTCTCAGATCCATCCATCCTGCTCAGCCCTGGACCACGGCTTTGCTGCACCCACCATCAGGGCTCCCCTGAAATCTCACGCCCACCTGTTTGCACGCATGCACTCTGCATGGAGGGTCCAAGACCGCCCTGCTACCTCATAAGGCAGACCTTGAAATTGCACGGCTCGGAATGATCCAGGGGCATCCACGGCATCTGCGAGGGAACCCGGCTCCCACAGCCATGGCCGCCCTCCCCAGCTCCACGCCCCACACATGGCAGCCACACTGGCCCTCCCAGGGACACACCAAGCTCTTCACGACTGTCACCTCGGCACCAGCTAATTCTTGCCTGAAATGCTCTTCTTCTGGTCTTGCCCTGACCTACTTCTTCCTCTTTTTGAAGATGTACCAGAAGTATCATCTCCTTAAGGGGTGCAGCCTCCCTAAAGAAACCAGGTTGCCTCACCGCCACCGTTTTCCTTCTTCCGAGAATCATTACCTTGTTCACTTTATTTCTTTAGTCTGTTCCCTGCACTGGAACGCAGACGCTGGAGCAGCAACTGCCTGTCATTCTCCCCAGTCCATAGGGGGCTGGGCGGGTAATTGAGGATCAAAGGTGTAGGTTGAATTATGTGCACATATTACACAGATGTAAGAAACAGGAGGATGCTATTTTCGACTGAACATGTGTACTGAGGAAACTGTGCCCTCTCTATCCCATCACCCCTTCTTCCTCACTCCACAACTCCAATCTTGTAAGATTTGTCAGATGCCCAACCACATATGACATATTTTTCTTTTGTTTTCCAGCCTCTCTTCCACATCAGGGCAGCCACGTTGTCAGGTGCTGCTTTGAGACAAATTCTGTAAGAGGGGAATAATATCCTTTGATGGTTTCCCCTGTTTTTGCCATGTTGTCAGTTGGTTTTTCTTATTCATCTCATGTGGAATGTTGACGTGATGGCAGGAGCTACAGTAGCCATCTTGTGACAAGCCATCAGGGAACAGCAAAAAAAAAAAAAAAAAAAAAAATTGCAGAGAGATCTGCCCAACATCTTTGATCCTCTGCACCAGCTCATGCAGCCTACCTTCAGGATTCTTGTTACCTGAGGGATCCCAGGGATCCTGGACTTGCTTGTTACACAGGTTACCAGGTACATGTACCCAGAACAGTTGGAATTCTAGGGCTAAAGCTCCAGACACCAGTTCAAGGCAGCCACAGAGGAGGTGAGATTTGGATTCCTTAAACCAATGCAAGGATGATGGTTGAAGCACTGAGTGGAAAGGGAAAAAAAAATAAAGAAATAAAGAAAGCAAGAGTGAGAGGATTGATGGAAAACACAGCCTCAGTTTTGAAAATTAACATACACACACTTGGGGGTGGTTTAAATGTTTAAAGACTCATGTTAAATCATAATAAAAATATTTCAGAGAAATAGTAGACTTGGCCAGAAGAAATAAAGAGGAAATTAATATAGATGGTGTATCCTGTGGCCACAGGATAAACCTGCCATTTCTAACCTCACCTGTCTAAAAGATAGAATTACTTGGAAATGGGTAAGAACTCTAGCAGCCCACAAGAAGGGAGATTTCTGCAACGCAAAGATGGAAAAAAGATTAGCGGGAAAGGGAGGCACACAGAGAGACAAATGCAACCTCCATCCCACAAGGGAAGGTCAGGGTAAATGTTTGTGCATGCTTGAAATACGAAACCTTAAAAATATCTTAGTGCTTCTGGTTTTTTCATTTTGCATGATCTAATCGAAATTGAAGACCGGTAACCTAGCATAATTCTTTTTAAGCATGAAAGGGATTCTGGTGATATCATCAACAAGCTTGAAACCAGATAGAAAGATCCCAGCTGCTCAATTTGTTTCTCTGTTTAGCTGAGTTTCACCCTCCAAAGAGACTCTAAGTGCATTTATTATTTTTTTTCTTAAGTTCTCCTTTTTTCATTTTTAATTCTATATAAGAAGAACATTCCAGGAGAGGGGAAAAATCTGCCATCTTGCGTCTCTGATATTTCTTTTTGTCTAAAGCACTTCATTTTTCAACGTCTAAAATATACGTAGCAGATGAATCTATTTCCTGTGTTACGTTTTCCTCTGCATTCAGATTCTCACTCTTGGTTTCTGATTACCAAGAGCTTCGAAATCGTACTCTTTGGGAGCTAAAATAAGGGGTCACCTTATGCCAGAGCTGGCAAGGTTTAGGGAGGCAGCAATATTAATATTTCTTGATAAAACAAGGCAAGGAAGGCATCTTTGTATACAACTATGACTTTTGATAGTTTAGAGGCTGGTAACTCTCTAATAAAAGTTTATTTTTTAAAAAGACCCCTAATGATACCATTTTGTTGCCAAAAATAGGGGTCCAGGGTCTTATAAATCTATGATGGTGTTCTTCGGATTTGTGACGGAAATGACTAAAATCATCTCGAGTTTCTGCATCACCAGATCAGATTTCCTAACGCTACTTGAAATATGAGTTTCGCGCCAGTATAACAAGGCTATTCTTTAGACTGAAATTATAATTCTACTCTAAACCCCTTCTTTCAGTATTTTATGCTTTCCCATTATTTTCTGCACTGAATGTTAGTTTTAGCCCAAGAGGGATTTTCTGGGAAAGTTTCAGAAATCCATTCATCTATTTTTGAGCTGTCCGACCATGGGGAAATGAAGGGTTTATACACATTAAAACATTTTTCAGATGCCTTTTGAAGATCTTGGTTAGACTTGTATTTTAAAAATGCAGACATGCCGGGGAGAGAGTGTGGAGTGAGAAATCCGTGCTTCTTCCGACAGGGGCCGTTCGTTATAAATGAACTCTCTACTTGCTTAAAATTAGCAAGATGCATAAACACACTGGAATAATCACCCTGCCGTGGAGCTTGCTCTCTCACCAGTAATATTTATTAAGCTTCTACCAAGGAGGACGCACAGAGGGACAAAGCATTCTAGGGAAAATATGTCACTTACCCTCAAAGCTCAACATGTAATACAAGCTAGACTAACCACAACTTCTCAAAAATATCTATTTAAGGGCACACTGTTATTTAAACACATGTAGTCTGGGCGAGAAGAAGGGGGGGTGGAATGTGGCTCCAGCTTCTTCAAAAACAGCTTTTACATATCATCTGTCTCTTAGCTTGAAACTAAAGCCTCTTTCTAGATATATGTGTGTTTGTATAAAAAGATATACACATATATATATAAAGAGACATGTGTGCATATATACATGTATGCATAAAAGATACACATGTATATATATTTTCCATATGTAAAAAATATATGGCACCTATATAAATAAGTCTACATTAATAGATCTAAAAATCTAAATAAAATAGCTATAAATAGATCCATCCATCCATATATATAAAATATGTATATAAAAAGACATAAATACAGAAAATAAATGAACCCATATAAAGGCATATTTTTATATACATACATGTGTATATGAAAGTTACATATATATCCATATATATGGAAATCGATATAGATATATATAGACAGCTATATCTATAAATAACTGCAAATTAGATCTAAAATCTAAATAAAATAGACATAGACACACAATATACAGATGCAATATGTATATAATAGACATAAATACAGAAGCATATATATATTCATGTAAAGATTTATATGTATTTCTACAAATAAACACGTATGTATACAAAAGATATACATGTATATATATTTCCATAAATGTGTGTGTATGTATAATCAGTATTAATAAACCTATCTTAATGGATTTAAAAACTAAATAAAACAGATATAAATAGATACACATATATACTTTATAAATGTATGTAATAAATAAACAGATACAGAAACATGTAGGTGTATGTAATAGCGTAGTAGCAAAGACGCACCATCCTCTTTGATATGGGTGTGCATTATTGGGCAATGCTATGAAAATGAGTATTGAGAATTCCACTCCTGGGTATATATACCCCCCAAACCCCCCAAACCCCCCCAAAACATTAATTTGAAAAGACATATGTACCCCCAAATTCATAGCAGCACTATTTATAATAGCCAAGACATAGAAGCAACCTAAGTGTCCCTCAAAAAAATTAATTTATTAAAAACATATTTCCTTAATTAAAAAAAGAGGAATGGATACAGAAGATGTGGAATATATACATACAATGGAATACTTCTCAGCCATAAAAAAAAATGAAATTCTGCAGTTTGCAAAAACATGGATGGACTTGGAGTGTATTATGCTTAGTGAAATAAGTCATACAGAGAAAGACAAATAACCATATGATATCACTTATCTGTGGAATCTAAAAAATAAAACAAACCAGAGAAAATAATGAGAAAGAAACAGACTCACAGATACAGAGAACAAACGAGTAGGTCCCAGTGGGGAGAGAGCGGGCAAGGTGAGAGTAGGAGAGAAAAAGGATTACTGTGGGATTATATGGAATCATGTGTGTGAGAGTTTTGAAACTTGCAAAGCACTAAAGAATTTAAAGAATCTTTCATTCAATTAAAAAAAAAAAACAACAGAAGCATCTTTGGAGTTGGGGAAACAGGAAGAGGTTGGTCACTGGCAACAAACTTTCAGCTGTAAGAGGAATACAGGCTAAGGACCTAATGTAAAACATGGTGGCTCTGGTTGACAACCGTGTTTTATATCATTGGAATTTGCTGAGAGACTAGAACTTAAATGCTCTCACCATAGTAGAAAAAAGATAAATGTCTGAGGTGATGGATGTTTTCATTAACTAGATTTAGGGGGAAAACTCCTTTCATAATATAAACGGCGATCACGATGTTATATGTCCATCACACTTCAATAAAGATGATTAAAAAAAGAAAAAGAAAGCAGCAGTAGCTCTGAACCAACCCCTCACTGCAGGCACCTGAGGACCCCAATGCCATATGGGGAAGGGGGGGATGGAGAAGACAGCCTCCACCCCAATCCAGGCTCCTGGCACCCCAGCTGTGCCTCATGGATCACGGCTCCCCCCTCCCCGCCCACTCCGTAGACCCCGACTCTCCACTGGCCACCCCCGCTTCCCAGTCAGCTCCCGAGATGCAGAGCCCACCTCCACCCTAACCCCCTGATGTGTTCTTACACCCTGTCTTCCGCAGAGTTGCAGCCCAAAATCAATGAACTCTTCCAGCAGTACCCAATCCCACTGAGTTTCAGGCAGCACTGCCTAAATTCTTAGCCAACATGGACGGCAATTCTCCTGGGTCCTGGCGCCAACGATACCCTTAGCTACAGAGATTTGCACAATTTCACTCAGTTCTAGCTTTCTGCTCCACAATTCTCTCTGTCTCTGTCTTTCTAACTCTTTGAGGTACACACTGTTCATTCTTCCCATTTGGGGTCCAACCCCCCAGACACTCCGTGAAGTACTAAGACCAACTCTGCACACTGCCTGAGCCCATGTGTCTCAATGCATTTATCGTCTGTCCTTTTTTTGGCAGGGAAGGGGAGAAGGGGGTTATCATGCTGTATTTACATGTATCCTCATCTGCTAGGGGTGAAACTGTGTCCTCCCGAAATTCCTGTGCTGAAGTTCTACCCCCAGGACCTCAAATAGTGACCTAGTGTGGAAATAAGGTCATTGCAGATGTAGTGAGTTAAGATGGGTCATACTGGAGAAGGGTGGGTCTTCGTCCAGTAAGGCTGGTGTCCTTATAAGGCAGAGAAATTTGGACACAGACGAGCACACAAGGAGACGTCATATGAAGATGGAACAGAAATGGAAGCAATGCAACTGCAAGCCAAGGATTTGGGGAAGCCCCTGGAAGCTCGGGGAGAAGCCTGGAATGGATTCACCCTCTGAGCCTCCAGAAGGAAGCAACCCTGCCAACACTTGGATTTCAGAGACCTCTGAGCTCCAGAACCGTGAGACACAAACCTCTGGTTTAAGCAGCCCCATCTGTGGTATTTTGTGGCAGCAGCCCTGGGAAACTAACAGAGCATCTTTCCCAAACTAGTAGGATTTTAAAACAGAATCCCCAAGGCAATAGCTACCAAGACCAAGCAACGTAACTACTGCATCTCTATTTCATTTGGGAAAGTGAAGATGCCCCAATGGAACTGTTCACAACCTTTGAAGAGAAAGGCAGCCAAAAATTTATGGCAGCATCGGTGAGACAGAATCCACCAGGAAGTGCTCGCTTTGGGAGAAAGGATGCTGTACTTCAAATCAAAGGATGAGTGGATTTTCCCGTGGCCACACCCCAGTGGTGTCCTTTTACTGCTAGCGGTTGCCTCCAGGGTGAGTGAGGCTCCAGATGTTGGAGCCTCTGAATGCAGAAGATGAAAGACTTGGTGAATACGGCATCCGCACCATGCCCTTTGTAAACCCTCCTTAGAAAGTCACCAGCCATGTCCTCAAAGAGTCCTGGTCTAATAGCAAGATGATGCAAGCAACTATAATTGTGTGCACGAGAACAATGCAAGGAAATGTAGGCACCACGAAAGATGGGGGAGGTCATTGTCCATCTTGAGGAGGAGAGAAGGAAGACCTTTTGAAAATCTCATTTCCTTCCTCAACCCCTCTTGCAAAAAAGAAACCAGGATATTTTCTCCACCTGGCAATCACTATTATCTTTTCCTAATCCCTCGTGAAATATGGAAGGGTCTCCCTTTCTTTCTCTAAATTGCCCCGAGACTTTATTATGGGAAGTTATCCGAGAACCTCGTTTGCTTGGCTGTTCCACTTGAAAGAGCACCGTGCCAAGTTCTGAAAGTTGTCCTGGCTTTACGTTGGAAATTTAAGGCCCTTGAGACTTTCCCGGATTAAATGCAGACTTAAAAAAAAAAAAAAGCTTGATTATTCTGGACTAAATTTCTAAATGTATCATAAGAAAAGAAAATCTGATCTTGCAGGATTTTTTCTTTTTTTTGGACTGAAATTGGACTGCAAGGATTCGCGTCTCTTGCATTGTTACAAAATGTTCAGTTTCCTTCGGGGACAAATTGCGGATAATGTGACGCTTCAGACGAAGGCCATATTGTACAATTGTTCGTTTTACGAGGAATTTGCCAACTCTGCCCAGGATGATGTGGCTGTTCTTTCCACTGGAGACGTTCTGTGGTCCAAAAAGATGCAAAGAGGAATTTTCAATTTTGAAGAGATTCATTTGGCTTTCCTAGAAGCGAGGAGAGGGTGCTGGCGCACACAGCGATGGATTGTCTTCTTCCAGACTGCAAGGTTTTGAAAGACCTGCTGGGTCTTGGACTTCAGCCTCTGATCCCTGCTTGGACCTGTTGTCACTGTTCCCTGAGCATGAATTCAGGCTGTGCTTGCATACATCCAGTGATGGAAGACGCACCCCCTCATTAAGAAGCTATTTCTCCCTTGCACAGCCATCCCTCCTTCGTGTGGACCTGAAATTGGTCTCCTGGGTGCATGATTCCTTATGCTGTATGTTAGACTGTAAAGGGCAGCCCGAATGGCTCTTCCACATGGCAGACTTTCAAATATTTGCAGGCAAACATCACAGCCTTGCCCAGTTCTTCTTTTCCTGGGAGGTTTTTATTCTTTGGGCTGAATACCTCCAGGCCCCCCATCTTTCTCCAAATGCAGAAGATTCTAGAAGTGTCCCCGCCACTGTCCCACTGTCCCACTCACCTCCAGTTTGTGTGTCATTGGCCAGCACTGCCAGGCCATCCTCCAGAAGCTGCCTGACCATCTCAGGATGAAGTGGGACCCCATGTTATGGTCTGAGACCACATCGGTATTCCTGGCAACCATTACAGATATGCACACTCAAAAACACCCTCACATGCGCACACACCTCTCACACACACATACACATCAGGAACACTCACATCTCTCACATAGGTACACACATACACCCCAAACAGTCACATATCTTATACACACATACATGTACACATACACATGTTAACTATTCCCCCAAGAAGAATCATCAGCCTTCTTCATGTGTCCTATTGATAAACTACATTTTCACCTTTCAGAGCTGGTGCAGTTTTGCTAGTGAGAAAGAGGAATGGATTTTTTTTTTTTTTTTTTTTTTGCGGTACGTGGGCCTCTCACCGTTGTGGCCTCTCCCGTTGTGGCCTCTCCCGTTGTGGCCTCTCCCGTTGCGGAGCACAGGCTCCAGACGCGCAGGCTCAGCGGCCACAGCTCACGAGCCCAGCCGCTCTGCGGCATGTGAGATCTTCCCGGACCGGGGCACAATCACGTGTCCCCTGCACTGGCAGGTGGACTCTCAACCACCGTGCCACGAGGGAAGCCCGAGGGATGGATTTTTAACTCTAAAACATCAAGAATTATATTAAATGTAAATCAGCTAAATGCGCCAATTAAAAAAAACAGAGATCATCAAACTAGATTTAAACAAAACAATTATATGCTGCCTAAGAGACATCTAAAATTGTAAGGAAAGTGTTCAAATAAAGACGTGGGAAAATAAATAGTGCATCCTCATTCTTCAAAGATTTTGTATTTGCAAAGTTGTCTACTTGCTAAAATTTATGTGTAGCCCCAAAATTGATACTCACAAGGTTTTCCCACTTATTTGTAGACATGTGAGGTGTGGTGAGAAGTGTGAGTCACCTGAGGTGCGCGGTCCCGGCTGAGGTTGGATGGGTGATGCTCTGTCTTCTTGTTTCAACTCTCAGACTGTAAACCAGTTTCTTTTTCTCGGTCTACTTAAGGACATGTCTTTTTTTTGCATTCGTGTGCTTTTTGTTGGTGATTTTGCTATTTAAAAATGGCCCCAAGCAAGTGAAGAAATTCTAGCTGGTGTTACTTAGTGCAAGAAGGCTGTGCTGTGCTTTACAGAGAAAATATGTGTGTTAGATGAGCTTGGTTTGGGCAAGAGTTATAGTGCTGTTGGTTGTGAGTTCAGTGTGGATGAATCCACAATAATGTATTCAATGAGGAGTCTTTAAGAAGAAACATGATAGGGCTTCCCTGGTGGCGCAGTGGTTGGGAGTCCGCCTGCCGATACGGGGGACGCGGGTTCGGGCCCTTGTCCGGGGGGATCCCACGTGCCGCGGAGCGGCTGGCCTGCTGTGAGCCATGGCCACTGGGCTGGGCCTGTGCGTCCGGAGGCCACAGCAGTGAGAGGCCTGCATACCGCAAAAAAAAAAAAAAAAAAAAGAAGAAGAAACATGATAAAATAAGTTTACATTTTGATCTGTTAATGAAATGTTGTCACCAGAGGATCATAGGGACTTAATATCGTGTTTTCCCTAGGAACAAAGGGTCCATTTTCACTAATTTTATTATTTATGGGGACTTCATAGAGCACATCTACTATGAATAATGATAATTGACTGTACTATGCAAATACTAACAACAACAACAACAAAACCTAGTGAGGCTACATTAGTATCAAAGTAGAACTTAAATAAATACTAAAGATGAAGAGAAAAACTTTTTCATGATAAAAGGCTCAATTCTCCAGGAATACAAAACAATTACAAACTTGTATGCACCTAATAACAAAGATTCAAAACATATAAATCAAAACTTAGAGGAAGTAAAATAAGCAATCCACAGTTTTATTAGGACATCTTAATGTACTTTTTTAGTAGTAGAGAGAATAAGCTTGTCAAAACCCAGTTACAGGTTTAAGAATTTAATTTTGTTCAAATCTTGTACTCTGAGTTTTGCCTCGTGAGTAGATTTAGAACTCTATAACCAATGACTGCAGAATATTTACCCTTTTCAAGCACCCATGAAACATTTACAAGATTTAACCATATGCTGAGCCATTAACCAAATTTCTACAGACATGGGGGATTGCAATCATATAAAGTACGTTTTCCGGCTCCAGTGCAATTAAGCTGGAAGTAAATAACGAAAAGATAACTAGAAAAATCCCTTACGTTTGAAAGTTAAGCACTGTACTTTCAAATAACCCACGAGCCAAAGAGGAAATCAAAACAAACACTGGAAAATGTTTCAATCAGAATGGTTATAAAAATATGACCTATCAAAATTTAAGTGCAGTGTAAGCAGATTTGTGGGGGGAAATTTACAGCTTTAACTTCTTTTATAAAAGGAAGAAAGGCTGGAAATCAGTGGGTTAAGACCCCATGTCAAAAAGTCAGAAAAGTAATGAAACCCAAAGAAATAATAGAAATTAATTAATTAAATAATGAACATAACACAGAAAAAAAATCAACGGAACCAAAATGGGCTGTGTGAGAAGACTAATACAAATTATATACCCCCGACAAGTCTTATCAAGAAAAAAAAGAAAGGTAGAAAAGAGACATTAAAAAGCAATATTAAGAGAAGAAAGATATGCCTGTAGATCCTTTATATTTCTTTTACAAATTAAAGAGATAAAAAACAACTTTAGGCCAAAATTTAAAACTTAGATAAAATGGACAAGTTCTTAGAAATAAAAACATGAATTCGAAACCCTTACTGTATAATTTAAAATTTTGCCACAAGGAAATTACCAGGTTCAGATATCTTTGCTAGTAAATTTAATGAATACTTAAGGAAGAAAAAAATGCCAACTTTATACAAACTTTTCCAGCGTCTGCAACAAGAGGGAATACTTCCCAAAGTCATTTTTATGAGGTCAATACTGAGCAGGGAATTATTGAAAAGCAAAATTACAGGTCGACCTCATTTACGGAGGAAAACAAACTTTTATACAAAATAGTAGCAAACTAAATTAAAAAATGCTTGTTGTAAAAAAGGGTCATAAAGGAATGATGGGTGGGGTTTATTCCAACATACCTGGGAACAGAAGAAAGAGATGGTGCAGCTATTTTGGAGACCCCCTGCCCCTCAGCTCTGCAAATAGGACTGTTTTCTGGAAATAAATGATTTGCCTTCAACCTAGAGGAAGAAGGAGGTGTTACTGGTATCCTTTCCTTTGCCTCTGAAGAGCTTGCTCTAAAAAGTTAATTAAGGGACGCGTTAAGATCTTATGAATGGGACGATGGTGAACATCTAGCCTGAGGACTTGTGCCCCGGAACAGCATATGTACTTCCTACCAGCTATGCACACGGGAGCCACACATACAACCTACGCAGGCAACGTGCATGATGTGTATCTGCAAAGTAGCGAGTAAGCCATCCTCATAGATCACTGGGGAGGTGAACTTGCTGCCTTATAAAACTATCGTCAGCAAATAAGATTTATTAAATGCCCCTCCATGCACAGCCTTGCGCGAGAGGGAGAGACAGATCCCAAAGTCTAAAGAGCCGTCTTCATTGCAACTTGTTACTTAAAGCCCCGGGCTTCACCAGAGACTTGGCAACAGGCTTAAACGAAAGAGCAGAACCCAGCGGCCCCAGTAACTTTCCCGGTGGACCATTAAACCAGACACTGACATCTGAGCCACCCCATACATTTTTTTCAGGATCCAAGGCGATCTCTCTCTGCCCATTGAAAATCCAAATTTTATGGACTGCATCCACACAGCCGGAAGGTGAAGCAGATTGCATAATAACTCCAGTTATAGGAAGTCATAGTTGGGGCCAGCCTAATGAGAAATACATTACTCTTTTTGTTTTTTCTGTTTGTAGATTCTTTTTTACTAATTTTTATTGAAGTGTAGTTGTTTTACAATGTTGTGTTAGTTTCTGCTGTACAGCAAAGTGAATCTGCTCTCTATATACATCTTCCCCTCTTTTTGGGGTTTCCTTCCCATTTAGGTCACCACAGAGCACTGAGTAGAGTTCCCTGTGCTATACAGCAGGTTCTTATTAGTGATCTATTTTATACATAGTAGTGTATATATGTTACTCTTAATGTCTGTGCTTACACAGTTTTCTAATTTTATCATTGTTTTCAGTACCAGACACTAAGTCACTTGCCTTTGCTGTATCCGTGGTAGCAGGTGTGCATACCTAAGCTCACCTTGATGTTACTTAAGGGGACTCTAAAATGTACATTTTGTACCTACTCCCACTAGTTCTACGTTCCATAGACACAAAGCATCAGGGTTCAGACAGAGCTGCTGAGAAAATGTAAGACCTCAAGGTATGAGGATGCTTCATTTTACTCCAGCAAACCCAAATTTCAGGGAGATTTCAATAATTGCAGCATCAGATGTCAAGCACTGTTCCAGCCTCTTTATCATCCTGATTCATTTATTCAGTATGTACAGCCTCCTTGCAAAGCAGACATGAGTAGTGTTACTTTACAGATGTGGAAACGGAGTGAGCCACGTTAAGTATCTTGTCCCAAATCAAACAGCTAATACCGCGTGACATGGGGATGCAAAGCCTCATCTCCCTTGGCTTTCTTCTGTCATGCATCCCTCTTTTAATAATAATTGAGACAGGTTAGAATCTGGGACCTGAGACCCTTTGCTGCAGGGCTTGCACCTGGACAGACGTCTCCTCCAGCAACAGATACCAAGAAACTATAACGAACTAAAAATAACTGCTTGCATACACAGTTGGGGCAAATTATGGACAAGATACAAGAATAAAAAGCCCACCTGCCACTTCTGAAGAGCCGAGAGCAAAAGCAGAGGGTCGGGAGCAAAAAGCAGAGCACTGCGCACACCCCCTGCACACAGCACCACCAAAGGGGTGGGCAGCCCACCTAAGCTGCTTCCCCTCCAGCCTGACCCCTGGACCCACCCATACCCTCACCTCATATAAGGAGGCAACTCCCCCCTCCTCAGGGGATCGGGCAAAGGAACCTGTTACTTGTTCTCTCTCCCCCCTGCTGCAGCAGGGACCCCAATAAAGCCTTGCCTGAGTTTCTTGTCTGGCCTCTGATCAATTTCTATTGAGTAAGGAAGGTCAAGAACCCTGGTGGGTAACATAATCACCCTTGAGTGAGTTTTGACTGGCTGCCGAGAGAGCCCCGTGTCACCACCCATCTTCCCAACAGTGCTGCAAAGAGGATTACACTAACTTCACCACGGAAGTTCACAAATGTGTCCCAAGTTGTAGGGCTCCTCAGTTCAACTACAACACATTGATTCCTGCCCAGGTGTGCCCAGCTCATTTCATTTTACAATGGACTTATCGACCTAAACTTCTACCCTTCTTTGTAGCGTTACATCAAATTGTTTCTGCAGCGATTTGCACACAAGAGGCTGCAGACCAATTGCATCCTACATCAGGTGAACCAGAGGACAGGAAGGTGAGACACAACCCACAGCAACTTCTTCATGTGGACTCACGTGGTGTGGTGTGGACCCTCTGTGGATCCCAGCCCCACCGACAGAACTTCTGAAATCTGAAAGACTTTAACAATTGGCTTGTAGACTGCTCCTTATATACCTTAAAGTATTCTTAAAATTGAAGTATAGGAGATGTACAATATTATACAAGTTACAGATATACAATATAGTGATTTATAATTTTTAAAGGTTATACTCCATTTATAGTTATTATAAAATATTGGCTATATTCCCTGTGCTGTACAATATATCCTTGTAGCTTATTTTATACCTAATAATTTGTACCTCTTAATCCCCTCCCCCTGTCTTGCTCCTCCCCCTTCCCCACTGGTAACCACTAGCTTGTTCTCTATATCTGTGATTCTGCTTTTCTGTTATATTCACTATAGAATATTTTTAGATTTAACATATAAGTGATATCATGCAGTATTTGTCTTTCTTTGTCTGACATTTCACTAAGCATAATGCCCTCCAAGTCCATACAAGTTGCTGCAAATGGCAAAATTTCATTCTTTTTTTATGGCTGAGTAATATTCCATTGTATATATGTACCACATCTTCTTTATCTATTCATCTGTCAATGGATACTTAGGTTGCTGTGGTCCTTATATTTTTAATTTAAAACTTCTCAATACAAAACATTGCTTGAAAGAGAAGTACATAAACATGAATCAGTGATCTCTCTGGTTGGAAGGAATGGCGGATGGGGGACCTTTAAGCCTGATTTGGAAACTACTGGGATGACAAACTATCTTTTAACAAGAAGATCTTGTGTCCAGAGAGTGATCACCCAGGATGACACTGCCCCAGAGCAGGCCATGTGAGACAGCCCTGAAAGTGTTTATCATTCCCAAGTGGAAAGTCAGGGTAGACCAGATGTCCATGTGAGGTCCCAGCAAACATAAGATTATAAAATTCTATCAGGAGATCCGGGGACTTAAAGAGGGTGTTTCTGTGTTAATATAGGCTACTGAGAATCAAAATAATACTCCATTTAAAAAAATTATGATATACTCAGCCATAAAAAGAGAATGAAATAATGCCATTTGCAGCAACATGGATGGACCTAGAGATTATCATACTCAGTGAAGTAAGTCAGAGAAAGACAAATATATGATATCCCTTACATGTGAAATCTAAAAAGTGATACAAATGAACTTATTTACAAAACAGAAGTAGACTCACAGACATAGAAAACAAATTACCAAGGGAGAAAGAGGGGAGGGGGGATAAATTAGGAGTTTGGGATTAGCATATATATAAAATAGATAATCAACAAGGACCTACTCTATAGCACAGGGAACTATACTCAATATCTTGTAATAACCTATAATGGAAAAGATTCTGAAAAAGAATATATATATATATATACACATATATTCTTATACATGTATACATATATACATGTATATATTTGAATCACTTTGCTGTACACCTGAAACTAACAAAACATTGTAAATCAACTATACTTCAATTTCAAAAAATTAAAATTAAAAAAAATTAAATTGTGATAAAACAGTGCAGAGAAATTACTATTTTAAGCATGGAATGTGTAACATTTGTGTGTATTTAACACATTCACAGCATTGTGTAACCACCACCACAGGTACCTAGTTCCAGAATGTTTTCACCAAAGAGAAACTCTCCTCCACCCTCCCCCTCATGTCTCTGTACCCAGATCTTTTTGTTTTTCTTTTAATTTTTGTTTTTGTTTTGTTTTGTTTTGGCTGCATTGGGTCTTCATTGCTGCGCACGGGCTTTCTCTAGTTGCGGTAAATGGGGGCGGCTCTTCGTTGCAGTGCACGGGCTTCTCACTGCAGTGGCTTCTCTTGTTGTGAAGCACGGGGTCTAGGCATGGGGGCTTCAGTAGTTGTGGCACGTGGGCTCAGTAGTTGTGGCGCACGGGCTTAGCTGCTCCACGGCATGTGGGATCTTCCCGGACCAGGGCTCGAACCCATGTCCCCTGCATTGGCACGCGGATTCTTAACCACTGCCCCACCAGGGAAGTTCTGTAGCCAGATCTTGGCCATGTGCTGCTTTCTGGAGCAACTCCTGGGAAGGAGAGCAAAGCCAATTGTGACCCAAAGTACTCATCCTCCAGGGACAAGGTGAGGCTCTGAATGTAAGTTATTCTCTAAGTGTCTTAGGAAGGAAGGGTGGGCATAGATGCTGGAAGCTCCTGGCAGCATCCAGCAGTGACTCCTGTCCCATCCTGGGTTCTGCTGTCACAAGACCCAGCTCCTCAGTGTTTACCAGAATGTGCCTGCCTTTGGGCCAGCCACTTCCCCCCCAACCAGGCAGACCTCCCTCATCAGCTTCAATGGATGCTGCCTTCCCTGGCCCCACCGAACACCATGCAAACCCTCCGTGAAAGCACCTGCCATCTCCCCCTTTACCTCCCAGGAGGGCAAGGGCCGCAGGTGCACAGGTGGGCTCCATTCCCCTATGCTTTCCAAGCAGCCCAGGGATTGTTCGGTTTGTGGAATGCACAAGTGCATGGATGGAACCTGAAGGTTAGGGGGATGCCCTTCCAGTCTGTGACACGGATTTTCTCACCCCCAAAGAGAGATGTTCCCTTTAGAAGAGGTACAGACCCTGCCCAACCCTGCTCACGTGACCCTGGAGAGACCCAGACATCCTAGCAACTGGATGCGTCTTCCCACACGGGGAAGACACACATATTCAGGAAGGACTGGTCAGATGCAGCTTCCGACTGCACAGAGGCCTGCAGGCATCCACGGAAATAGGAGGGAGACAGGGAGCCTGAAACACATCCCCCATAAACTACAACTGACACCCCCCCACAAACCATCCCTGCTGTGATCCACCCAGGAGCCACATCGAGGGAGGGGCCACCGACTGTCCACTCTCCAGACCCAGTGGACCGTCTCTCGGGAGTGCCACAGCAGCTAGTGTTTCTACTCTGGGGGAAGAGCTTTCCCTAGAGTTTCAATTGGAAAACTTTGCCCTGCTTAAGATGGGTCAACAGGAAATGACTTAGCCATGGTCAAAAAAGAAACTACCTTGAACGTAAATCAAGATGGGTCCCCTCGGTTCACATCATGGAGTCAGGACGGGCACGCCCTTCCTGGGACGGCGGCACCAGCCTGGAAACATGTGAGGGGGACTTTCCCCCAGAGAACCCCACTTGTATCCCAGATGATGCAGTAACAGACCAGGGACCTCCAAGAAGCCCCCGCTGACCACCCAGCGCACTCTGGCCACTTAGAGAGCCCTGCCTCTGTCGCCTTATTTGCAAACCGCAGCAGCGCCAACCCGGCATCCCCGGGTGCCGTGAGGGGCCAGCTATTCCAGGAAAGCTAACCCGGCCTCGCAGGATCCTGTAAGGGACCAGGACCGAGGTGCCTGTGTCAACGATGGTTTGTTCGCACGAGCCTGCATCCCAGACCTCCTATTTCATGTTCGCAATGAACATGGCACGTGAGGGCAGAGCCAGGGCTTAATCACTCCTAATACGATAAAGCCGCCCTTTAAAATATGATTAACCTCATCTGTCTAGATTTGGGGCTAATAGACCATCGTGGGCACGTTGTCTTAACACCTGCCAGTTATGACCGTATTTATTAATCCACTCTTCCACCGGGGTGGAAAAAAAAATTTTTTTTTTTTTCCGAGGGAACTCCAACTGCAGCGGCCCGCGCGCATGGCTACGGGTTAGAGAGGGCAGTAATTAAATGTCAGGCTTGACAGATTAAAATTATGAAATTTAAAATCGCCATGGAGTTCTTTGTCATTGTCAAATTAGGAGTCAGGGTGAGGAGGGAGCCAACGGTGAGCCGTGTAACGGATTGAATGGGAATGGGGTAGAACAGCAGCTTTTCCTGCATCCAGATCAGCCTGGTGTTCAGATGAAAGCAGGTGGGGAGAGGATAGGGGGCTCCCACTTCACATTCCAACAGAGCGCGGGGCGGCCACCAGCAGGCGTAATACACACATCTACTGCGTATATGCACTTGGGTACCAGCGGGAGGTGTGGGCCAGGTGATGGATAATACATGTTGCTGTGTGTGTGTGTGTATGTGTGTGTGTGTGTAATCTGCACCAGGATGATTTACGGATTTAGATCAGGAAGGGACACCCCCCACCCCCCCCGACTCCATATTTACAAGACAGGGACTTATTTGATTGTGCTTTAAAGTAACAATGTCATACCCTGCCTTCA